>NW_011888939.1:2280611-2280984 GCF_000151845.1 Pteropus vampyrus
AAAAGGCCACTTTCTCCTAAGGACCCCTCACAGAGGCGAGCCAGGTCCTCTCAAAGAAAGTCAAGAATCTTCTAAGACTAGCCCTGAGAAGGCACGTACACAGGACAGAAGTCAGCCCTGTTGCTTCTGCGCCCCGGGCAGACGCTGCGGACCGACAGGCCACCACCGCTCTTCCTTCTGCAGGCCCAGAGGCGGTCTCTGAGTCCTCACCACCACCACGGTGCCTCGAGCAGCCCCCAGCGAGTGCTCAGAGGTGGTGCACGAGGAGACCTCTGTCCGCCATCCCAGCTTTGGAACAACTGACATGTCACCGAGGCTGAGCTTCAAGGGGCCCTGAAGTCCTTGCAAGATTCGGGTGAGACACTGACTCTTA
>NW_011888939.1:2281034-2282312 GCF_000151845.1 Pteropus vampyrus
GCCATCCCAGCTTTGGAACAACTGACATGTCACCGAGGCTGAGCTTCAAGGGGCCCTGAAGTCCTTGCAAGATTCGGGTGAGACACTGACTCTTAGAACTCGGTTTCTCCGTTTGTAATGCCAGCAAGAACCATCACAAACCAACTCGTGAGGAGGATAAATACACAGACGAGAAGGTGCTCAGATCAGTATTTCCCAAAGTTTGTCACTATTCTGTGGGAAGTTACATAAGTGCCATGAGAGTATTTGCTGCAGGACTTATCAGAACCTTGACTAGGTAGTCACTGTGAGTCTCCAGGAAGGGAGCAGAGCAGGAAGCCTTTTCCAGACTTATTTAAATCCATTTTTTCCTGACCAGTGTTTTGGGGTACACTCTTGGAAACCAAGAGTGTTATGGTTATCCCAACCAGACCTGGCAGCTCGGGATCAGAGATGATGCGCATGTGATGGACAGAGGCAGAGGGCCAGACCCAACAATCAGATACTCCCTTGGCTGGCCCTTTACCTGCCAGCAGGTAGGTGTCCTCCCCGGGGCTGATGGGCTCCTCCCCTCGGAACCAGCGGACCCTTGGGGGTGGGATGCCTGTGGCTTCACAGAGCAGCGTCAAGGGGCTGTGCAAGGTAGCAGTGACGTTGGTCAGTGGGTCCAGGTCTCCGACGAGCTCTGGGGGCACTAGACGCCAGAGGAAGCCTCTTGAGAAAGCTTCACCTGGGATGCAGTGGAGCTGTACGCTCCTTCCCCAACCCCCACGCCTGCCCTCCCTGAGGACCCCCACTCCCCAAACCCATACGTCAGAGGGGAGCGGCTGCTGTGCACTGCCCAAAGGGTCCCTTCACAAAGGGAGCCCCATTCCACCAGGCAGGGGTGACCAGGCGAGGCGGGGTCCCAGCCGCACTGGTGGCATGATGAGAAGGGCCCCCCTAAACTGACTGCCTATTTCCCCAGTGCCCAGAACAGAGTAGCGAACAGCAAATGAGGGCGAGAGGGAGGGAGGAATGGAGGGGGGGCCGTCGGAGCTATTCGAAGCCGGTCCTGATCGAGAGCCACGCTGGAGGCTCCCCCACAGCAGCCTCACCAGAGGACGACATCCCGAAGAAAGAGGGTGACCCCAGGGGCACGGCCCGGGGGCTGTGCCTAGAGACCGAACCAGCCTGGCCTTCTCCACTCCGGCCCCCCTCCTCGCTGACCCCGGCAGGCCCCTGGTCCTCACCCAGCACGGAGAGCGTGAACCTCCTCTCGGCCCTCCCGACCACGTTCTCGGCCACGCAGCTGTAGCG
>NW_011888939.1:2283507-2285238 GCF_000151845.1 Pteropus vampyrus
CCAATCCTTCCGCCTGGGACATCTGTGCTCCTACCGTCCTGGCAGACTCCCGCCCTTCGTCCAGCTGTCCGCCTCTGCCAGAAAGCCTTCCCTGAGCAGCAGATCTGATCCTGACACTCATCTGAGCTCTCAAACCCCCGAGCTACTCCCCATCACGGATCTGCCTGCAGGTGTCCTGTCTGAACCCTGCCCTGGCCTGGGCCCTCTGGGAGACCAGACCCTCCTGCACTTTTCCCCTGGGATCCTCAGAGGCTCAGGGCCTGGCACATAGTAGGGATCGGTGAAGGCTACTAAATAAATGACCCATCTAGCTACAGAAGGCTGGGGAGGGAGGCCAAGCAGCAGGCGCACCGGGCAGCAAGAAGACCCGAGGCAGGAGGAGGATTTTGCGAGCCTCGAGGCACTGGATGAAACACTCACTTCCATCGCCCTGTGCCTGTGTATAGGACAGCAGCGTCCACCCATCAGCGCATGTCCCAACAAGGGGAGGAGCCCCGGTGGCCACGTGACAATGCCTCCTCCCTCTTATATCACCCCTCTACCCGCCCCCGGTGATCTTGGCCAGTCTTGCCGCTCAGCCAGACGTCTCCTACCTCTGACTGTCCACTAGGCATCTCATTAGGTGTCTAACAGTCACCTCAAAATTAATATGCTCCAAACTCCCTGTCTGCCCCCCAGACCTGCCCGCCCTCAGCCTCTCCATCCCGGTGACAACAGCACCATGCTCTGGACTGTTGTGTCAGGCCAAAACCCCGAATTGGCCCTGCTCCTCCCTCTTCCCATCCACTATCCACACAGAGCCCACACGGGGAGGCTGCCCCCTGCCCGCACGGGGGGCCCCCACCCCAGAGCCTAGCTGAGATGGAGATGGGTGGGCTCACGGCCCTAGGGGCTGGGGGTGATGATTACAGAAGCGACGCTTCCCTTAGCCTTCTCTGCTTAGACCCCAGCCTCTTCCCAGCCGACAACCTTACCATCCTTCCTCCAGGAGATCTTGGGGAAAGGGACACCCCGACATTCACAGGACAGCCTGGCAGGGTGTCCCTCCATCACAGTCAGGGTGCTGGGCTCCCGAGGGGGGAACACTGGAGGGACTGAGTAAGAGAAGGGGGTGTGATATGGGTGGCAAGCTGGGAGGGGAAGGGACAGGGGTGGAGGAGGGCCGTGCCCTGGGGTCCAATCAAGGCAGCATTCCAGGGGGCATGATGGCCAGCCCTGGGAGGGGCTGGGGCAGGGACCCCAAACCAGCCCAGGAGACCCTCACCCCAGACGTTCAGGTTGTAGTGCTTCTCTGAGCGACCTGCCTGGTTCAGAGCCTCGCAGGTATAGCGGCCTGCGTCCCGCACCTCTGCTCGGCCCACCTGGCAGAGAACGAAACAACCCGCCATCGGCAAGGGCAGCACGGACAGGCTGCGTGACCGTGGGCACGTCACTGCGTCCCAACCTCCCCGCCTGGAGCCTGCGGGCAGTGCCGGCCCCTCTCGTGCTTTCTGTACCATGAGGTGTTTGGAGGCCAGGGCCCGTGGTGGCCTCCTAAATGGCAGCCCTGCCAGTCTCACCCCACTTCGCATCCACAGCCCAGGGAGAAGGTGGAGAATGAAGAAGGGTGGGGTGGAGGGGACCCCGTCCTCAGGGGTCAGACCCGGACGTGGGTGGCTGGTGGTAGGAGGAGGAGGATCGGGCTGCAGTGGGAGGTTGGAGAGGTGCCTCCCCTCCCGCAGCGGACGCGAA
>NW_011888939.1:2286928-2292644 GCF_000151845.1 Pteropus vampyrus
GTCCCCAGATGAAAGCCCACATGAGACAACGCACCTCTCAGGCCAGCACCCATACCTTCCCAAGCTGGCCCCGCCACCGGGCACGCCTGGGCAGCCGGCCATAGACCTCCAGACCCCCCCAGCGCAGGAGAACCAGGAACTGTACCCAGACCTCAGGAGCTCTGCCAGCCAGTGGGCAATTACATCAGTCCTTTGAACAGGTCCTCTACAGCAGGGGTCCCCATCCCCGGGCCTTGGACCGATACCAGTCTATGGCCTGTTAGGGACCGGGCCGCACAGCAGGAGGTGAGCTGCTGGCCAGTGAAAGAAGCGTCATCTGCATTTGCAGCCGCTCCCCAGCGCCAGCATCACCCTCGGCTCCACCTCAAATCATTGGGCATTAGATTCCCATAGAAGCACCAGTCCCTGGTGCCAAAAAGGTTGGGGACCGCTGCTCTAGAGCTTTGCTGTGGCTAATGAGCCCCTGAAATGGGGCCAGTCCCCAAGTATAAAATACACAACAGATCTCAAAGAAATCACGTGATGAAATGATACATTTTTCGGATATATTGGCTTAACTAAAATGGATTATTAAAATTGGTTCCTTTTTACTCATTTTAATGCAGCTACTGGAAAAATCTCTAGCACATGGAAGGCTCGCATTTGTGGCATGTGCTGTTTCTGGGGACTATGCGCCCCAGACTCTTAGCTTTAAATCTCTCCACCTACCGTCCTGGGTGATCACTGCTTCTCCCTCTTGCCTCGGAGCTCCCAGGCCTGACCTCTGTTCCCAGCACCTCCTGAGGCACCAGGGAGGTGAGCAGAGACCACCCAGCCTACTGACCTGAAGGCCAGAGGTCCCTGCGGTGGACACAGGGTTTCCATCCTTTAACCACATCAGCGTGGGGCTGGGGGTGCCGGTGGCGTTACAGGTCAGCCGGACCGGGGCGCTGAGCAGCACGGGGCCTGGCAGGCTGGGTGGCAGCGTGATGCGTGGAGGTACTGCAGGGCGGGGGTGACACAGAACAGGGGCTGAGCCCCACGGAGGGCGAAACAGGGAGGGCGCCTGGCTGGGCACCCCTACAGGCCACAAACAAAAGCACAGGGACAGCCATTCTCAACATGGCGTGCCATTCCGCAGTTCTCAAGGCCACTAGACGAGAACTGCGAGGCCTCTGCAGATGGGAAACGGGCTCAGAGAGGGCAAGTCACCTGCCTAAGGTTGACCAGCTGGGAAGCTGCAGAAGCAGCGCTGGAATTTGGGCCTTCTGGTCAGCAGGAGGTCATTACCGTGGGGTGGTACGGGGTAGGAAGGACTGGGGACTACTGAGCAGGTTTTGTTTTCCAGCTCAGAGATATCAGATGAAACTCTACCCTGCAGGCAGCCCCTCTTGGGCAGAAAATGATTGGAGGGATTCATCTGTATCTGGGAGACACAAGCTATGATGCCCAGGGCTCCAGTCTCCTACACAAATACTCGTTGCTCTTAGGATGAAGACATGACCCCTCCAGCTTCCACCTGGCCACCAGCACCACCCTGTGCCCTCCTCCCCTTGTTCCGTAAGCTCCCGGCCTCCTTTAAGTTTCTCGAATTCCCCAGGGCTCTGCAGCCTCAGGCCTTGGCAGGTAGTCTTTAAGCATCCAGCCCTTTAAGACACAGGGACAGTCCAGTTCCAGGTACTCAGTTGTACCTCATCTTTACTAGTTCTTATAACCACTGTCAGGCAACAGTCCTTTGGGTAAGTAATTATCTAAACACTGTACAGACAGAAAGCTCTTGGGTCTGTCCCGTTCAGGGCTGCAGCCCCAGGGTCTGCCCCAGAGCACGTCCTCGATAAGTGTGAAGGGATAGAGGGTTGAAAGAATGGATGGGTGGGAGGGTGGACAGATGGCTAGTTAGATGGGCAGAGGATTGGATGAATAGTTAGATCAATGGATGGACGGTTGGCTCTTTCCATTCACAAGTGAAAGGACAGATGGATGGATAACAATAAATGGAAGGAAGGAAGGAAGGAAGGAAGGAAGGAAGGAAGGAAGGAAGGAAGGAAGGAAGGAAGGAAGGAAGGATAGGTGGATAGGTAAATGGATGGATAGATGAATAGATGGATGATGGATATATGGTTGAATGACAGATGGAAGGAAGAATGGATGGATGAAAAAATGGTGGATGGATGAATAAATGGTGGACGAAGGATGATGGATGGATGGATGGATGGATGGATGGACAGACAGATGAACGGATAGATAGATGGATGATGGATGGATGGAAAAAGGGAAGGATAAATGGATGAATAAATGATGGATGGATGGATAAATGATGGATGGGCAGATGATGAATGGAGGGAAAGTCGAATGGATGGATTGATGGATAATGAATGGATAGATGAATAATGGATGGAAGAATGAATGATCAATGGATAGATGATGGACACACAGATAATGGACAGAAGAAAGGAAGGATAGTTGGATGGATAGATAGATGGATGGATGGATGGATAAACAGATGATGGATAGATAATTGAATGATGGATGGAAGGAAAGATGGATGGATGAATAAATGGTGGATAAATGGATGATGGATGGATGGATGATGGATGGATGGTGGATGGATGATGAATGGATGGATGGATGGATGGATGGACAGACAGATGAACGGATAGATAGATGGATGATGGATGGAAGGATAGATGGATGATGAATGGATGGATGGATGGATGGACAGACAGATGAACGGATAGATAGATGGATGATGGATGGAAGGATAGATGGATGATGAATGGAAGGAAAGATGAATGGATGGATTGATGGATGAAGAATGGATAGATGAATAGTGAATAGAACGATAGATGGATGATGAATGGAAGGAAAGATGAATGGATGGATTGATGGATGAAGAATGGATAGATGAATAGTGAATAGAAGGAAGGATGAATGACCAATGGATGAATGATAGATAGATGGATGATGGATGGAAGGATAGATGGATGATGAATGGATGGATGGATGGATGGATGGATGGATGACAAGCTGATAGACAAATTTATGAAAGACAACTTTTTGGACAAAACCCCTTTAGTCCCAGGGCAGCTCACCATTGACTCGTAGGCCGTACTGCAGCTCTGTGTGGCCTGCCACATTGGATGCCACACAGCGGTAGCTCCCAGAGTCAGAGAATCTGGCTCGCTCAATGAGGAGAACTCTCCCATCAGCTGACACCGTCACTCCCTTCCGGGCAGAGACAGGCTGGCGGCCCTTGAACCAGGAGATATCTGGGAGAGAGAAGAGGGGTGCAAGGGCTGCTGCCAGCCCTTCAGGCTGCCTGTGTAATGGGCATCCAAGAGAGGCTTCCGGGGTGGCCACGTGGCATGCCTTCTTCTCAGGCACTGGAGAAAGCCAGAGTCCCCCAGGAAGGGGGAAAGAGGCTAACAAGGCAGTGCTGTCTGAGACAGAACTAGGGGCGGAGAGGAAGCCCCAGGAGGTAGAGGCTGTGGCAGCCAGGAGGGAGCACCCGAGTCAAAGCCAGCTACCCCCTCACTCCCCCCTCCCCCCGCCAGGATAATGCTCATGAGGGAGAGCTTTAGAGGAGAACCTAGTATACCCCAACACAGGAGCCTCATAAGTATGGACCAACTAGACCTTCAGCTTCCTCACATCATACCAGGGCCCATCCCAGAACAGGGTCCCCCCAATGGGAGGGGGCAAATGCCTCCAGAGCTCGCTACCCCAGCAAAGCTAAGTGGACCTGGTTCAGATGGGGGTTCAGAAGGGGGACAGGAGATGGACCTTGCTCCTGGACCCACCCTGACTGCCAAACACTCGCCCCCAGCCCCAAGCTCCAGCCCTTTCCTTGACTGCTGCCCTAGAGAAGCGGCCCAGATGGACAGGGGCTTGGAGGTCCCGGGGCCCACCCCCAGCACCAAGGCTCTGGGCCCTGCAGGTGACCGGCAGGTAATGCACACTGGATCAACAGCTGTTGAGAAGGAAGAGAGGACATGCAGGAAGCAGGGAGAAGGGCCTGCCGGTTTCACCCTGTTTTGTCCACGGCCAGAGCAGCACCTAGGGCACTGGGCAGCCCCATTAGGTGGGGATCCGGGGCCCCCGGGCGGTGGCTTTCAGCCAAAAGTAGGGGTCTTACCTGGAGGGGGCACACCCGAAGCCAGGCACTCCAAGGTCACAGAGGCATTCTCCAGCACCGCCTTGTTGACCGGGCCTGGCTCAATGTTGGGGGGCACTGAGGAAGACAAGAAGCACCCTGGCTTGGTGGGTGTGAGCCCCAGCAGCTCAAATCTCAGCCATGCCGATGCCCTCCCCAGCCTTCCCGAAGGGTCCTGGGCAACAAGGGCCCCCAAACAGCTCATGCCTTCTGACCAAGGAAGCCCACGCCTGAACCAGGTACAGGAACAAAGACGCTGAGCTGCAATCTTCAATCCAACCGTACAAGGACCATCCCAGCGCCCACCCCCGGGAACAGGTGACACCCAGCACGGCGGGGAGGCGGAACCCCAAACAGCCACGAACAGTGACAAGTATGGGGATTTGCCCCCACATACGCAAAGACGTAAAAGAATCCCCCAAAATAAATAAAACAAGCAAAGATAAATGATTGTGGACAAGAATATCTACTAAAAATCCTGCAGAAAACCCCAAAGGGGCCACAGAGCAAATGACTTTCCACTTCTAAAGTCAAATGCAAGACTGTGACTTTAAATCTCCCTCCTCTTCCTCCTCCCCCTCCCCCTCCCCCTCCCGTGGAGCGCCCAGGGCCCTGAGGGAATCACCCACCATCTGCACCCATGTCCTCACCCAAAACCTTGAGCACCACGTCCCTCTTGCTCTCCCCAGCCAGGTTAGTGGCGGCACAAGTGTAGACGCCTTCATCCCGCAGGTCCACCTTCTCGATCTGGGGGGGAGGAGAGAGGGCAGAGTGTATGTCACAGGGATACAGGGGGTGGGGACATGGGGCCCAGGACTGGAGGGCAGAGTGATGCTAGGACGTAGCAAGTGGCCAGGCTACTCCTGACCTCAGGGGCAGGAAAGTGAGACATGGGGTCAGGTCTGGCTTTCGGGGTGGAGTTCTGCACTCAGATTCCAGGGAACCCCTCTGATCTTGGGGATACTCTCCTTCTCCCCACCTTTCTCTCTCTGATAGCTGAAGCTCCAGGGACCTGCGCTGAGCTAAGAGCACCCTTCCCTCTGCAGGGCCAGCTAGCACACAGGCCCACGGAGCACTGCCAGGCTGAGTGGGCTCTGTGCTCGCCCTGCCTCCAGGCAGGCCCCTCCCCTGTACAAGGTTGCCCCGCCAGCCCTAGGGCTCTGTACGTACCTGCAGGATCCCCCCCGAGGATGCCAGGGCCACCCCATCCTTCCACCAGCGGAGGCTCGGGGTAGGCACCCCAGTGCCTGCACATCTGAGGGTCAGAGGCTGCAGGAAAGGGGCTGTAATGTTCTCACCCCCAATGATGACCACCGATGGGAGCTCTGGGTGGGGGAGACGCAGGGAAGGCTGAGTCAGGGTCAGGAGGGGTACACTGAGCACCTGGCAGCCCCTCAATGCCTGAGGAGCAGGGCATGGCCTTGCAGGGCTGCCCTCTAGCCCCATCCAGACACCTGGCTTAGGGGAAGAGTGCCAGATGGGGAGCCAGCGGGGCAAGTCTTTCCTTTCTTAAAAATTCTCCCATCCATCCACCCACTCATCCATCCATCCACCCATCCATCCATCCATCCATCCATCCATCCA
>NW_011888939.1:2295009-2296265 GCF_000151845.1 Pteropus vampyrus
GATGGTGGGTGGGACTAGGGGAGAGGCACGGGGCTGCTCAGGGACGGGGCTGACACGAGCCCTGGTTAAAGCCCCTTGCTGACCCCCACCACACGTGACAGTCCCCTCGCCTCCACCGGCTGAAACCCCGGCCTGCCCCAGGCCCCCGGCTGGAAGTGCTCTCTCCACCTCTGCCTCTTGGGAGCACCCCGCCCCTGACACTGCTTGCATCTTCTCTCCATCCCCTGCCCCGCTGTGGGCTCATCGTGAGCAGAAAAACAGCTCGTCTCTACATGTGTTCCCAGGAATGGCACACAGTAGGTCTCAGTATCTGCTAACTCAAAGCGATGGGATCTCCAGGCTTCAGGTCAAAGCCACTGCTCCTACAAGTCCCCTCCGTGGCCTGAGCAAGTGGACAACTGGGGCAGACCCCAGCCCAGATGGCCTGTGATGCCCAAGGGGGTAGCCAAGCCCGGGGGCATCTCTTTTCCTCTGGGGGAGGACCCCCCATGTTGCTGAGCCATCGCTAGGGGACACGGGGCAATGATGGACTGGGATCTGCCTTCCAGCTTTGTTTGAGTCACAAGCCTCTTTGAAAACTTAAAGAAAACACATGCGTTTTCCATTAAATTTCCAAGATTCTCAGGTTAGAGTCCCTAAGCTGGCAGCTGGCCTCATCTTCAGAGGTCGACCTCACAGCCCAGCCTCCCTTTGGGGTCCCTGGGGCTCCAGCACCCAAGCCCTCTGCATCTTTGGGGGTCAGAGCTCCTGAGACGACTCCTCAGGGGCCAGGATGACGCCCCTGGCCTGCCTTCTGCCCTCTGAACCTCCCCAGGCCCCGCCCAGACCCCACCCAGACCCCACCCCTGCCCACTGACACACACTTTACCCTCTGAGTTCTCTGCATGGCCTCAGAGCAAAGCCCCTGGTGACAGCCAATGCCAAAGTTAACAGCTCAAGATTTATGGTCAACCCCCTGGGTATGAACCGGGTCCCAGCGGGGTGACCCTGGGCCAGTCTCTCCAGCCCCAGAGCGCACTACGTTTGTCTAAACCTGGAGAGACAAGGGCCCGAGTCCCTACCGCTGATTAAAGCAGCTGACACTGCAAAGGCCCCAGGGCGTCCGGCTCTCAGTAAGTGATTCATTAAGAGCGGTTAATTAGTAGCAGCCCCCATGGGTGTCTGGCTGTGGCTTTGTGAAAAGCCCTAAATCACGAGAGGAAACCCGGATTCCCCACTTGGCTCTGCCTGGGCCCCTGGACAAGCACTTCCGAGCC
>NW_011888939.1:2296315-2296657 GCF_000151845.1 Pteropus vampyrus
CATGGGTGTCTGGCTGTGGCTTTGTGAAAAGCCCTAAATCACGAGAGGAAACCCGGATTCCCCACTTGGCTCTGCCTGGGCCCCTGGACAAGCACTTCCGAGCCTGGCCTCGGTTTCCTCGCCTGTAGGGGGTGAGATGAGCTGAGATGACCCTTCTCCCCGGCTAACTCCGTAGTCCCACCATCCTGGGCCTCTGGCCACTCCCTTCACTGACCTATGGAGTCAGGCAGAGGCCAGCTTGGCCCAGAGTCCCTTCCTCTGCCCACCCCAGCTGGCCACTGCTCACTGCCGTAATCCCCGGCCACTCACTGTAAACTTCCAGTCTGGTGGTTTTCTCTGTGA
>NW_011888939.1:2296707-2304552 GCF_000151845.1 Pteropus vampyrus
AGTCCCTTCCTCTGCCCACCCCAGCTGGCCACTGCTCACTGCCGTAATCCCCGGCCACTCACTGTAAACTTCCAGTCTGGTGGTTTTCTCTGTGACCCCCACAGCATTGCTGGCCTTGCAGGTGTAGATGCCAGCGTCCGAGACCTGGGCCCTCCCCAGCTGCAGCTGCCGGCCGCCCCTGGTGTAGACAGCCTCAGAGCTGGGGGGCAGCGGGGCCCCATCCTTGAACCAGGCTATGTCAGGAGCCGGTACTCCTCGGGCCTCACACAGGAACTGCACCGAGCGGCCCCCCATGACAGCCACCTCGCTTGTCTCGTTGGAGCCCCAGATGGTGGGAGGTGCTGAGGACAAGAAGGGAATGGTCACAGGGAGCCCCCTGAGGCGGCTGGTGTCCCACCCGCCAGAGTGGCACGCACATGCGTGTGGGCCATGAGCATTGCACGTCACAGGCTTCTGCTGCAGGGCAGAAGTGGAGTCTGGGGACAGACAGGAGAGGCCAGTTCAGGGCATGCTGACATGGGAAGCAAGCCGGGTCATCACGAGAGATGCAGAAGGTGGGGGTGGTCACGGTGGGGGTTCTGGACCCCCTTCTGCCTTTAACTGGCTGTATGATCTGGGTAGGTCACCTCCCCTCTCTGGGCCTCAGTTTCCTCATCGGTAAAATGTGGGGCTGAACCAGATTGGGGGTTGCCACGGAGAGGTCACACGCCACCAGCGGCACCAAGGTGATCCTCGGGGTGCATGGGCATACAGCATGAAATAACACTGTGTCTCATAGCAGAACAGCTACGCCCTTCCCAAGGCCCTCCCCTCCTGATTACATCCAAGGAAAAGGCTCTGCTTCGTATGACTATGTTCTCAACCTTTCCAGCACTTTCTACTCAGCCCTGTACCCCACGGAGCAGACACGGCGCAGGACCCTCAGCAGGTAGCTCCACCTGGGCACTTTCCAATGCATTTGACTTTACAGCTTCCTCTGACGAAGGCCAAGTGGCCCTGGGCTCCCACTTACAGTTGAGATACTCAATATCCTTTTAAACAAATATGCTTCAGCAGGAAGTGACTTGATTTAAAGGAAAAGTTCAAGAAACAATCACCCTGAGTGGTATCGGGAAGAGTCAAACTTGCAAAGCTGGGATAGGGAACAGGAGATGTCCCTCCCGCTCAGCTTTGCTGGACTCCTCGAGGCCCCCGTTTCTGCCCTTGTCCTCCCTGCACGTAGTGGGCAGCTGAGGGAAGCCTGGCGAGCAGCCGGGGTGGGGGCCGGGCAGGGGCTGGGCTCACAGTGGATTCTGAGCTGAAAGTCCTTTGCCTGCTGGCCCGCTGGGCTGAAGGCCACACACTGGTACCGCCCCTGGTCCCCCAGGTGACTGCTGGTGATTCTGAGAACCTGGCTGTCCTCCTGGAGCTGGATGCGAGGGTCCCCCGGAAGGACAGGCCTGCAAGGATGGTCAGGAGAACAGTGCCGGTCAGGCCAAGGGTCAGGCGGGGGCCGGCGGCAAGGGGGAGAGCCCGCCCCTAGGGACAAGGAAGGCGGAGAGGTGCACAGTCACCGAGAGGTGCCATCGGCCCAAGCGCCCATCAACGGGCGAATGGGTACACAAAGTGTGATGATCCCTAGGGGGATATCAATCAGCCATTTGGGGGATGGAGTGCTGACTCCTGCTATGACACGGGTGAACCCTGAAAACTGTACGAAGTGAAAGACGCCAGACACGGAGGCCACGTGTTAAACGAACTCCGTGGCGTTCGTATGAAATGTAAAGAAATCTAGAGACAGACAACAGACGGGTGGGCTGCCAGGGGCTGGGGGAGGGGAGCAGAGAGAGCTCGCGGGTGTGGGGTCTCCGTTTGGGGTGCTGAAACTTTCTGGCACTAGACAGAGGTGATGTTTGCGTGATACTGGACGCGCTAAATGCCACTAAGTTGTGAATTTAGAATGGTTCATTTTAGGTTGTGTGGATTTTACCTCAAAAAAAAAAAAAGATTAAAAAAAAAAAAAAGAAAGGCCAAGAAATAAGAAAACCCTGCTAGGTAAGAGCAGGTCTCACCTGGGTGACCGCAGGCTGGGGGGCCGGTGCCCACGCGGCCCTCTGCCTGGGCCCTGGTGGCGTGTGTAGTGCCTGCCAAGCTGCCGCAGAGCTCAACCTCCCCACAGCGTCCCCCACACCCAGCCCAGGTGTGGGCACCACCCCCACGCCACTCTCCAGGGGCCACTCACTGCCTGTCCTTGGTCCACTCCACCTGGGGTGTGGGGACCCCTGAGGTCCGGCACTCCAGCTCCACCTCGGCACCAGCCAGGCCCAGCACCTCCTGAGCGGCCCCGGCTCCCAGCAGGGAAGGCGGGACTGAGGATGAGAAGCGTAGAGAATGAACCGGCCCCAACCCTGCGTGTCCGGCCTGGAGCACCCCTCCCTTCGCCCACCTGTCCTGCCTGGGGAGCTCCCCCACGGCCCTGGCTGGATCGGGCCCGCCCCGGGCCTCCTCAGCAGCCTGCAGTGCTGTCCTGGGGCACGTACACAGCAGTCGTGGCCGGGCTAGGATTGTGAGTGTCTAGTGTGTGCCTGGACGGCCATGTGAGACAGCTCTCGCTCTGGGGCGTGCCCCTCTGCGCTGTGCTTTTCCCCCACCCACCTCAAAGGCTGGGGGCCGCAGGGCTGGAATTCAGGAGTGTGGGGGCCCCACTCACTGAGCACGAGGAGCTCGAAGTCCCGCTGGGCGGCCCCGGCCTGGTTCTCCGCTCGGCAGGAGTAGAGGCCAGAATCGCTCTCCTGGATCCCAGGAAAGTGGAGGGCCCTGGCCTCATTCCGGAGGTGATGGCTGCCCACCTCGCGGATCTGGGCGGAAGAGGCCAGAGGGAGCTAGTTGGTGACAAGAACGGGGGCTTCTGACTCCCAGATCAGTGCCATGCCCTCTCCACCATGCAGCCCCCCAAGGCTTTCGCGGTGGGACCTCGGTCTCCCCCTGTCCTGAGCACTACTGCACAGCTATAGACACCCGTCACATCTCCCGCCACAGCTTGGCACACGCAGCAACCTGTCCAAACCCTACTGGTAGTTGGGCCGCCCCGGGGGACACCTACCGGCTGCCCATCCTTGAGCCACACGATCTCAGGGGCCGGAAAGCCGTTCGCATCACACTCCAGCGTCAGGGACTGCCCGGCCAGGCCCGACACGTTGGCCCTGCGTCCGTCCTCCCGGATGCTGGGGGGCACTGGGAGCAAGGAGAGGCAGAGGAGCTGCCCCCCACCTCCGGAAAGCTCGGCCGCCCTTCCCGGCCTGGACAGGCAGCCCCAGATCCGGGCCCCGCCCAGGAGCCACACACGCGGGTGGTGCCCGGGCCCTGGTGCTGCTCTGTGACGACCAGCTCCGCAAGGGGCCAGAGCTCCAGACCCCACCAGTTCTACACGCGACGTGTCATCCTAGTGCCTCGCGAGGGTCCCCCGAGTCGGAATCTCTGAAGGCGAGGCCTGGGTATGTCTTTGTAACCCACTTCCCAGGCAAGCCAGGGTGGCTGGTCACGGGGAGGTGGGAAACTCCTTCCCCACCCACCTTCGAGTGGAGTCTGAGTGGAGGTGAAGGGCTCCCCCCACTCTGCACACAGCACTGCGGCGGGAGGGGCTGTGGGGAGCTCAAGGAAGTTGACAGGGAGGAGATAAATAAGCCTCAGGTCACTTTTAGCTGCTCTCAGTGGAGGCGGGCCATCATTTAAAAATGATGTCACCTACTTGACCATTACAGGTTGTTCCCTTTGCACGGTCTCTCCGGGGAAGGGGTGCCCATACATCCTGCCATCCTCCCAACGACACACTTAAGCCTTCCCCACGCAGGCATTGTGCAGCCTGCAGCCTCCCCTGTGAAGCTCTCGGGGCCTGGGCCCTGACGGTACACCCCTGGGGTACGGTCAGGGGGTGTGCCAGCTGCCCCAGCTCTGGGGCCCCTGCTCACCATAGACCACCAGCTTGGCCCTCCTGGACGCGGAACCCGCCTCGTTGGTGGCCTGGCACTCATAGTCTCCACCATCGCTGGGAGAGACCGAGGCCAGGAACAGAGAGCCTTCGTCCAGCACTGCCAGCCCCGGCCGGCCACGCAGGGGCTCCGAGGAAGCACCTTTCCGCCACGTGACCTGCGGCTCGGGCGTCCCTGGCCAGGCACACAGAGTGATCAGCGTGAGCGCCCTTCCCCCTCCGCCTCCGCACACCCACACCGCACCCTGTGGGCACGTCGCTGACCCTCCCACACAATGCTGCCTGTCCAGTCTCCCAGTGCCCTGGGGGCCACGGGCGCAGGGGCTGAGAGCCCCTTTCTGGTTCCTTCTCAGACAGAAACACACGTGTTCAGATTTGTCTCCTATCTGTCTCCCCCACAAGGGCCGGGGTGTTTGCTTTGATCCCTGCTGTACCCCCAACTGCAAGCCCAGTCCTCCCCTCTCCCACAAACCCGTAGGTCAGCACCCTGGGCACCGCCGTCAGCCCCCATCGTCCCTGCCACCACTAGTCATGGAGACTCGCCACCTCAGCTAACACTAACCATCATCGAGGACACCTGCGCACTATCGCCACTTCCCAGCACTGACAGCACCTTCTAAACACACTGTCTGCATCTCTCTCTTAAAGGACGGGCCCTTGGAGGGAGGAGCGGCTGCCACATTTGGGTGGGTTTGTGGGGCGGGATCAAGATGTGGCACACTCAAGGCACCCGAGGTGTCTTCTCTTCCAGGACTGTCCCCAGCCCCAGTCCACCAGGCACTGACTGCTTCTCCTTAACGTGCCGGGGACCCTGCTTGCTGGCCATGAGGGAAAGGGAGTGCCCTGGGCGGGGCTTTGGCCAGCTGCTTAGTCCCGCCCTCGGGGTCTGTTTCCTCACCGAATCCTCTGCGGTTTCCTGCTGGAGTGTCCCAACGCTCAGGGCCTGCTCCCCTACTGCGGGGACACGCGCACGAACACACACACACACACACACACACACAAAGAATACACAGCACACGCCACACACACACACACACACAGAACACAACACAGCACATGCCACACACACACAGAGAACACAACAAAGCACACGCCACACACACACACACACACACACCCCCCACATACTCACTGCACGCCGCCCCTCCCAGCTCCTTCAGCTTCTCGGAGAGCCCCACCTACTCCCACACCCCATAAAACCGCTGGCCTGGAGGGGCATTGGGTTTTGAATCCTGGAACTTTTCCCCGTATTAATGAATTTATTTTTTGGCTTTTCGATCCGGTCTTACAGAAGCTAGAGGACCCACTGGGAGCTTCAGAGGGCAGTCTTTGGAGACTGGAGGTCTGGGAGGTTAGAGGATGGAGGGCAGAAGTGCCCAGACAGGAGTTTCCTTTTTTAATGCAAAAGAAAGAAAATCTAACCTGTAAGAGCTCTGACCACAGACCCGCTCTGAGGCTCTGTAAGGCGGAAGATTCCAGGGGACTCAGAGTTGCCCCTGAAAGTCCCTCACCTCACCTCCCCGCTCCCACTTTACAGGGGCCAAGAGAGGAGCAAGGCCATGTCAGGATCACGGGCACGTCAGGGGTCAGGCTCCTGGCTGGTAAATGCCAGCACCCAACACTGCCCACCAGGCAGCCGCCTGCTTGAAAAGGAAGAAGCCAAGGGCAACCGGGGGCGGGGCAGGCAGCGGCCAGGGCCAGGCAGCGGCCTGGATCAGGCAGTGTTCTCTGGAGGGTCTTGGGTTGTGCGGCGGAGGCTGAAGTCCCGCCCACAGGACCGGCCCCTCCCCGAACGTGGGTGGCCCTGCGGCACCAAGGGCAGGAGGCGGGGCTGGGCGGGTCCCACCTCCGGGGAGCGCAGAACGGTTGCTTGTTGTTACCAAAGGCCGACACAAGGTGGCGCCATGGTCAAGGGCGGGGATGTCGGGCCCCTCCATGTGGGAAGCTCTGCAGAGGGGACCCCGCAGGCGCCCACAGCTCCCACCCGGTGCCTGCTGCCTCCTCAGTCCTGGCCCAGGGGCTTTCCTGGGCTCTGCGGCACGAGGAGGCACAGCTGAGATGAGGACCAGAGCCCCCGCTCCTGCCAAGCTTTTGGTAAGCGGCCACTCGGTCACCCAGACGCCCAGCCTTCTAGAGGGCATCCTCCACGCACAGAGGACACAGCGCCTCCGCTCAGTTGTCACAGAAGAGCCCACAGCCAAAAGCAGCAGCTCGGATGGAGCGGATCCGCCAGGCGCAGCGGGGCAAATCATTCATTCACTCGACATTCATTCACTTGACGCATTTCCCCGAGCCCCGCTATGCTATGCGCCAGGCACGGTGCCGGGACAGAAACCCAGGCTGTCCCACTGAGCCCTCACGGCAGCCCTGAACCGAGGGTGTGGCGGGAGCACCCCGAACCGCAGAGAAAACAGGCTCCGGAAGGAGGTGTCGACCGCCCCGGGTTACACAGCCTGGGGGGCCAAAGCAGGGTTCAACGCTAGGCAGCCGACCACAGCCCCTCACCGCGCTGCCACCCCGAAGGGGCCTGGGAAGGGCTGGCTTGCCCAGGGGCATCCGAATCCATCTTCCCTGAGAAAGTCGGGTGCGGGGAGAGGCGGGGGACACCGGACCCCAAGCCACTAGGACCCTTGGGCCTTCCTCCGCCCCAGCTGCTACAATCTCCAGGCGCAGAGCGGGCACCAGGGGCTGGGGTCAAACCACAGCAGCTTTCTGAGCCACCTTCTTTCTGCCTGTGACCTTGGGCGAGCTGTCAAGCCCTCTGGGTCTGAAATGCCCCTGATAAAAAGAGCTAAGCTTGGACCCGCCCTTAGGGTGTCCACAGGTGAAACCCCCAGCACAGCCCTGTCTAGAAAGACCTGTAACCCCAGGTAACCGACGGCCCTGCCCATGGAGTGAGCCCCGGGGTGCTGGCGCGTGGGCGGGGCTCCTCCCCAGCGGGGCCCACCCCAGCCTCACCTCTGGCAGGGCACGGCAGGCTGGCGTTCTGGCCCGCCACCCGCTCCAGTAGGCCGCTGGTCTCATCGGCACCCCAGTACGGCGGCTCTGGTGGAAGGCGACATGGCCACACTCACAACCCGAAGCCTCAATGCTGATACCCCGCCCCCCCACCACCACCAGAGACCCAGGGCCAGCGGACACGGTGCCCCCTCGAGCCCCAGCCAGGCATAAGGGGGTGCAAGCCCATGCTCTGGCCCTCTGCATCAGGGCGAGTGAGTCAGGGCCAGAAGTGCTGGCTCGTCCCCTGCACAGGGGCCCATGGAACAGCCACCAGGGCCACGCAGGACCCCATGGGCTCAGGAGGCTGGCTGGCCTTGAGCTCTCAGCTACCTGGGGCCGAGCATCGCCTGCTCTCCAGCTGAGGCTTTCCAAGTTTGTTATAAATTCATAGTAGTGAAGATGCTAATGCCATTGGTCCAGAACTTTCCATCCACCAGGCACTTTGCAGACATTCTCTCACGGACCCTTTACACATTATTGGACCCATTTCACAGGTGAGAAAACGGAGGGTCAGAGAGTGTCCACGACTGGCCTACGGCTGTCCAGCTGGTAAGTGGAGGAAGTTGGGCTGGGGCCCACACCCTGCTCTTCAATCACGACCCGCAGAGGACAGAGTCCCCGGGGGGTGACGAAGGCCCTCGAAACCTTGGGGCCTGGGGGCCGGGGGGCGGGCAGAGATGTCCGGCAGGCCCTGAGCCCACAGGGCAGACAAGCATCTCGGAAGCCCAGGCTGCTGCTGGGAGGTGGAGAGAGGCAAGTTTTGAGGTTCAAAGACTCACCCAGCACCCGAAGCTCCAGCTCCCAGGCGTCCACCCCAGCGCTGTTGGAGGCCTCACAGCGGTACGTGCCAGCATCGGAGGTTCGGATGGCTGCAAAGT
>NW_011888939.1:2305348-2307045 GCF_000151845.1 Pteropus vampyrus
TGTCTTTGTGGCTCCCACTTTACAGAGGAGGAAACAAAGACTTAGAGAGGTCAAGTAGCTGGCCTAAGGTCACACGGCCAATGGGTGGCAGAATCGGGATTCAACCCGGCCCTGCTCATCACCCGGCCCCCTGCTGCTGTGTCTCTCCTGTGCTCAGGCAAACAGCAAACCTCTGAGCCTCCGCCTGCCCTTCTGCAAAATGGGGAGTTCGCTGAGATCAGGGGTCGATTGGATTTTTCCATAAAGGGCCAGGTAGTAAATATTTTAGGCTTTGCAGACCAGGCGGTCTCTGTCTCCGCTCACCTCTGCCACAGACGAAATGTAAACAAATGTTTACGTAACATAATAAAACTTGTATTTACGGACATTGAATCTTGAATTTCATATAATGTTCGCATGTCACAAAATATTGTTTGTCTTTTTCCCCCAAATCACTTAAAGATGTATGTAGACACTATTCTTTACTTGTGGGCCACATGAACACCGGATGTGGGCCAGATGTGGCCCGAGGGCCCTCGTTGGCTGACCGTGACATGACTCCTCAGGGCTCTTGGTGATGACAAGTTTCCTGCCTCCTTGGTGGAGTGACTCCACTCGCTGGCTTCTGTGAATGCGACCTAGGCCCCCAGATGGGCCAGGAACCAGAGCCCCTTTCATGGGTCCCTCTCCTGACCCCCAAGTCTTCACCGTCCTAGGCCCCCGCTGGGCCCTGTGCTCAGGGGGTTCTCTGAGGGGTACAGGAGAGGGAGAGAAAGGGGGGAGGAGCTTGAGAAAGACAGGAATGATGGAGTGGTGACAGGGCTGGCATGCGGGGACTGGGGAGGGGGCGCTGAGAAGGCCTGAGACAGACGGAAGGAAGGGCAGGACGACGGGTGTGACCCGAGCCGCCAGCCCGGGCCCTACCTTGCACCCCGAGGATGTAGCGCTGAGAGGCGGACCCTGCGGGGTTACTGGCCGTGCATTCGTAGAGACCGCTGTCACCGACCTGGGCCTGTGTCAGATGCAGGGAGCCTGATGGGAGCAGGCGATGCCTGTAGGTGTGAGGGGGGCACTGGTGAGACCCCCATGTATCCCCATCCCACTGGAAAGACCTCAAGACCCAACTCAAACCAGCCACCTCCCCCAGGAAGCCTGCCAGGACTGAAGCAGTGCTCATCACCCACCCTTCACCCCTCCCCGCTTCCCGGAACCTCCAGGCCAAGGCCAGCTCCCACCCAGCTGGTGAAACAGAGCGAGCACTGGATTGGGAGTCAGCCAGCCTGGGTTCAATTCCAAACCCTGAACTCTCCCTGGCTGGGTGCAGCAAGTCACTTCACCTCCTGGGACCTCCACTTCCCCATCTGTGGAATGAGCATCCTAAGAGGGCCTGTGTCTGGGGCTGGTGGACAGACTGTGGGCTCAGCCCGGGGCCTGGCACCTGGTCGCCGCTGAATACCCGCGGACTCCCCCTCCTCTCATGCACTGGCTTGCCGTTCCCCAACCCGCCAAGAAATGAGGGGGGGGGTAAGGGTCTATCTGGAGGCCCCTCACACAGTTTCGGGGGAGAAGCTGCCAGCCCGGAGGCCCTGTGCATCTAAGCAGCAGGGCCAGCCACACAGTGCCTTGCAGCGACCTGTCACCCAGCACTTTGTTCAGCCCCTAGGAGGAGGCTGTGGAGGCCCCGATCGCTGTCCTCCCCAATCCGGCCCACCTTGCTG
>NW_011888939.1:2308650-2310413 GCF_000151845.1 Pteropus vampyrus
TGTGAGAGCACGTGGCCCTCATAGGAACCACCGTTCTGCCTCTCACGGGCTGACCTTGGGCCAAGGACTCCATGTCCCTGAGCCTCAATGTCCTCGTCGGCAGTCACAGGAGACGCTGAGTACCAAGTGACGTGATGTACGGAGGCTGGAACATAATAAGTGCTCAACAAATGGCCTTGCTGCTCATAAGAACCTCCCTCCGGGCCCTTCCCCTCCCTCCCCGCCCCCTCTCCAAATGGCCGGGCAGCCCTAAGCAGGCTCAAAGTGGAGGGAAAACGCCACTCACTTCCATATTTGCTCAGTGACAGGTAACCATCTGCCCCGCATGGCTCCACTCCCTCAGCTCGGCTTTTCTCATCCGTGGTTTTACATTTTTTTTTTTAAGTTACATAATGTTGACATCCATCAAACAAGGGCCAAACCAGCTGAAGACTGGCACGCGCACTCCGTCACACCTGAGGCAGGGACACGGGACCCTCCGGGACTTCACGGCAAACCTTGCCTGGCAAAGCAGGGACAGCGGGGCCCAGTGGAGAGGAGTCTGGGCTGGGACCCGGAGTTCCGGTTTGAGGACCGACGTCTGCTACTGACATGCTGTGCGACCTCAGGCAGGACAGTCGACCTCTCTGAACCCCAATTTCCTCTCAGAGGTCACCTCCTGAGAACTTTAAAAACCACACAGCCCTTGCTCGCTCCCTCCCTCCCCATGCCCTTAACAGAACAGGAAGTAGGAGCTTCTGGAAAAAATAATAATAAAAGAAACTCCCCCAAATAGAAACAATTTTCAATAATAATAAGCGTCTTGCCTTTCTCTTGACCCGCCCCAGGCCACTTCTGAGAACGGGAATGGTGCTCACTGCGTCACAAAGGCAGAGACGGGAGGAGAGAGAATCCATCGTACAGATGGACAAGCTGAGGCCGGCCCCGCAGAGCCTGTGCCTGCTCTCAGCGCCCACCTGGCCAGATCGCTGCTCTGCTTTAAACCGCCACCCCCAGCCCATGGCTGCCCACTGCTTGCTGGACAAAACCCAAGTACGGGATCGTGACCCGTGGGGACCTACACAGACCAGCCCCCAGCCCCACCCCACCTCACCTCCCCGTGTGTGGCGCTGGACCACTGCTCTTCCTCAGAGGGGCCGGGTCCACCTCACCTCCGCTCCTTTGCACATGGCGTCTTTCCTACCTGGGACACCCCTTCGCCTCCTGTTCACCTGGATGACACCTGCTCAAACCACAGTACTTAGGCATCACCTCTTCCAGGAAGGCTGCCTTGATGCCCCAAGGCTGGTAAGTACTTCCCTATGGACTCCCACAGCTGCCTGTGCTTCGCTTCCCCCATCGCAGCCCTCACCCCACTTGGCTTGTGACCCGGCTCTCCGTCCCCTTTCCCAGAGGCTCCAGCGGGTTTGAAGGCTGCAGCCCAGGGCGGGGGGCCAGGCTCAGGGGAGAGGTGGGAGGAAGGGGGAGCACACCGCCGCTGTGCGTGTGGCGTAATGAGCGGCAGCCGCTCCATCGTGGCATGAGGGCCAGATGGCTCCCTGCGGCACCCAGATGAGAACCAGGGGGAGGTTCGCAGGGAACTTCCCGTTTATGACACCCATTAGGCTGGAACCCTCACGGTCAGCGGCAAGGTTTACGCAGCCACACAGATGGCTGGGATGTGGATCCGAGAGGGACCCACCTGCCCCACTGGGCCCCTCCGGTCCTGTGAGCTCCAAGAGGACCCGCCTGCCCAGAGACCGAAGGGCTCCTGAGAGAAAGTA
>NW_011888939.1:2314543-2315073 GCF_000151845.1 Pteropus vampyrus
GACCCCACCAGGTGCCCCTGGGCAGTCTGTGCCATGCCAGTGGCTTGTCTCCTGGGTCACCGGAAGCCCAACTGCAGCCCCCACCTACGTGCCCCAGGGTAACTGGGCTGGAGAGGGCGTGGGGTGCTGACTGCCCATCCTGACTGTCCCCTCCTCGCCAGCCGCCCCCTCTCCATCCCCCTGATGCGGCTGGATTTGGCCCCGTGTGGGCCCCGGGCCAGCGGCCCCAGGGAGCCTGAGGCGGGCCAGGAGCACTCACAGCTGTCCCAGCTACACATCAGAACCACAAACAAACACTGTTGCCTAGCAACACCGCCTCGCCCCAGCATTCCGGGGCAGAATCATGGGACTGGAGCCGTGAGACACTCTCTGGCCACCATCGCCCGTCCAACCCTTTCATTCCTCAGACAGGAAGACTGAGGCTCACAGAGTCGTGAAGGGTCTTGCCCACGTTCACTCAGCGAGTCCGGGCCGGGCTGGGAGGGGACCCCAGGTCTTTGTCCCCGATCTCACACACGGCAGAGCCCGTG
>NW_011888940.1:0-537 GCF_000151845.1 Pteropus vampyrus
ACTGTGAGACTTGCATCTTACAGGCTACACATGGTGGTGGCTGAGACCGAAGAGGTAGGAAGTGGTTGGTTCTGGATATAGTTCTAAGGCTGAGCCCACAGATTTCCTGGTGGATTGGATAAGGAGTGTGAAGGAAAGAGAAATCAAGGACGACTCAGAAGTTTCAGGTTGGATAATGCAAAAGATGAATTACTGTCAGCTGAGATTGGGCACCTCCAACTGAGGTGGAACAGGTCGAGGGGAGAGCAGGAATTGGATTTCGTATATTTTGAATTAGACTTTCAGTACCCAGGAGATCTGATCAAGTGAGAAATGAGAAACATCACGATGTCACCTGATGCCCTATATCTTGATATGGAGTCTTAGGGCCAGAGGGGAACCTGCGGGAGTCCCCCGAAGTGTGTATGCCCTCTTGCCTGCGACCTTTCGCCTTCCAAGGCAAGGCATAGTTATGGTATTTGAAAGGGTCCAAGGAAGTCAGTTTTAGAGCCTCCATCAGTGATTGCATTCTGACATTAAATTCTCCCTATTTGGAAA
>NW_011888940.1:2491-4863 GCF_000151845.1 Pteropus vampyrus
AGTTAGCTGTCATTTGTAATCAGCAGCCCCTTAATTTGGGAAGAAATAAAGTTTACCTTCTAAAGGAGGTTTCGTAATGATTTAGTTTCTCCCATGGCTTTTTCAGGTCAAAATCCAAGGCAATAGAAGCAGAACAGACCAAATGGAATTGATTATTTCCATAAGTTTGTGGATAGTGTATAGTGTGCTTCCTTAGATGTCGCATGTTTTATTACCAAAAAAAAAAAAAAAAAGCTATATTTACTTGCCATGACACTTTTTCTTTCCTAAAGCCCATTACCTTTGATCTGGCTTTTAAAACACAGTGTCTGTTAATTTACTCACAGCCCTATTGCCTCCTAGATTATTGAAATGGCCCCTAATTGGTCATCTGGCTTTCAGTTTCTTCCCTTTCATCCATCGTGCACACTGTTTCAGAGTAAGTTTTCTTAAATATCGCTGTTTCTGTATCAGAAGTTTCAAAGTATTTAGCGTTATCGTTAGTCTTCAGGATAAATTTCAAACTCGTAGTTTGGCTCTCAGTGTCCTCCGAAGTCAAGACCCCACGATCCAGCTACACTCGTTTCCTTTCTCTTCTCTCTCTTTTTTCCTCTCTTACTTTGTTTTTCTCTTCTTTTTCAACTTCTTTTCTATAACTTGTTTTATCTGATTGTATGCTTTCCCCCACCCAGAAGATCCTGAAGTAGCATGTAGATGTATGTGCACACATATTCATATGTGTATCTACGACAACAGCAATAAATTTCATACTGATTTGTGAAATAAGACTGACAAGAAATAAGATGAAAGCTGTTTAGTACCCAGAAAGCATACCTTGGGATCCTTTATAGTGACAAGAAACAAATCACAAATTCACTCTAAATTTCCCAGAAGCCAAAGCTAAAAGACTAATTTCAAAAGTTACACACATGTCCTGAGCTGAAGTACGTAGTTTTCTGGCCCTGGGGCCTGAGGCACTCACACGGGTCCCGCTGAGCCTGAATGCCAACGTTCTCATCAGAACTGCGCAATAATTTAAATAGTGGATTTTTATAATAGTCCTCAATGTGGCTGCTTGACGTAATTTCAGATTATAAATTAACAAAAGAAGTAATAAGAAGGATGAAAAATTATATAATCTCGGCTCTTTCTGATGGTCTGCTTCATTCTAGGAATAAATAACACTGGGACTATCTAGAAGAAAGCATAGCCTTCGGGTACTCTTTCACTGATGTTATTTCTTACAGCCTTTTAAATTTTTTATTTTAATTGTTATTAAAGTGATACATGTATACACTTTGAAAAGTCAAAGTTCTAGAACCCAACTGAAAACAGTACACTTTCCTTCTGCTCCTGCCCAAGTCCTACTCCCCCAAAATGAACCCCTTTCAGCTTCCGGCATTTATTCCATATTTTCCAAAACTGAAGCTCTCTTAAATCACGTGTTTGGGATGTTTTTCTGGTTTTTTTTTTTGTTTTTTGTTTTTTGTTTTTTTGGCTTCTGGGTTAGTTTAATGACTATTTTCTGTTTCCAGGATTTCAAATTCACCTTTTTTCCCATAACTCCTTGTTTATTTTATTTCTATCTACTTCCACTTTGTAATTTCTTATTCATTTCTAACGCATGCCACACTGTTATTTTTCTATTTTTGACCATCCTAATTATACTTGTTTTAAGTCTTGGTAAGTCAGTGCCGTAGTTTATTTTACTGGAGTGAAATCGTGTTCCGATCATTGATTTTTGTTGGCTATCTTCCTTAGCATTGCTTTTCACTAAGTGTTTTGGAATTTTGTATGGCTGGCTCATTTTTTAGGTCATTTTGGTTTCATTCCTTTCTCTCCTAATGTGCTCACCCCCTTTATCTGGTAGGTTTGTACCGGCCTCTCCTGGAGCCCTCGGGCCCCAGTTCAGAACCAAGATTTACCGGCATTTGGAGCTGTCACACCACAGTGACAGCTACTGCAGATCCAGAGACTTTGAAGGACATCTCGTCTCTGTACCTGAAGGGACTCTGTGTCTTCTAGCCTTTCAGGCCCACGGCTCCTTATAAATTTTTAGCCCCCGGGAACAGGTCATGAGCCCTGCAATTTTAGCCTCTTTTTATAAACAAGGGAGCCTCACCTCATCTCCTGGCTTTAAGTTTTAAAGCTGACTCGACTCACCTATCTTATATGAAGCATTTTTCTTCTCGTTTAACCACTGGAACTGCTTCCAGATCTGAGGCCCTAGCTTCCACTTTGCTTATTGCTTTGCATTTCTGTTTATTTGTGGGCCAGGGAGATGTTTATCTTGTTTTCGACTTAGTAAAGCTATTTTTGGTTTCTTTTTATATTTTATTTATCATTACTGTGGGTTTGGAGTAGAGGGAGCACTTTAAAGTCTGACCTGAAAA
>NW_011888940.1:4913-6774 GCF_000151845.1 Pteropus vampyrus
TGTGAGAGAGGTGAGGAAACCACAGTTTAGCTTGTCAGCCTTTATACTAGAGGATGATGAGGGAGAGGAAGGTCACGGATGGCTCTTGGTTAGCTGACCTACAGTATCTTCCACACACATTGAGACCGTTTTCTTTCCTCCTTTAAGCTAAAAGTTTCTTTAATATCGTATTAGGATTCTTCAGAGAAAGAGAACCAATAGGATATGTGTTCATGTGTGCAGCCCTGTTGCCTCAGAGAGAGAAAGAGAGATTGATTGATTGATTGATTGATTGATTGAAGGATTTGGTTCATCTGAGTGTGGAAGCTGAGAAGTCCCAAGATCTGTAGTCAATAGCGGGTGACCCGGGAGGGCTAATGGTGTAATTTCAGCCCAACCCAGGAAGAGCCAGTGTTTCCATTTGAGTCAAAGGCAGGAAAACGATGTCCCAGCTCAAAAGCAGCTGGGCAGGAGGTGTGCCCTGTCACGTGCAATAGGTCAGCCTTCTTGTTCTATTCAGGCCTTTGAACTGGGCAAGGCTCACACTGGAGAGGACAGTCTGCTTTACTCATTTTGCTTATTCAGATGTTAACCTTGTCCAAAAACACCCTCACACACATACCCAGAATCATGTTTAAGCAAATATTTGGGCACTCCGTGTCCCAGTCAAGTCGACACATATGTTAATCATCACAAATATTGTGTTAGAGATAGGCCCAACGGTATCATCAAAAAAGGTTCAGTTATTCTGCCGGATTCTAGTCCATTCAGTAGCTAACAAACTGAGTGGTCCTGGGCAAGGCATTCAACCTCTTTGATTTATTACATCATCTGTAATACAAGGGACTCATATAGCTCAATAGCAAAAAAAAAAAAAAAATTCAATTAAAAATAGGCAAAAGATCTGAATAGATATACAGATGGCCAAGAAGACATACAGATGGCCAAAAGGGACATGAAAAGATGTTCAGCATCACTATTTATCATAGAAATGCAAATCAAAACCACAATGAGGCATCACCTGACACCTGTTAAAATGATTATTATCAAAAAGACAAGGAATGACAAGTTTTGAAGAGGATGTGGAGAAAAGGGAACCCCCGTGCACTGTAGGTGGGAGCATAAATTAATGCAGCCGCTATGGAAAACAGTATGGAGGCTCCTCAAAAATTAAAACTAGAACTACTTTATAATCCAGCAATTCCACTTCTGGCTATTTATTTGAAGAAAATGAAAACGTAAACTCGAAAAGATATCTGCACCTGCGTGTTCATTGCAGCATTATTTACAATGGCTAAGATATGGAAACAACCTACGTGTCCATCGACGGATAAATGGATAAAGAAGATGTGATATACAGTTGACCCTTGAACAATGCAAGGGGTCAGTGTAGGCAACTCCCTGCGTAGTCAAAAATCCTCATGTAACTTTTGATTCCCAAACTTGACTACTAATAGCCAGCTGTTGGCTGGCAGCCTTACCAATGAGGTAAACAGTCAATTAACACATATTTTGTATTTTATACTGTATTCTAGCAATGAAGTAAGCTAGAGAAAAAATGTTAGGAAAATCATAAGGAAAAGAAAATACATTTATAGTATGTATTGAAAAAATATTCATATAAGTGGACCTGCGCAGTTCAAACCCATGTTGTTCAAGGGTCAGCACTGTGTGTGTTTGTGTGTGTGTGTGTGTGTGTGTGTGTCTGTGTGTGTGTGTAAGTGTAATATTATTCAGCCATAAAAAAGGAGATAATCTTGCCATTTGCGATAACATGGATGGACCTTGAGTGCATTATGCTAAATGAAGCGAGTCAGACAGGTAGGACAGATACTGTATGTAAACAAGGGAGTTAGGCTAGATGGTCCTAAGGCCCCTTTCA
>NW_011888940.1:10699-12550 GCF_000151845.1 Pteropus vampyrus
AAGCAGTCAGAACAGAGCGTCACTCTGTGTTGCCTATGTCATGTTTCTCAAACAACCAGAAGAATGGGTCCCCTGGAGTGAGTGCAGTGCTGGCCGTCATTAGAGTTAAAGTGAGGAAAGGAATTTATTGACTTCATAACCACATAGTCCTGTCTGCAGTGTTACCACGCAATACCAGGAGAGACTCCTGGGCCTGGGGCACGGGGCTCCGACGTCGGCCCGGAACTCAACAATGATGCAGTTGTGTTCGCCTTGGACGACGCTATCCACCACATCACAGGACGGAGTGGTGTGACTCTGCCTTCTCCCTGGGGAGCAGGCGGCTGTGCTCCCCAGGCTTCTTCATGTTGCTCTGGTTTGTCCAAAAGTCCACCTAGGGGTAGGAAGAGGGTCTCTCCACGATTTCCGGTGACATGAATTCCATCTCACAACCTTTCCCATTTTTGCACAAAAATGCTTTTCTTGTGGCTTTTGGTCTCCAGGAGGCTCCAGTTCAGGAAACAGATTCAGTAACGGCAGCTACTGTGACACAGAAGTGTGTTTCCTTGTGTCCCAGGCACAATTCCTGGCCCAGAACATGGCACACAGTGTTCAAAAAGTGACGTAGACTGAGGTGATCTTCCTCAGAGAATATTGTAGTTTACAGTGCCTGCTGAAGCTTTGGGGGCCCTTCCTGTGTGCCAGGTACTCTGCTGAGTAACTTATGCACCTCATCTCGTTTAATCTTCATGACCTATGAGGGCGCTGGTCGCTCTTAGTCCCATTTTGCAGTTGAGGTAACTGGGGTTTTCAACTTCAAAGGCTATATTCTTAACCAGCCAGATATGCTGTCTCTATATTTTACAAATAACAGATATAGTTTCCCTATCTTACTTTTAAATGTGGAAGTATAATTTGCATTCAGTAAAATTTACTCTTTTTAGCATATAGTTCTATGCGTTTTGACAAATGCATACAGTCTGCAACCACCACCACTACCAAGTTATAGAACAGTCCCATCACCCCCACAATTCCCTCGTAATGGTTTGTAGGTGACCCTTACCCCCCGCTTCCAGACGCTGCTAACCCCCGATCTGCTTTCTTTCACAAGAGCTCTCCGTTTTTGAGAATGTCATATAAGTTGATCCGAATAGCCATTCGATTCTGCCTTCCTTTGCTTAGCATAATGCGTTTGATATTCAGCTATGTTATTTTTACACACATATGTAAATATGTAAGCTCAGCATTTAGTTTCCTTTTGTTGCCAAGCAGTATGCTATTATGTGGCTCTCCCAGAGTTTGTTTATCCACCCATTGAACGACGTTTGGGTTCTTTTCCAGTTTTGGGTGGTTATCAATAAAGACACTATAAACATTCACATACAGTTTTTTGTGTGAATATAAATTTCCATTTCATTTGAGTAAATGCCTAGGAGTAGAATTGCTGGGTTGTATGGTAAATATATGTTAAATTTTGCAAGCCAGACTGTTTTCCAGGTAGCTGTAGCATTTGAATTCCCGCCAGCAATGAATGAGTTCCGGTTACTCCACATCCTTGCCACCACTTGATTTTGTCAGTTTTACTTTTGTTTTTTGTTTTTTAATCATTCCAATAGTTGTCGAGTGATGTCACATTGTGGTTTAATTTGAATTTCCTTAATGACAAATGATGTATTTTTTCATGTGCTTAGTGATATATTTGTTCTATATTCTGTATATGTACAAGTCTTTTATTAGATATGTTTCACAAAGATTTATTCTCAGTCTGCAACTTGTCTTTTCATTCTCTTGACCAAATCTTTTGAAGAGCAAAAATTTTAAATTTTGATGTAGTACAATTTTTAATATTTTTTTGTGGATCAGTCTTTTGAT
>NW_011888940.1:13345-30860 GCF_000151845.1 Pteropus vampyrus
AGGGATTCCAGTGTCGCTGTGTTGCAGTGGTTGGTGCTTTTCACTCCCATGTTCTCCTTGGCATCCCCCCGCCCCAGCCTGGGCTCTCCGTCCTGAGCAGGCAGCTAACCTCTGCCCGGATCGGGGTTATGTCACTGCCCTTCATCACCGCAGTGGTGTCCATTCACTCCCGTACTTCCTGACACTGCTCATACTGTGTGGAGGGGTGTGGAGGGGTGTGTGGGGGGGGAGGTATGAGGGAGGAGGGGTGTGGGGGGATGTGGGGAGGTGTACGAGGAGGGGGCTTTCAGGATGAGTAAAAAGATAGCAAAGATGGCATGAGTGGCACTGCACAAACGTGCCACGTCATTTCTCCCCTTACCCCGGATCCCTGGACGAAGTAGATGTCACCCTAGACTCTCTGTTACCTCACGTTCTCTCCCAAATGAGACGATACTTCTTCTAAGGTTTGCTACTCAGGAATTGTTTTTCTTTTCTGAGCAAGACCACAGTTGGGATCTTTTGCTCACAATGAAACGCAAATAATGAAACACCATGGGACAGAGACCAGACAGACTTCCCTTGCCGTCTATTCCTTGTTCATGATAATACGAGGAGTCCCGCCCATACTTCCTCAGCCCTCGGCCTTAAAAATGGCTTCTTCAGTGCTCACAGCAGCTTCAGGGCTCCGAGCTGGATGGAGACCAGCTCGCTCTGCAGTGAGAGTGGGCAGCAGAGGGCTCTGCCTAAAGCCTGTAGCTGGCCCTTCAGTGACAATTGAAGGATGTCCCAGGAGTCAGGAGTAGGAAGATGGGGTGTTCTATTCCCCTTAATTATCTTACTCTGTGTAGGAATTGAGGACACATGGTGCCATTCAAAAATAACTTTTATTATCTTTACTTACATATTACATTTCCCCCTTATCTATTTGCTGAGCTCAACAGTGAACTTGAAAGCTGATGCTTTCAGTCCATAGTACCTGCCCGAAATCCTTAAAATATGACATGCTTGACTTCACAAACTTTGGATTCCTACAGCTCTCTGCCACACACCTCATTGTTGGGATATGGGAAGAAGCAAACTAAATAGTGAATTTCATGGTAACTGGGGGCACTATTCTCTTAGTCATAGTCAGCCCCCTGCTGTGACTTTGCTGAGAACAATTAGTGCCATGGGTGAGCGCCAGGATTCTAAGGCCCTGGACTCACATTCACTAATGCTGCCACCTGGGAGGTGAGACTGGGTCCGTCTAGTAAGAAGGGACTAAATCATTAGCCTCTGCGGGCCGTGCGGGGCCCTGACCCACACTCCGCAGCCAGGACTGTGATGGCAGCAAGTCTCCTCAGCCCCTGGCCTGAGCATTAACCCACAGGAAGTCAGGCTCCTGCTAGTGCCCAGGGCGTCAGTGGACCTAAGTCTCCCGTTTTTGCCTATTTCTCATCCACGATTCCCATTTACCTCCAGCCTTTCAGCGAGCCTGCTTGAATGCTTCCTTCTCTCCCTCTTTTTCCCCTTTCTTCCTTCCCTAAGTATTTAGTGAGGTGAGGCTCACATTATTTCAAGTACGGGAATCCTAAAATGAAAAGATCACCCCTTCCAGCAAATGACTTAGACTCTCGTGTGGATACACAGCAGATATACAGTTCGGTTCAGTGTGACAGTTATCTTACTGGAAGCCTGTTTGAAATCCAGTGGGAGCAGGGGAGGAAAATTATCTTCCTGGTCAGTCAGGGAAGACTTCACAGAGGAGGAGACATTTGACCTAAGATGTAAAGGCTGCATGTATAGCAGTTTTCAGTGAGATGGGCTCAAAGTTGCGTTTGAGACTAGGGACATAGCCTGTGAAATATTCCATAGGTGTGGAGAGCACAGTGCATCAGGACCTGCGTGTGGTTCGGTGCTCCTGGAGGATAAAGGCTGGTAAGGCTAGCGATCCGGGGCAGTGGGTGAGGTACACCAGGCGAAGAGTTTAGATTTTCATCACGAAGGGATGGGAAGCCACTGAAGAAAGTGGCCAGCGACAGCCAGAAAAATAATACGGCATGTGTATAAACAAAAGTCAGGACGATTTCACAAGGAAGGAGAATCAAAAATTCTAAAACAAGCCATGAAATTAGCATGGTTCTCACTCCATCACACTCAGAGAAGGGCTTTGCGAGACCTGCGTTTGCATGTCTGCGATGGCAGCCTTCTCCCCGCCCCACAAAGATGAGATGTTATTGGGTCCAATTAATACGTGGGGGATGCGGCAAATGGCTTGTTTCAAATACTCATCTGCTTATAGACTGTTTCTGGGTGCTTCAATTAAAGATTAGAATGTTTCCCATTCGTACTGAGTTATTAATTGCCGAGGAGAGGGTGCGTTGGTTCTCTGAACTAACTGCTTCCGGTAATTAGGAAATGGTATCACTTCAGTTGCAGACATCAGCAAATCTGTTTTCTTTCTTTTCAACCTTTATTGCCGAGTCTTTTTCAGACCCTGGGGACTCTAAAAAGTAAAGAGAGATGTGGGCTTTTACTGTTTCTTGTTTTGATACGTAAATTACGATCCCGGAATTATTAAAGCATTGATAATGCTTTTCTGTCTATAAAGTTAAAATTCGAAAGCTGCAGCTAAAGGCCCATAAAAACAGTTATCTCTGTATTTGTCATTAAACCCCTCCATGCAATAAATTTACTTATCCTTAATTTAGAATCATCTTGCTAGTTTCAGAATTCAGTCAATCTTGGCATTTTTTCAGTATCTTCTTATGCTAATTTCTTTATTTATTGCACCTCTTAGAATGGAACGCATAAAGTAGCAGCCAATTAATAAATCGTGTTTTCTACAACTGAAATAAAAACATGTTAATTATTTTTGAACAATTAGGCAGCATTCAGCATGAGATGGTTTCCTCGGTGAAGATCACAGCCTCTGAAGACGAGGAAGATCACCCAACTTTGATATTATATCAGTGAATACCGACTTTGCACAACCACTTCCTGTTCTGAATAAGGTCAATTAAAATAATTGTCAAATTTGTCAATATTCACCTCCTTAGTTTCATATCATTGCCTTTCAGCTCAACAAAGACCCAGAGTAATGTTTGTCCTGAGCTACTTTTCTGAAGTTCGCTATGTCTGCAGCCTCATAACTTAAAAAAGGGCCAGGAGAGCCCCTGATGTGCTCAGAGAAGCACCGCAGAAAAACAAGACCAATGAGGAAAGATGAAGGGAACAGGGACGTCGGCCTGCCCGAGACGAGGGTGCGGATCCAGGCAGGACGACCTGTGCTTTTCAGTAGTCACTAATTTGGGTTAAATAAACTCAAACTGCAGGTGTCTGGATTCGATGCACTGACTTTCTGAACTTTCAAAGACTTGGTGGCGTTTCCTCTGCGGGCGTCTTCTGCGAACAAAGTCTTTCCCATCTGTCTGATCTCTGAATTCCCAAGAAGCTTCCTCCTCTGTCTTCAAATTGTGAAATCCTTCAACTGGGATAAATTCCCAGATAGTTAGATGCTTTGGGATTAAGAGAAAAATCACATATTCTACCACTGGAAAAAAATACCCTATAAAATTAGATTTTTTTTTTTTAAATCACCCGCTGTGGGTTTGGCCCATTTTTACCTTTATCTGTTGATTCCTGTGACAGACAATCAACACGCATTTGCTGAGCACCTATATGTACGCGAAGGCCTGTAAGAAAACCCTGTTAACTGAAGCTCCCTGAAAAGCAAGCCTAAAATAGGCGAAAATGAGGAAAGAGTTAAGCCTCCTAGGTTCGTGTTTAAATTCTCACAGTACTGGGCCCATCTGCCAACCGTGAGACCGCTGTTGGTCTCCGTGTAGATAAAGGCTGCTTTCAACTCTGGGAGATAGTGAAGTGCAGGGGCGTTGAGTGGTGAGGCAGAAGTCATACCCCCCAGGCCCTTTAGCATGAACACCCCCAAAAGAAACACATTATTATACAGGAAATAAGGTTTACTTCGTGACTTCAGTCCTGGTGTTTTTGTCCATTCGTTTTTGTTTTGTATCCAGTTCCGTTTTTTAAAGCAACGGAGAGCGGCAAAGAGAAGTGAGAGGGGTCTTTAAAAATGGAAGAAAGGTGGTAGACCCTTTCGTTCTTCACCCCCAAAATAAATGGAAAATAGCGAAATTGCTACAGGGTGTCTTGGGTTTCAGACTTTTCTTTGGGTGGATTCAAAGCTTGAACGAGACACTCCCGGCAAGTTTATTTTTGGTCTGAGCCTCAATCTGAGTGCTGGGAGCCTACTGTAGATGTTATCTGGATTTTTTCGAGGTAATCTAATACTGCTATATAGTTAGGTAAAAATAAACTGTTTCCATAACGCTATTGGTTTAGTATCTAGTTACCAAGGGTATACTTGGTAAAGATCAGAAGGATTTTCAATATTAACAGCAGAGCTTCAAGAGATTGTTTATACTCTTTTTGCATGTGTCATTTCAGACCCCAGAGATTGAACAGACAGGTTTAAATGTAAAATCGCTAATATTGTCAATTATGGGCAATTACTGTCTATGAGTCTCAGTTTGTTTCTCTAGCAGTCACAGCGCTGCTGTATTAGCAATTAGAGAAGCACAGCCTACCCTTTCTGTAAAGCATGCACTGTTGAAAACAGTTTGTCCCTTCATTGATTGAGCTTTTCATGCTACCATAAACTCATCTCAATAATTTTTACTCGGGAAAATTACTACTCCTGCCATCGGCCTTTCAATTAAGTGTGTTTTGCCATGAGATGTATCATTTAGATTTTATTAATTTAAACATTTTACGTCAACAGAAGGTGGATCATTATTAACGGGTGCTGTGTGGTGTTTCACAAAATACATACATGTCATGGAAAAGTAATTAACTTCCTCGTTTTATTGCCAAACAGATGTGTAACTAAATGAACACGGGCCCAGCGGGGCTCTAGTGCATTTATTTATTAAGTCGTTGAATTGTTGACTCAGACGCCTCATCTCAAGTTTCGTAAACTTCGCTCTCTTTTCCATCTCTGCATGTCGCGCCTCTTCGGCCTCTGGTTGCAAATCGGTTTAGAGCTGTCACCCAAAATTATGAATCTCTCTTTCGCTTATCGTAGTAACTTCAAGGCATAATTGGGTTCCCTTGCAAACGAGAGAAAGGTTTGATAACTGAAGGAGTTGAGAACACAGGAGACATGCAGGGAGTTTTATTGTTGGAAACTGGCGAAGGTTTAGAGCAGCTGTTTGGGGCAGCCCGGGCTGGGTCAGTAAACCAAACCAGCATTTGCCCACCAGCGTGTGCCAGAATGAGGTTAAGTCGTGACCTCGTGGCTGACACCAGGCTGCTGGCTTTTCCTTCCAGTGAAACGATAATCCAAAGGTGTTTCTGTAGCACCATTCGCATGCGTCGGGACCGCTGCAAACGTGTCCTAAGTGGTCTATTTCTACCCTGGCTGCTCTGAAATTTAGTTTTTACTCAGAAGCCGGAAGGGTATTTTCAGAAGGGACCTCTTCGGCCCCTTCCCGGTGAAGGGGAGACCCGGCCTCACTAGCAAGGCTACCAGCGCCCGTGTGGCCTGGCTCCCGCTCACCTTTCCAGTCTCTTGGCCGGAACGTGCCTGCCAAGCTCTCCCCTGACCTGGGGCCTTTGCTCCTGGCTTCCCGCCGCCTGACGTGCTCTTCCTGGGGCTTTGTGCTTGTCTGGCTCTCATCGTTCTCTCGCTCTCGGCTTTAACCTCCCCTCCTCACAGAGACACCCCCGATGATGCTGTGAAAATCAGGGGCCCCTCTCCTTGTTATTTTCTGCTCCCTTTTTATCTCCATTATAGCACAAGCAATTATTACCTATTATTATTTGTATTTATGCATTTGCTTACTTGTTAAGAAAGTAAAAATGACCTCATCAGTCTTGTTTTCTGTTGCGTGTCTTTGGTACCCAACACAGTACTTATATAATTATTACATCACTTAACAAATTGGGATTGTATGAATGAATAAGTCAGTAAATATTGTTATTTGTCTAGCATTTGAGTTAAGCTCTATAGAATCGGCCAAGTAACTATATTACTTGAAGCTTCTAAATGATTTTGCTCATAAAACAATTTCATAGCAGCCTAATCGATGGGCTATCAGGCAGGATTAGTCTTGCTCTACTCTCCTCCAAGAGTTTTTAGCTTTGACCGTGACCCAGCTCCCTACACCAGGACTTACAAACCCACATGTAAAGCACCCAGTGGAAAGGCAGGATGTGCGGCCCCATTTACCAACTTGGGAGAGCCCCTCCCGTGTGAGGGTCGTGCCCTGGCATTCTTTCCCCCTCCGAGAAAGCACACACTTCAGCATTTATGAAACCAGATTTTAGTAACGCAGGGCTGGTATATACCTAGATATCCGAGTTTTCTTATCGGGAGCAGAAATATTTATCCACAATATCTTGTCATACATCTGTGTATTTTTATACTTAATAGACGATAATCCAAAGGTGTTTCTGTAGCACCACTGTAAGAGGCATTTCATAGGGGCCATAACCCAAAATTGGAAGAGACCCCACCGCCAGGGAAGGAGCTTCCTCTGTGATGTCCCCATCAGGTGGTGGCCCGGCTCCACGTGAGCAGTCTCTTGGCGTAGGCCATTCCACTCTCGGGCAATGGTGGTTGTGAAGTTAATAAATCCCATGAACTAAAAACTGCCTCTTTTAATTTGTATCAGAGTCCTAGTTCTGTCTCATGGAGCAACAATGGGTAGGTAGGATTTTTATTCCTCCTACCAGTCTTTGGATGCTTGAATATTTGAGGCAGTGCGGGGTAGCAAAGGACATTCAGCCTTTCGAATTCTACAACGAGGGGCTCAAATTCATCTCCACCGCTTTCCGGCTACTTGAACTTGAGAATGTCACTTTACCTTTCTCAGCTACAGTCTTGTCATCTATAAATTAGGAACTAAAGTGATTTTTACTTTATACTTTGCTGAAATGATTAAATGAGATAAGGCAGTTAAAATAATTAGTACAATAAACCTCCAATAAATGTTGTTGTTGTTATAACTACAGCTAGCCAGCTCTCTGAAACACAGCCTCATCTGTAAAATGAGGAAAATGAGGCTGACATCGGTTAATCCTAAAATATGGTTGGTTATTCAACCAGCCAGAAATCTATATGTGCAACTCATCCTAACCAGATTTCATTATCTTTTTAAAACCTCTTTTTTGAGGTGTGCTTGGCATACACAAATCTGTATGTATTTAAGGTATATAACTCGATGAGTTTGGAGGTACATACACACCCCTGAAGCCATCAGCACAATCTCTGCTATAAAAATATCCACCACCTCAAAGTATCCTTCTGCTGTCTTTATTATTATTTTTTGTGATAAGAACACAGCACGAGATCTACCCTCTTAGCAAATGTTTAAGGTACAGTGCAGCGTCCTTAGCTGGAGGCCCTGTGCTGTACAGTGGGTCTCTGATTTTATTGCCTTGCCCGCAGAATGTTACAAAAGACCTTGTCAAACACCTGTTGAAGTAAAAATACACGGTGATTGTAGTAGTCACCTGACCTGCTGCGCAGTCTCTATGAAGAAATGAATGCAGATTGCCAGGATTTGTTCATGGTGTCCCCATGCTGTCTCTAGTGGACACCACGTGACCTTTCTAAGTCTCAGGGAGCATTCGCCGAGGTAGACAGCACGTGATCTGATCGGAGGCTCCCATTACGCAGACTTCAATTTTTGTTTGTTTTCCTAGCACGCTGTTTCCCACCACCCTGGGCTTCTGCGGCCGCTCCTTTCCTCTCGGTGCTTCAGAGAGGAAGAAGAGTTTCATGGCTGTCTTTACAAAGCCCTCTGACCACCCCGGGATGTGCTTCGCCTAGAATTAAACATGCGAACTTTTCTAAAATGCCTTGTTCTATTCTGTCCTGTTAGAAAGTAATTCCTTTTCAAAGAAAGGAAAGGAAAAAGAAACCCTAAAAATCAAGTAGCTCTGACCTCGCTTATCTGCTGCTCTTCGCCACGTGCCCCAAGCAGTAAATTGTCTCTTCCATGCTGGCTTCCTAGCGCTGGAACGTTTCTCCAGGAGCCTCCGTCTCTGTCTTCCTCACACCATCCCGATGGATGACTGCTCCTCTTCTGTGAATGTCCTTGTGCTGTCTACTCGGGGTCTCACCTTCTGTAAGGACGCGGCTCATGCGCGTTGAGCAGTTACTGCCTGCTGGTTGCCGTGCTGGGTGGGTACTTTACGCAGGTGATCTCATTTAGACAGATTCCAACCCTGGCAGGTAGGTCTTCCAGGGCTGTTTTCTCCCGGGGAATGAATGCCTCACAGCTGTTTTACCACTGGCGGTCCCAGATTCTGTCCTAGAAGGTGAAGTGGGGCCTCTGTATGAGCTAGAAATGCGTAAAGCAAATGTGAACTTAAGCGACTCTCAAGAACTCTAGAAACTCATGGTTTTCCAATAGTTTACGGACGGCTATGCCCTCATTATCAAGACGCAGCTGTCTGTCACAAAACAAAAAACAAATGTTTTAAAAGAGGGAGCAGAGAGATGGGCAGGCAGTTCTAAAGTGCTATCGGCATCATGAAACATAGACTACAGAAATGGCGCCCGTCTCCCTGGAGGCTAAACAAGTAAATATGCATCAGTTTCATTGGCCAAAGCGTAGCTGGAGAAAAGACAGGTTATTTGCTTGTTTGAAAATCTCGCCATGTCTGGCTTCCCCGCCGTCTCTGTGTGACCTCACGGTCGCTTCGGCTCCCTGTTGTCTGCCGTCCCTGCCCCTGTCTCCCTCCTGTCTCACAGCGAGCAGGACCCCTTGCCAAAGCCGAGTCTCCACCGCCCCCTTGCGCCACCACCTGTGCTCCCGACCCCACGCCCTCTCTTTTGTGATTGGCCTCCCCTGTGCACCGACCCCTTCCCTGTGGCATAAACACTCTCGCGACTTTCCCGTTATTAAAAAAACAGCCCCTCTCCCCAACTTGTCCTTTACCTCTGACCACTGTTTTTCTTCTCCTTCAGTTTGTACAACCCCTTGAAAGAGTCATCTGCACGCTTGATAAACCTGTCTCTTCATTTTCTCTTCTCTTAACTCCCAGTGACAGGCTTTTGCCAACGTCACCCGTTGAAGCCCTCTCTCTCTGATGTCATCAGGGAGCCCGACTCTGAGTCTCTTCCTAGTTGACCCCTCACCATGGCATTCCACACCATGGACCCCTCCCTTCCTCCATCTGCGAGTACTCCCCTTGGCTTCTACGCCCTCCTCTATCTCTGTGACCCCATTTGGGGTTCTCTTGGGTTGAGTGACCACCCCTCCTCCCATGTCTCCAGATTCCAGCTGTGTGACAGAGACTCCCAGAGCTCTCCTCCTCACCTTCACTTGTCTCTGGTCCACTTTCGGATTCTCACGTTGCCATGGGGCAGCCCTGCCTGGATCCTCTGCGGGCGTCTCATGTTTGGCGTGCCCAAAAGGGAACTTTTCTAAACACTTTTCTCTGTCCCCGATCTCCCCTAAAGCCTTCATCCTTCATCCCGTCACTGACGTCAGATGCTTGACGATTATCCCAGCGTCCTCCACGAACCACTCGCTCTCACATCATCCCCCTTTTAAACTTTTAAATTGGTCTCTTCCTCTCTGTCTCTAAGCCTTATTTCTTATTTGGGGTCATGTCATCTCTTTCTGAACTGTTGCAATGTCCACCTAACTGGTCTTCCAGCCTTCGGTCCCTCCACCTGCCTGTGCATTTTCCACATAGATATTTGAACAACGTAGCGATGATATGTAAACTTCTTCCATGTCTCTCTGTTGCTCACACAGGATCGAATTCACCGTTTTATCTGGCCCCTGACCTGCTCTCCACCCCCATCACTAAACCTTTGCCTTCTTCCTTTTCCCTCCATTAGCCATTTATTCCAGCCTTGTGTTTTCAGGTCTGTGGACATATTCTGAAGTAAGTCCTAGGTCAGATACTCTCACACCTGAAAAAAAAGCCTCCAAGCAGTGGGTAACTGCAAGCGTAGTAGGGCTGCAGAGCTGTGCCACCAGCCTCCCCGTCTCCACCTGCCATGCATGAGCGAACTGGAAACACTGCCCAGTGGCTCGGTCTCCTCCCATACCGCGTGCTGTCCACGCCCCGCTGTGTCCTTGTGCCGTCCCCCTGCTTATCTATTCACGTCTGCAGCCTTCACGCTCAGGCCCCATCTCCTCCAGGACACTTTCCCCAAACCCCGGATGGGCAAAGGGCCCTGCCTCGGAGCTTTTCTCTCTCTCATCACATGCGACATTTAGAAATGATATGTTTATGTGGTTCCTTCTACCATTATTAGACTGTAAGTCCCTCGAGGCTAAGGCCACAGCTTGTCTATATCTTTGTAGTTCCAACATTTGAGAAATGTCGGTGTGTATTGAACTAAAGGCAATCGGAAAGGCGCACTGTTACTCACAGTGCCCTGGACTTGGTCACTTGTTGCATTTGTTACAAATAAAAAGTAGAGAACATGGGAGATGCAGTTGTCAATGGAGTTGATAAGGAAGAAAAGCCTAAACCATGAAGCAACTTGCCGCAAATTGTAACGGTGTTGGCACGAAGGTGACAGTGCGATCACAAAGATCAGAAGGGTGACCGAGGCAGCAAAGACCAGGCTGGCAGTGCTCGGTCCTGACTGAGCTTATGAGAAATGCAGCTCCCTGCCCAGCTCTGAGAGACCCGGCTGTCCTCTGCCCAGATGGGACCTGGGCCTCGTTATTTTTCAAAGCTCTCCAGGTGATTCCAAATACATACCCACTGCATCGGAGCCTGCCGGAGAAGAGAACGCGTCCTGGAGGTACAACGGGGCTAAAAAAAAAATAGACATATCCCAAATCGTTCTGTTCCCATTGGTGATAAAAACAGATTTTCTGTTAAGTTAAATTCTCTGAAGTTCTGTCCACTCCAGCACAGAGTAAGAGGGACTTTCATATATGTTTATTTCCAGAAAAGAAATCCTTGTATATTCTAATTGATGATGAACATGTATTAATAATGGAACCTTACTGTCAAGTAATCTAGAAAATGAGATAGTACAACAGAAATGTTAAAAGAGCAGCTGGACTGGAAGCCTGTGACCCACCGAGTGTGGCTTGAAAAGGAAATAATGATTTCATAAATCCTCTGTGGCTGGCGTCATAGCATTTTTTTGGACATGAAGTATGAGAAGAGAAAATTACGCCATCATATACACCCTGAATGCAATGTCGGACATCCAAAATTTGATCAGAACCTCACAGACATCAAATCATATTGATATCTGTACTGTTTGGGGCAGATTTGAGATTCGATGTCACCGTGTGACTCAGGCAGCTCAGTGAGCAGCTCTTTACGAGCAGACGTGTCCTGAGTATCCTGAGCGCATACGTGAGTGTATGTGTCCAGTCCTCTCCTGATTTCCAGCACGCCCTCTGTGAAGTCACTGGCACTTCCCTGTGAAGTGGGGACCCCTCTGATCATCATCTGGTAATGTTTACGAAGCTCCATCAGACCTGTGTCTGGAAGGCCCTGTTAACACTGATGCATACTTGGTTTATGAGATGGTTACAAGAGAACGGAGGTGGGGGCAGGGCGCCAAACATGGCCAGCGCTTTTATCTCTGACATTAGAAAGAGGTCCCCTGGCCGAGGGCCAGATCGGAGTTTACCGGAATATGAAATGCAGACGTGTGCTCTCTGTTGGTGAGGCGCCAGGGGAGAAGCTCGCTGTGCCTTCAGCCAGCGCTTCGCTTCCACGGGATGCAGAGTCGCCGGGAAGAGCATCTAAGTCCCAAGTCCTGGCGCTTTTGTGCAGTCTCTCCTGGGTATGAGGCGGGCAAAAAATTGCTGAACCTTGGAAGGTGGTCACCTTCTCTCCCATCCCCTCCCAGACCTCAGAAGGAGTGGTCTCCCTGCCAGGCCCTCGGCCCATGTGCCACGGCCTTCTGGGATGCCCCCCCACCCCGCCTCCCAGCTCCAGGAACAGAGCTCTGCATGGATTAATTCACAGACTACAGAGCTGTTTTTGAATAATTGGAGAAACCCTGGCTTTTCTCCACTGGGAGACAAATGCAATTCCGGGCTCTTTCTTTTCGAAAATATGAGCTATTGAAAATGATTCTTCTCCTGAAACTGAGACACACTCCTTTTGAACTTTTTGACTGTTTGGCACATGGCAGAGAATCTCGGTGCTGCTCCGCAAGGCGTTAGAAAGAGCTGGTGAATTTGCGCACGCCAGCTCTGAGAAGGTAGAGGAAGCTCTTAGAAATTGCATTAACTGATGGTAACGGACAGATTCTGCAGTCCTGTTAAATGACTTCCATTGATTATTCTTACGATCACCTCCTAAAGAAGCATGTCTAGACTTCTATCCCGTGCCACAGTATCTGCAGTCATTAGTGTGGACCCCACTAAACTGCTCCCCTGGACCACAGATTAAACAATCTGATGTGCTTGCCTTAACAGATAAGCAAATACCGCATTCTCTGAGTCTGGAATGTTGCCCACTGTAATCATTATACACACAGTTGTTAGCGGATGTGTGATTTAAACAGTCATCGTCACATTCTTGGCTTGGCGGAGCGCAGTCTTGGAGGTGGTCTTTGCTCAGTTCTCTGCTTGCTCTCTGTGCTCTGACTGGTGTATCTTAAACATGAGAAACGAATGAAGGTATTTGCAATTTGTTGCACAACCACAAATTTCAAAGTCTCCTATTAGACTTTCAGGTCTCTCTTCATGCACAACAGACACCGTATACATAAGTGACTGATGGATTGGAATGATTAGTTTCCGTTACCATGGTAACTCAATTCTCACCTGGGGAGGCTGAGCCAGGAGGCATCGCTCGCCTCTAAGTCGCGCAGCTGGCCAGTGGCAGAGCTGAGACTGGGGCTCTGGCCTCCCTATTTCCACTTCCATTGGTGCTGCCTGTCACACATGTCCCATATGCAGGGAGCATGGGACCCAAATCGTGCTGTTCTTCACTCCGTATTTAAATGTCTGCAGAAACCACGTCTGGGTTATCCTAATACCTTCAGTATCGGAACGTTGCCCCTTATACCTGACTTGATCTGTTTGCAGAGGAGAGTGGAAGCAGCTGTCCCTAAAGAAGGAAATACAGGCTATGGAGGCATGGCAGATTGGAGGCGACAGCCGTGGTTTGGGTCTCCATGACAACAAAATCTGCCCTGAAATTTGGAGGGATGCTTTATCTTTATGACCGTTGCCATTAGAACAATTTTTCCTATGAAACCTTTGCATTTTCCCCAGTCTCAAGCCTCCCACCTTGTGGTGTTTACATAGCGAGACTGGCAGGACTCTGCTAGCAGTGGGGGATATGAGTTTACAACCGCCCAAGCCATCCATTTGCTCATCTGTACAAATGTGAAAAGAATCTGCTCGAATGTGCTTTTGCAAGCTGAGACAGTAGCCTTCTGCTTCATATAGTCTCCATTATAGATTCTCAGGGACGTATCTTTCCAGCATGGGAGGAGGGTGCAAGGAAGTGTCCCTTCTTAAACATCTTTGTAATGTTCAGTTGCCTTTGTATGTCAGCCAGTCATGCTAGTTTTCCACAAAAATGTCTCATTACAGGCAGATTTCAGCAGGCACCATTGACAGGGAGGGCTCTCAACAGTCCCAAGTGTGTGGCTGCCAACCTTTATTTCCTCTACATTGACCTGATTTGATAAAAGCAAATGAGCTTATTTCTCTGAGGAGTTTAGTCAGTGGGATAGGATGCTGAGCAAGAAGGAGGGAAAGGGTTGAGGTGGTAGCTGGAAGATGCCTTTGGTGGTTCTAGATGTTCTAACGTCACACACTTGAGGCTGTTGTCATTTTCCTTTAGAAGCCATGAAGAGAACGTTTTCCTTCTTTCTGACAGTCCTGTGTACCTGGACACTTAACCTTGAACTTGCAGTTGGTTGCCATGTGTGGCCTTGTAGAAATGGGTAGTTGCAGCAGAGTCCTGTTCTTGCCTGAGACGTAAAGCTCAGTGGGCACTGGCAAACGCCGACAGCTGCCGTGGGTACGTCACATCCAAGGGTAGTTAAATGGGGCAGTGCAGCTAGAGGCTCAGGGACTCCTGGGGCCTTCTCTTCCACATCAGCATTTATTTGGACTGGTGCTGTTAGTTGCCCAAATGCTCCTCAGCTGGATTCAAGCAGTGACATGACTGGCTGGCGGGAAGAAGACATCTATTCTGGGGTCCACCAGCTCAGGATGGAGGAGGGGAAGAGGCCGGCACTCCGGGCTCTTGAGAGACATGCTCTGTCCAGAGCCCTGCTCTGTCCTCCTTGTGCGCATCATGCTGGGCACTGAGGTTGCACCATTTATGAAGTAGATGCAATAAAATTTCCTTGCAAAGTCATTTTTTTTAATCTGCAGACTGGTGACAGCACCTGCACGCATCCTTGTCATCCTCATCACGGTCATACCCATCGCTACAATCATCAAAGAGCCCGCCGGAAAGGGCACAGAGGACTGTGCCTGTGGAAGTCGGCCCATTTGGTCTGGTTCTTAGTGGACGGAGAGGGGTTTGTGGGGACGGCTTTGCGGAGGAAGAGGCTTCTGGGCAGAGGGCGTGGGGCATGCGGGCTCTGGGACTCAGTTGGTTCCTCACTAGCTTGTGAATCTCTCCCTCCTCCATTAGGAAAGGATATTTTTCTCTAGACAAAGCAGACTGTAGTCAGACAAAGCAGACTGTAGTCAGGCCTAGGGTGGCCTCATTCTCTAGGGTGGGGACTGTAAACTTAGGCCACTGTGCCATTCATGACGTTAGTGCTTCTAGAGGGTTCAAAGGACAGGGTCGGAGAGGATTGACTCCGAGAATTATCATCACTGGAGAAACTCAGCTTCAGGGAGGTTAGAGATTTTGGCAAAGCCACACAGCTATGGAGCAGGAATTCACATCCACATTCTATGACTCTAAATCTAGTGTTCTTTTCACTAAGTTCTAATTATTGTGCAAGTTGCTTGTTAATTACTAAGTAGAACCTTCTACAGGTCGAGCCACTTCAAGTTGTGAACATTCTTTCCTTCCCCAGTCCATAGCACCCATTAACTGGTCTGTGGTTGATATAATAGTGAATGCTCTATTTTTAACCACTATTTTTCCACTTTCTGAAAGAGCCTCTTTTCTCCCTCAAGTTAAATCTGAACTGTTTTCAGTTGTTTTTGCCAAAAGAGGTGGAAATTGGTTCCAGAAGAGATGTTTCCTGTGAATGATAAAGGTTTTGAATGATGCTGTGTATTAATCTATTAGTCCCACTACATTATCCATGAACCAGACGCAGACTGCCGCAGTCAAAGGCTCGGCAAGTTAAACTCACTTCCCTCACAACTTTGAACTTCAGAACTTCCCAGTCTCTCTCCTCAGTGCACACACTCTATTTGAACCTCACTGTGCTTCACAAACAAAACCACTCTCTTCCTTTTAAAACTGGAATTATTGAATTACTGGAAAAGTTTATAAGTGTTCAGTAATTTTATTTCCCATCCTATACTCATCTCTCTCCAATCCGATCTAATTAGAGTGTGCATGAAGATTAGATAACAGGAAGTAGCGGAAAGCAGATCGCCATTCTCCTCCTCTAATGGGAACCATCTGAAATTAGCGCAGTGCAAGAGTTTCAACATCAAACACTCGCGGGCCCAGTGAACGCATCTGTGTAAGTGTTCCAGATGCAGAGTAGATCTGGATGGCTGCGTCTGAGGTTTGAGTCTGATAGAGCCAGCGGTCACTGTCCCGAGGTCTTGATGGATTCCAACCTCGCCCCATTGAAGAAACTCGCATTTCTAATTCACTGCAACCACTGGCACCTGGCATGTACGCTGCCTTCTCTGAAACCCAAAGGAAGCGTTTTGGGCCAATTGAATTGTGTCGAGTGGAGGGAGCCCTTTTATGTGGTGGTGAGATTATCTCATATCATCTGATACCTATATTTTACAGTCGAGGGAATGATGCCAGGGCATTGATTTATCGGCTGTGTATGAGGGGACTTAGATGGCTTTGCTGATTCGTCTGGGATAGATGGGGGCAGGGAACTGGGGACTGTGTGAGCCACAGGAGGCTCAGGATGGTGTCGGAGGTGGAAGCCGAGCGAGTCTTCAAGCCCTGTCCCAAATGGCCTTGATGCTGTGTCAGAGAGTACGGGCCCTGAGCGCATGTGGGTTTTTTTGTGCTGGGGGAGAGGTCACATTTAGGTTCCAGCACAGGGCATGCTGGCAGCTGCCATGGAAATGTACCCTTTTCTAACGTAATTGTGAATTATTAGAAATAATTCAAGATGGAAGTACGGTATGAAAAGAGCAATCTTCTATTTCCTTGGCTGAGATTCTCCTCGCTGTGGAATTAAGGTATTTTATTCTTATAAAACTGTTACCCATGGGTTAGAGAAGACCACTCCTCTCTCTTCGTTCATTTACTCTGTCTGCAAACATTTGCTGAATAACTGACCCCTGTGGCCCTGATTAGGTCGTGGTCCCCCCAGGAGGCCTGAGGCTGGTTGGGGAGACACTAAAGTAGCTCATTAACGTCAGGTCGGCGCCAAGGAAGAGATGGATGGAGTGGCTGTGGTGGCCGAGCAGGCACAGGCTGACTCAGAGGGCAGAATTAGAGATTTCCTGATAGAGGACACTTAAGGCCGGGTGCTAAAGGGACAATGGGAAGAAGGCCAAAGAAGTGAATGGAAGCGGTGAGCCAAGGCAAGAGCGAGAAACTGCAGTCTCGGTCCTGACAGAGCCCGAGGAGGAAGGACGCCACTTGGAAGCGCAGGCATAGGGCCGGGACGTGTGGGTTCAGGTGAGGAGAGGCAAGGACGCGGGCGAATGACGGGGAACCATCCGTTGAAAGCAGTGACACCTGCAGGGAGTTTGCACTTGGCCGCAGTGGGGACTTGCGCATCAAAGGGAGCAGGAGAAATTCAGGACGCTCATTCTTACCCAAATCCTGAGAAAATCAGCACAGTTCTTCCTTAAATGATTTCCGTGTTTTTACCGTTTAACATGAAGACGAGCTTTTTAAGGACTTTTCTGGGGCTATGTGAGAGAGCGGTCACCAGAGGCACAGCTCGCCTGGCCCAGCGCTGCGTTGGCCTCTAGCGTGGTCCGGGAGGAGGCGTGCTGGTCTCACCCAGACCAGCATCTCGTGTTTGGGGTGACAAGGCAGAGGCCCAGGGACAGGATGCCTTGCCCGGGGCCGGCAGCTGGTCAGGCCGGAGGCGCTGTTGGTCCTGGAACCAACATGTTCTTAATTCTCTTCACTTCTCAGCAGAGTGAACTTTCTCAGGAATCCTGCTTACCGTCTGAGTTATTTTTACCACTTGTAGAACACTCAGTAATGGTACATTTGAATTTTCAAAAAATATATATGTATAATATAAATATTTTCTACCTACCGAGAACAAATTTCAGGATTCACCTACTCACGCCTGTTTTACATAGTAAAGCTGAAAATCAAAAAGAAATTTTTTTTCTAAATAATTTTGTCTCAGATGATAGGAAGTGTCTTTGATATGTTTGGATAAGATAATAATGAAATAAGGACATAAATATACTAATTTCATACCTCAGGG
>NW_011888940.1:32510-34284 GCF_000151845.1 Pteropus vampyrus
AGACGAATACGGACTCAGAGCAGGTATTTGGAGGGAGGTTGATGTGCACCTTTTTAAAAGCAATTGACTTTGATTTTCTCTTCTAAGTACAGAAAGCTAGGTACTTATTGCCAATTTCCTACAAGAGATAGAGTGTACTTATAGTGTGTTTTTTAAAAAAAAACCCCTTTTATATTGTACCTATACACAATACATATACATAGAGATCAAAAAGGCCTGTTACACAGACACGCTCCCACAAGCACAAACATTTTCTCAAACACACACACTCACTGCCTTACCATTTTCTTGGGGTCTCTTTTCTGCTTCTCTGTGTCCCCCCACCCCTTATTTTTTTCTGCCCTGGTACACCTGGGTGATGACACGTATCTTCCCACCAGTAACGTAGGCTTAGTCTGGCAGTGGTTTTCTCAGGGGTCGTTCTATAAACCTCGCCAAGTAGACATATACGAATCTCTAGGGATTCGTATGGTCTGAAAAAATCTGCCCTCTTCATTGTCGGCATCACCCCCGCACTGGCTGTGATTTGACGTAACTTCCTAGGATGGTTCTTCTCTCTGACGCCCATTGAGAATCTAAAGGATATTGAACACGGGTTTTGAATAGTGTCTGATGAGAGTTTCTTACCCTTTGATTAGCTTCTTTTTGCAGCTATCCAATAGAAATTTCTGTGATGGCAGAACTATTCTATATCTAATACTGTCCAATATGGTAGCCACAGCCACATGTGGCTATTGACTCGAAGTGTGGATCTACAGGAAAAATAGAGGACCTGCTTACTACACAGGAGGATAGACATTTACTAAATAGTAACTCATACTTTTATTTTGTTTTGAGTTGCTTTTTAAATTATTGGGAGTTATACTGATTATATTTAGTTTTTGCAGAAGTCAAAATTGGTTCACCTGTATGAGTATGATTGTACTCATCTCTTTTTCCTAGCCTCGTGTTGATTGATAACTCCATATTGATTAAAGCGTTATCTGTAGGTCTCCTAACAAATAATTCTTACTCTTACCCCTCATCCCCATCCCGTCTTTTAGATACAGAGAGAGAGATAAACCCATATTTACGTATCAACTTTATCGAGATATAATTCACATGCCATACAATTCAGTCAGTTAAAGTGTACAGTTTGATAGCTTTTAGTGTATTCATGGAATTGTGTAACCATCACAATCAATTTTAGAACATTTTCATCACCCCACCAAGAAACCGTGTACTCTTCGGCAGTCATTCCCCAATTCTCTGCAGCGCCCCGCCCCTCGTCCCACCCAGCCTTAGCCAAATACTAATCTACTTTCTGTCTCTATGAATTTGCCTGTCGTGAGCATTTCATCTTAGTGGAGTCTGATAATACATAATTCTCTGCGACTGGCGTCTTTCACGTAGCAGCACGTTTTCAAGGTTTGGCCATATTTTAGCATGTGTCAGTACTTCATTTCTTTTTATTGCCAACCAATATTCCATTGTATGAATACGCCACATTTTTAAAATTTATCATTTGATGGACATTTGGGTTTTAACTACTTTTTTTGCTATTATAAATAATACTGTTGTGAACATTTATGTATAAGTTTGTGTGTGAACATGTATTTTTATTCTATCTCAAGGTGTGAAATTGTTAAATGATATGGTAATTCTGTGTTTGACCTTTTTGAGAAACTGCCAGACTGGTTTTCAAAGTGGCTGTACCATTTTACATTCCTATCAATAGTGTATGAGAGTTCCTGTTTTTCCGCATACTTACCAACACTTGTTATTATTTGTCTTT
>NW_011888940.1:35759-37965 GCF_000151845.1 Pteropus vampyrus
CAATCATGAGCAAAGCTGCAAATGAAGTTTCTAATCTACAGTGTTCTGGAAAGATCTGTAAAGGATACGAAAGGTAGTTATACAAACGTTCCTATTTTTAAAGGTGACATAATTCCTGAAATCTATAGCCCAGTGAGGTTGTTTTTTGTTTGTGTGTTAGTTTTAGTGGTTTTGGTAAAGAATCTAGAATTGGTGACCAGAGATTGGAGAAGGAGACCGTGGCTACCAGGGCACCGGCTTGGTCCGCCAAGAGCGGGTGAGTCTGTGCAGTCATGGTGTTCTCGGGAAGGGTTGTGGGTTTCGGAAAGCGATTTGATGAAAAGTAGTCAAGGAACGTGTGCTGGAGGCTGGCCTGACCACACGTCTTACTGAATGGTTGAAGAGCTGCACTGAAAACATGCCGCTAAGTGGCTCACTGTCACTCTGAGCGCTCTGTCCCTATTCAGTCCTCTTTCACCTCTGATTCTGTACCTCAGATGAAGACACGGAGCACAGGCTCATCGAATTCTCAGAGGCCTGTAGCTGGGGAGGTGGCAGAGGTCGGATGATAGAATCGAGAGCTCAGAAGACCCCCGAAGGCTGGAAAGCTTCCCGAGTCTAAAAGGATGAAATTCAACAAGAGCGTATAAAAAATCTTCTGTTTGGTTTAAAAAGTTCAAGTGTATAGATATACTTAAAGATTAGCAGCAGAATACGTGAAAGAATTTTAAGGGTTTAGTGAATAGCAAAAATTGAATAAAATTTAAGAGTATAATATAATGCCCCGAAAGACCACTGTGATCTTGGGCAACATTAATGGAAATAGAGAATTAATAGAGAATAGAAAATGAGAGGGTGATAGTATCATCTGATCATATATGAAAATTTCTCTTCACTTTGGGGTAAAACATATTAAAAGGGACATAGAAAAACTGAAATAAGTTTTGAGAAGAGGAAGCAGGATCGAAATGGATTTTGACACCCTGTCTGTAGACCAGATGGGCGATATTAGGAAAACAGTCAAATTTGGGAGCCAGAGAGCCATTCTTGGGCTCAGGGAGCTGTCGCACTGCGGAGGGGTAGACTCGTTCTGTGTGGTCCCAGCCATGGAATCAGGGCCCACGGATGACTGAGCTACGTTCAGTCTCAGTTGGACAAGGCTTTACTGAAAACTGACACTATGCATGTGCCTCCACCAGTTATGGTCCACCCTAGGTCTAGACAGGAAGACACAACCCTGAATTCACAAAGCTCACACATAGGGGCGTGTAAAAATGTAAATTAATACATATTTTGGTAAAATACAGGCGCAGCTTGTTTTATCGTGCTTCACTTTACCGCACTTCTCAGATGTTGCATTTTTTACTAATTGAAAGCAAGACCCTCCACACTGAAAAGATGACCATGCGCTTTATTGTGGCGGTCCGGAACGAAACCCGCAATACCTCCAAGGTGCGCCTGTGTGCGGTACACGGGCCTCAGAGGCACAGTAGCCAGCTTTGGGAGGTGAGAGGAGGTTTCACGGAGCAGGTGACAACTGAGCTGCGACTGGGAGGGTCGGTAGGAGTTCACCAGGCCGGCACAGTGGAGCAGGGGCCCCTCAGGGGGACCGGCCAGACGTCTGTAAGGTGAAGTAGCGTGCTGTTGAGAGGTCACCCTTTATTCAGTGTGAGAAGAGGGAACGTGGGAAAGCCTTGAATGTCACGCACAGAGGACAGACTTTATAGGTGAGAGGGGACGGCGGGAGGGTTTTAAGCAATAGACTAATGTGATTCGGTGAATAAAAGCAATAGACTAATGTGATTTGGTGAATAAAAGCCCTGTGGCCCGATAGTCTGAGTCTCAAGGCGCTGATTAATTCTCAAGGGGATTCACTTGGTTCCCCTTTCTCTTTCCCTGAAATCCTCTTATGGCCATTTTAAAGTGGCCATTTCGGGAAGAGGATCTATTCTGTCCACCGATAGTCTGTTCTCTGCGTAGGTCCCAAGCTCACCTCCTCACTGGACCAGAAGGACTTGTAAACACCGAGCAAATGCCAGTGACTAAATTTTTGAGCAAATACACATGGCTTAGGGGGAAAAGCCTCTTAGTTAAAATTATTCCCTTTTTTTTTTTTTTTTTTGCTCACTGGGGTGTTTTACAGGGAAAGTTTGCCTCGTTTGCCAGGAGACGGTTGCCAGTGTTGAGGAGGGAAATTGGCGTGCAGTCTCTTGCAGCTCGCTGCGGG
>NW_011888940.1:38620-40641 GCF_000151845.1 Pteropus vampyrus
CGTGTCAGGACCCCAAGGAAGAGGGCTTGGGGTTGGGGGAGGGGCCAGAGCACTGGGTGCTGAAGAGCTGGATTGTGTGGCGTGAGGCGGGGTGTGGGTGGAGGGGGGGACATTCGATCGAACTCAGTCCACTGAACTGTTTTCCTGAAGCCGAGTCACACTCAGAGGTCATGATGCAGTACAGGGAGGACAAAGGCACTAACGTTTGCGTAGTGTGTATTTCGCGTGTGCCACTAAACGCCTTCCCTCTGTGTCCTTGGCACCCAGAGCTCTGCCTGGGTCACGGTGGAACACGTAAATCAGTTTTTAGAACTTTACGTGCACTGTCTTATTTAATTCTACAGTGACATGAGGCATTTTTATTTCTGGTCTACCTCAAAGCACTTAGGCAACTTGCTCAGAACCTCAACACTGACAAATGACAGAACTAGCTTAGATTTAAATCCAGCTTTGTCTATAGTCAAAGGCTGCACCATTTCTGCTTCATCTGAAGTCTGCAGACCTTTCGCCCTAGAGGAATTCCAGCATGTGAAAGCAGATGAATTTGGAACCTCATAAGTTGAAGGTCGGGGAGGGATGGAAGGGCCGGCCGCATTCCAGCATCCTCCTCGGCCTCTGCCTCTCCTAACACAGCAGCACTGGAAAGTAACCGCGTGAGGTCCTTGGGCGCCTGCGCTGTCGCTTCAGCCGTGCTTCCGTGGTAATTCGCCTCAGCGGGATTCAAGACACGCTCCACACACCACGTCCTCAGTCCCCTGCCTGCCTCGTCAGGGGACAGGGAATAGCACTTCCAAAAAGTGAGGTCACACCAGGGCTCCATGAGAGTAAGCTCTGGATGCACGGTTAATCAGGAGGTCGGAGGTGCCCGTACGTGGACATCGGGTCTTTTCCCAGCCTCTTCAAAGTGCTGTTCCCCCTGGCTGCAATTTATGTGCATAAGCTGTGTTCTTAATATTATCTTTTATTTGGGGCGTTTAAAAGAAGCATATCTTTCTTTGGTTCAGTATAGGCTTTGGTCACTTGTGCTTTATAGTCAAAAAAGCTTAAACATGAGAGCCAGTAGAAATGAATTTCTTCAAATTGCTTCCCCTAGTAAGTGCCCGTGGGTTGTGTATTGTTTCATGCATGCCCCAGGATTCAAGTGGCACAGAGGCAATACTGCGCTCCTTTTAAAAAAGGAAGCTTCTTTAATTTCAGGTCAGTTTTGAAACAGAAGCTAACAGAGTAAATAATTTTAAACCGAACTGACTCAATCTTTAGTTCAGTCTAATCCACAGCAGGGCTTAAAGAGAGCACATTTAGGTGTATGAAGAAAGAACGGCTCTGTGGAAACCCTCATCCCCTAATGCTCAGACTCGGTTAGAAGATGGTTTGTTGATATAAACAGAAGTTACTTCTCTGAGATGCCACTTACCCGTTTTTGTCTCTCAAGTGTGTTTTCAGGCAGCTCATCTGCGAAATAATGGGTTCTTCCTTCCCTCCTGGGCCCGGGAGCACTTCAGCCTTTTCGAGAACCTCGCTTTGCATTTTTTTTTCTTGGTGAAGACAATGAGTCCTTAACTCGGGTTAATAACAGAGTGGGAACAGGTTCTGGCCATGTGCCAGGCCATCATAAGCAGCAACTCGGAACGGCTCCCCGACATCAACATCTACCAGCTGAAGGTGCTCGACTGTGCCATGGACGCCTGCATCAACCTCGGTCTGCTGGAGGAGGCTTTGTTCTACGGCATCCGGACCATGGAGCCGTACAGGTAGGTCCCTGGGAGGGGGCCGAAGCCAAGGCTGTGGGCACAGGATCGGCGTCACGAAGTCATTCTGATTACTGCTTTCTATTGAGTGTTCTCATCTGCTTCTCGATCGGTGCGGAAAACCAAACCTTGTTTTAGTCACTCCTTTGTGCGCTCACTTACGCATTCATTTGTCAGTTGTAGAGTTCCTTCCCTGTGTCACACGCTGTGGGTGTGCAGAAACTAATGAGATGCTGTCTCCGTGTGGAGACAATGATTACAATTCGGTGTGCC
>NW_011888940.1:40691-45974 GCF_000151845.1 Pteropus vampyrus
CTCGACTGTGCCATGGACGCCTGCATCAACCTCGGTCTGCTGGAGGAGGCTTTGTTCTACGGCATCCGGACCATGGAGCCGTACAGGTAGGTCCCTGGGAGGGGGCCGAAGCCAAGGCTGTGGGCACAGGATCGGCGTCACGAAGTCATTCTGATTACTGCTTTCTATTGAGTGTTCTCATCTGCTTCTCGATCGGTGCGGAAAACCAAACCTTGTTTTAGTCACTCCTTTGTGCGCTCACTTACGCATTCATTTGTCAGTTGTAGAGTTCCTTCCCTGTGTCACACGCTGTGGGTGTGCAGAAACTAATGAGATGCTGTCTCCGTGTGGAGACAATGATTACAATTCGGTGTGCCGCTTGCGGTGACAGAAGCGAGCACAGAGTTCTGGGGGAGACGGGGAGACGGAGAGAGGCACGCAGCTCGGCTGGAGTCGGGGAGGCTGTGTCACTGGCCTCTGCTGACCCAGGTGAGCGTGGCCGGTGCGGGACCCCAGTCCGGCTGACGGTAACGATGGTCTCCTCCATTTGTCAGGGCCTTTCAGGTCCCAGGGTTCCTTCACTCGAAGCATTTGACCTCATGATCCTTGTGACCCAAGCGAGACAGCGGGGAGACAGCCCTGCTCACACATGTCCTCGGGTCAGGTGAAGGAGCTGTTGCTAATTCATCGTTTCTTGTCTGGCCTCAGCTCCGCCGGACCGGGGGCATCGGTCCCTTTATGTTCTCGTAACCTTGCGGAGCTTTGGCGGTGCTGAGTCTGGTGCTGAGAGTTGGGTGCTGGTAGGGGCGGGGCCCTGGTCGGCCGTGGGCCAACCGACAGCACGAGTTTGGAAGTCGAGACAGATCGGTCCAAGGAAAAGGGCGCAGAGACATATGTGCCGTCGTCTGAGGTCGGAATAACTGTTTACAGCAGAGAACAAGGTCGCTCACTTCTGGGAAAGTGCCCAAAAGAATCTGGGACCGGGGGCGGGTGGGGAAGGGCCCTGGAGAACGGGGTCGCCATTCTGGGTAGCTCTGAAGACCATGCAAACATGACGTCAGCCCTGAGGGGCTGAGCAGAGGGAGCACCCAGGTCCAGGCCCCTGCAGTGTGGGACAGCGGGCAGTGGGGTGGCTCTAAGGGGAGGAGGGGAGGGAGGCAGAGACCAGGGTACTGCCTGTCCACAGCTGAGGAAGAGCCTCAAGAGACAACTGAGGGGGGGCGTAGCCAGGACCAACGTGACGAGAACGGAAGCAAGTCTAGAGTCTAGGATATCGGTTCAGGCAGAGGTAGGAGGCTGGAAATGAGACACTTGGTTGGGAAACCAGGCCTGGGCCGGGGGCGTGGGGCAGGCCAAGAGGAACCTGCAGGTGGCGAAGACCCCAGGTGGATGGCAGAGGTTTGTAGGCCACTGATGGCACCAGGGTGACCCCGAGGGTGTTTTCAGAACTATGTAGGTTGTTTCTTCCACTGCCTTGTGGTCGCATAGTTTCAGAAGCCAGACTGTGAGTCAGCTTTAATCAAACTTATCAGAGATTGCCTGCAGGGCTGACTATAGACTTTCCCATGAGCGTGAGATGTGTCTTCAATGTGATGAATCTTGTGGGTTCTCAGAAAATATGAATTGAACACAAAGAGATACGGCTTTCTTTCTCTGAGCCTCCGTGTTGCAGGGAGAGGCAGGTAGGGGGCAGTCAGTATTACCCGTCTGAACTCCAGGGCTTGGTCTCAAGAAGCCAAAACCCCAGACTGCCGGGTGAGTGATACACTCCAGCCGACTGAGAAAAGCCTCTCTCTCCAGGCCTCCCCAGCAGCCACTGGCTCCACATTGCTGGGCGTGCAGTGACCCTGCCTGCTACAGCCTCCCCTGCATCACGCAGGCTGCCCTCTGAGCTCGGAAACCCTGTTTCGGCCCCCCACGTCACAAGGAAGGCCGCACGCCTTCAAGGCGCTTCTGCGCATGTTTGAACCCTCTTTTCCCCACACCTACCAAGGCCTTTCAAATAAGCGAGGCCAAGTCCACCGGAATATACTCCGTGTTGTTTGGAATACATTAGGTTGCATTTTCCTGGTGTTTGTCAGGCCATAGCCTCTCTGTAAATGAACACGCTGTTCTGATGCTGGGTGACGCGTTTCCAAGCCTCCCTCGTTTCTCTTCGCTGGAGCTTATTAAGGAGTCGCTGCTCTGCGATGCGCTGTAGCTCAGGAAATCGTCTGCCCCGATCCATTGCAAATGAGTGAGATCGGAACCGTTCGCTTTCTAAGGGGGAATGGAGGAAAGAGCTATAAGTAATCAGAACCAACGCAGTTGATGAAATGAAGGGGGTGGATGCTGTCACACGTTGCCTTTTTTCCCTTTAGCGTGGACAAAAGTGAAAATGAGGAATGAAGGGGCAGGTGCCCTGCGAGCCCTCTAGACGTCTAGGATGTGAGGCAGGGATTCGGAAGCCGGGGTGGCTTTTGCCCCCCAGAGGTGCATGAGGGAATGCTCACTGCGGACCATCAGACGTCTACGCCGTCTCCCTCCAAAACGCTCCGGGCGGGCTTCTTGTTCACCTTTAGCCAAGGACACGGGCGGTTAACTAGGCAGGAGTTGCCCAAAGGGGGCTGCACTGCGATCTGCCATAACGGCGTTACAGTGTTAATGTACCGTTTGCAACAACCAGGTTGCGGTCAGGTCTCTGGTGATGATGTCGTCACTCCCGACCTTCGCTAAGTTCTCCCTGCCGACCACAGAGGAGAAAGTGTCTATGTTCCATTTTTATGCAAATCGTTGCATCGCCCTGAGCTCCCTTCTCGCTACTCTGTCATTTATTGGTACTCGATGGAAGTTCTTTTATGATGGAACACAATAGTAAGTTCTTCAGATTTCATAAAGCAAGTTGGAAAAGATTCGCATACAACATAATATTTTTTCTGAGAGTATCTGTGTGTTATATCTATAATTATATTGGCATAGTCATCTGTACCTTAGCATCATAAACAGCAAGCAGATGAAAGTAACTTAAACGCATTTTATAAATTTTATTTAAAAATTTAATTCAGTCAAATCTTAAGTATAAGATGAACTGAATTCCAAAAGTTTGTTTGCCAGTGGTAGTTTAGGAACTTGAAAATCGCTTTCTTGTCGAAGAATGTATCATAGATGATGGCGAGGTTGTCTGAGTAGCCCATAATAGCATCAACATATGCTATAAATTTGAAGAAAAAAAAAGAAATATACAAATAAAATTGAACATAATTTTAAATTCGATTTAAATTATGTTGAATACGAATTAAACTTGATTTTCTTAAGGAACCAGAGAGTGATAGGGAGATACAGAAGCTTTTTAAGACTTCAAGGGGGACTTTCAATATATTCACACATGTTCTGGTAACTTAACTTTTGTCATAAGAATAGTACGTACTTTTAGAAAAGGACATCTTCAAAAAACATGAAGCTAAAGATCACTCTCATCGTTCAAACTCTCGTCCCATTCCCAAGAGATAACCATAGTGGTCAGTTTCTTTGCTGAAATGTTCCGCGTACATCCATACACTTCCATTCCCGATGCACTCCCATAACTCCTTAAAGCCTCCATTCTTTTTTCCTGTTTCCCCAGCCATCCTCACACCAAAGACACAGGGTGGGCATCTGTTGGACCAGCTCCCGAGTGCCTGCCTCATTCTTGGTAGCAGATGCCTAGAGTTTCCTCTTACACGCACGCCATGGCGCGCAGGTCAGCCCTGTCGCTTCCATGTGCGTTGACTATGTCAGACGGTGTTTCGATGAACGCCCACGCACTTGTACTGATGTGACTGAATCCGTGGGGCAAATCCGTCTGATAAATTTCCGATTGCTAACTTGCCACATGAGACGTTATGGTCATTTTAGAATATAGAGAACTATCACCAAACTGTGTGCCTCATCCAGCAAAAGGTCACTCTTTTCTCAAGACTTGAGCACGGAGGGCATGATTTTTATCATGTCTAAATTCGTTTCAAAATCTCTAAGGGCCTTTTCCTCTTCCTTGACCAAAGTCTGCTCTTATAGGATGGGATTTGCTGGTATTGATTTTGTGGTCCACAAATAGTATTTTTGTGGTGGTGTGAATGACATTTTTGTGAGTTACCTGGTCAAGAAGCGGAAGAACAAGAATGATGAAGGAACTTAAACAAACGTGAGTGTGTACATGATGGCACCATATCAGAGAAAGAGGAGAAGAAAGCTAAAAAGCGTACAATTTCAGGTCAATTTTTTGGTGCTTCGTTGTTAGAAAAAAAAGATGGTGGAAAAAGTAGAAGTAAAACGCAGCTGGTAGTTTGTGTTCATGACATGTTTACAACTCAGGTGTTTGTAACCCGGAGATCGCTAGTAATGACGTAGCAGCCGCATCAGTTTTCATTTTGCCAGTAATTTTTAAATTTTCCCTTCAGAAGCTTTGGCAGATAAGTTGATAAAATGTTAGGTTTCATCACAGCAGTACCTTCCACTGCTGTTTTCAAGCTGGCTCTGCCTCCGAAGACATCCAAGTGCTCTCTGTGGGTTTTTGTCATCCGTCAATATGCTGGCCTCATGCAGGAGCCATCAGAGCTTGTGGATGCACGTTATGGCGGGGGTGCCCGGGAGAGGGATGGGTGCAGTCAGTCACCTAACAACGCCTACCTGGGCCTGCCTTTGCTGCTCCCTCAGCTCTCTGTGTCACACAGATGTCGTCAGGTTGCTGGTGGCACTATGCCTTTCAGTGCAGCTCATTCCTGAAGGTAAGGCCCCTCGGCTGTCATGTGTACTGCGGGACTCTCCTCCATCACACTCCCAGAGTCAGACCTGGAGGAGGAATCAGAGCCGGTCTCCACTCAAGAGGGGACCCGAGCTCCTGGGCTTCGTCCAGTGTCCCGTTCCCTCATCTTGTTTGCCAGCTACCTTCCGTGGTGAGCTTTACGGGATTATTTCACCCAATGGATGAGCAGGTTCTGCTTATTGCTACAGACAATAATCCTTTAGCCACTTAATCATTTTTTCCACACTGTAGTTTTCAATTAAAGTATCTGGTGGCCAAACCCCTATCCCAGGTTTTGAGCTCTGTCTGTGTAAAATACAGAGTTAGCTGATATATCTAATTAGGGCCTCTTTTCCCTTGCTGCCAGTTCTGTATGGTTGACTTCTTAGCCACAGCCCTTGTCTTGTCGCAGGGGCAATGACCACCTGCATGGCAGTGACGGATCCGTCAAGGCCCAAACACTTTTAATTTAACCTTTTTGATATTAGGCCGTTTAATTTAATGCTAAAGGGCTCTCTTAATTCAGAATCTAGAAATATCACGAA
>NW_011888940.1:46024-50503 GCF_000151845.1 Pteropus vampyrus
TTATGGTCATTTTAGAATATAGAGAACTATCACCAAACTGTGTGCCTCATCCAGCAAAAGGTCACTCTTTTCTCAAGACTTGAGCACGGAGGGCATGATTTTTATCATGTCTAAATTCGTTTCAAAATCTCTAAGGGCCTTCTCCTCTTCCTTGACCAAAGTCTGCTCTTATAGGATGGGATTTGCTGGTATTGATTTTGTGGTCCACAAATAGTATTTTTGTGGTGGTGTGAATGATATTTTTGTGAGTTACCTGGTCAAGAAGCGGAAGAACAAGAATGATGAAGGAACTTAAACAAACGTGAGTGTGTACATGATGGCACCATATCAGAGAAAGAGGAGAAGAAAGCTAAAAAGCGTACAATTTCAGGTCAATTTTTTGGTGCTTCGTTGTTAGAAAAAAAAGATGGTGGAAAAAGTAGAAGTAAAACGCAGCTGGTAGTTTGTGTTCATGACATGTTTACAACTCAGGTGTTTGTAACCCGGAGATCGCCAGTAATGACGTAGCAGCCGCATCAGTTTTCATTTTGCCAGTAATTTTTAAATTTTCCCTTCAGAAGCTTTCGCAGATAAGTTGATAAAATGTTAGGTTTCATCACAGCAGTACCTTCCACTGCTGTTTTCAAGCTGGCTCTGCCTCCGAAGACATCCAAGTGCTCTCTGTGGGTTTTTGTCATCCGTCAATATGCTGGCCTCATGCAGGAGCCATCAGAGCTTGTGGATGCACGTTATGGCGGGGGTGCCCGGGAGAGGGATGGGTGCAGTCAGTCACCTAACAACGCCTACCTGGGCCTGCCTTTGCTGCTCCCTCAGCTCTCTGTGTCACACAGATGTCGTCAGGTTGCTGGTGGCACTATGCCTTTCAGTGCAGCTCATTCCTGAAGGTAAGGCCCCTCGGCTGTCATGTGTACTGCGGGACTCTCCTCCATCACACTCCCAGAGTCAGACCTGGAGGAGGAATCAGAGCCGGTCTCCACTCAAGAGGGGACCCGAGCTCCTGGGCTTCGTCCAGTGTCCCGTTCCCTCATCTTGTTTGCCAGCTACCTTCCGTGGTGAGCTTTACGGGATTATTTCACCCAATGGATGAGCAGGTTCTGCTTATTGCTACAGACAATAATCCCTTAGCCACTTAATCATTTTTTCCACACTGTAGTTTTCAATTAAAGTATCTGGTGGCCAAACCCCTATCCCAGGTTTTGAGCTCTGTCTGTGTAAAATACATTTAGCTGATATATCTAATTAGGGCCTCTTTTCCCTTGCTGCCAGTTCTGTATGGTTGACTTCTTAGCCATAGCCCTTGTCTTGTCGCAGGGGCAATGACCACCTGCATGGCAGTGACGGATCCGTCAAGGCCCAAACACTTTTAATTTAACCTTTTTGATATTAGGCCGTTTAATTTAATGCTAAAGGGCTCTCTTAATTCAGAATCTAGAAATATCACGAAAGGAAAGAGTGAAGAAGGTGAAGGAGGAGAGAAAGGGGAAACAAGAGGACGAGGAAGAAAGAACGGGAGGTGACAGCAATGGCGGCAGCTGCTATTCGGTCGCTACGTGCCTGACAAGCCCTGCCGGGAGCGCGTGCCTCGTGTCTACAGGCCTGGCTCACGCAGAGCTAATGCGAGGGCGGAGAGCTTGAGGAACCATTTCTCTGACTGCGCTTCTTCGAGGGAAGCTGAGAAACGAAACTCTCTCTCCTTTTGTGATCTGTTCCTCTAAAAGCATCCTGACTTTCCTTTAGCCCCTGACCATCTTCCTTGAGATGGCACCTGTATGTTTGGCTAAAGACACATGTACTGGCCGTCGTGCTGGGCGGTTCCAGCCCTGACCCCGGTGGCTGCATGAGAATGACCCAGCCTGTGGTCTTAGTTCTGGGAGAGAAGTCGAGGCCACTGTATGCAGGGAACCAGCATACGGCTGAAAGAGAGGGGACAGGTGGCCGTGGGCCTCCCATTCTTCTGGATGCAGCAGCTCTTCCCCCCCACTGCTGCCACCTCAGGCCTCTGGCCCTTGAACACGTGGTCCAAATTTTCAGAGAGTTTTGGGTGACAGCAGACAGGTCTGAGTCATCGGCAGCTTCACAGACCAAGCTTTAGTTCAGTTTGGCTACTTCCCACCTGACACAGAATGATGGGTGCTGCCGATACAGGTTCAGCTTCTCCTGGAGAGAAGGGAGGTGACCCACGCCTCGCCTCCAACATGCTGCACGTGGCAGAGCGTGTATAAAGCCTGTGCTTTCTGTCACCTCCTGGTCACGCAACTCCATGGTATGTGTCTCTCCCGGCTACTGGACGGCTACTACCCACCCATCTTCCAGGGGACCCCACCGTCTGCTTCACTTTGGATCATGTTGAAATCTTCTCCTGAACTTGATTCCACCAGCTCCCCCTGTGCCAGGAGTACTAAATACACAGTCCACAGCCACTTCTCAGACAAGAAAATTAAGAAGCTGCTTGTTCCTTCTCCTAATCCCATTATGAATATCTGCCCCAAGTCTGCGTGAGTGCGCACCCCCACGGGGTATGCTAGAAAGTCAAATAGCTGCAGAAACCTCAGTCTCATCGGTGCCAAGAAGTAGAAGATGGCCTCTTAGGTATGCTTGGGCTAGTAGGAGACAGCCCATGGTGTCCTTGGATGGCCACCTGCCCACCCATTCCGCACATGTGAGACACAGCTTCCCGCACCACCTCCTAGGGGCCTGGGCACACAGATCATTTGAGGACATCTTAAGCCCCTGATTCGGGTACTTACTTTTCAACACAAATATTTATGCACAGCGGTAAACAAATAAAGAGATGAGACAAATGAAGACCTGGCTCTGGTGGACAGTTCTCAACAGCCAGCCAATGTTACCTGTGGGTCTCTCCAGAAAACCGGGCGTTTGTGATGCTGAGGGGGAATTCTTGGGCCAAATTAGGCCTGGCCAAATAGTGCTGGAGTAGGAGACCCTTCAGGGGATCAAGTACTTACGCCTCTTGGGGCTCACCGATTGATTTTAAGATTCATTCGTCATTCTACTGCCCCAGAGCCTCGTGCAGAGCAGCTGGCACCTCTGATTTCCGGAAGCCTTTCCTGCAGCGTCCTTAGAGCTAAAATCCCCACTTAGCTCTACTGCGTCATACTCTGACCAAAATTTTTGTCTCACAGTTCTAGAGGGTGGAAATCCAAGGTCAAGGGGCCAGCAAGTTTGGTTTCTTCTGAGGCCTCTCTCCTTGGCTTGCAGATGGCCACCCTGCCTCGCTGTGGCCTCACATGATTTTCCCTTCATGCTCACACACCTCTCTGTGTGTCCAATTTTTGCTTCTTATAAGGGCACCAGTCATATTGGATTAGGGCCCACTCTGAGGACCTCATTTCACTTAATTACCTCTCTACAGTTCCTGTCTACGAATCCATTGTCATCTTTGGTACTGTAGGTTAAGGCTTTCACATAGGAGTTTTGGAGGGACACAGTTTAGTCCATGACACTGGCTGTATCTAGCCCAGCCATTGCCTCCTGATTCTTCGTTCCTGGAGAATACCAGTCCCTGCCCTGCCCTGCACTGACTGTTCATGAATTTGGACCCACCGGAAGTCAACCATCTCGCTTGGAATTTCTTGCTCTCAGGGCTTCCACGTGAGCTCAGTGTACCGAGAAGCCAATGCCAGCAGGCTCGGGTCTCTAGGAGTGACTAGAGTAAACCTCAATACTCTGCTCATGACTAGCCTAGTGCTAGTACTAGTTACAGTGGATACTAGTTGGTCACCAGAGGATGCCTTTTCCCAGAAGCCAGCATTGCAGGGGACAGTGAGGGGGGAATATAGTTATTTGACATGGCTTTTTTTTCATGCGTCTATTTTGATTCAGCCTTAAGATCATATCGTTAAATCTTCAGCTGCTTTAATTATGAAACAGTATATAGAATAGAGGGATAATCTATTCTAGGCAGATTATCCTGAGAGATAATCTGCCTAGAACACTTTCAGGTTCTTCAGCCCCATCTACAACTGTTCAGGTGGTTAAGTATCAACTAAAATTGCACACGTGTATGAAGTGCCATTTCTGAGTGCCCCGGGACCATGGGGTGGCACTGCCGACAAAGCCTGTATAGCATGGAGTCAGGCAACTCGACACGCTGACCGAGGCGATCTGTGACAACGTGAGACCACTTCATTTTGCTTTTCAGATCTCCCCCCTACCTCCCATCTTCACTTGGGCAAGGATTCCAATTCCTCTTTTCCCCAAAACCCCATGGCCATGGGTCACTGTGTCCGTTCCCACAATCTTCCCTGCCTCTTGAGCCCCCAGGGTAGGCCAGGGCCCAGGGAGCGCATATCTTTTCTGTCAGTATCAGGCAGTGAATATCAGAGCTTCTGATTTCAAATCAGGACTAATAATCCCGAATGATTGCCACCTTCTATGGAACTTGAACCCAGGCCAAGAATCAGACCGGGGCATCCCCTTTGGCCCATGGCACCCTCGTGGGGTGGAGTCGCCCTTGCA
>NW_011888940.1:50553-68890 GCF_000151845.1 Pteropus vampyrus
TTTCTGAGTGCCCCGGGACCATGGGGTGGCACTGCCGACAAAGCCTGTATAGCATGGAGTCAGGCAACTCGACACGCTGACCGAGGCGATCTGTGACAACGTGAGACCACTTCATTTTGCTTTTCAGATCTCCCCCCTACCTCCCATCTTCACTTGGGTGAGGATTCCAATTCCTCTTTTCCCCAAAACCCCATGGCCATGGGTCACTGTGTCCGTTCCCACAATCTTCCCTGCCTCTTGAGCCCCCAGGTTAGGCCAGGGCCCAGGGAGCACATATCTTTTCTGTCAGTATCAGGCAGTGAATATCAGAGCTTCTGATTTCAAATCAGGACTAATAATCCCGAATGATTGCCACCTTCTATGGAACTTGAACCCAGGCCAAGAATCAGACCGGGGCATCCCCTTTGGCCCATGGCACCCTCGTGGGGTGGAGTCGCCCTTGCATGTACATGATACTGTCTTTATGGTGTAACATCTTTGAACAGAACTCTGCGTCCACACCACTTGCATAAAGCAGTTTTGACCTAAAAGTGGGTTCTGTCTCCACAGACTGCCTAGCCACACAACTGCCAGCTTTTTGTTTTGAAAAGCATTGTCAAAGGCCCCTCCAGATATTCATTTATCTACCGGAAGCACTTGGGCAAACAGAGGTCCAAGGTCCAGTAAGACATTCTGGAGTCAGCACCACTGCCTGTGGCCATGCCACTTGGCTCAGCTTCTGGTGTGTACGCATTAGTGACCCCCACCGGAAGTTGAAGCGGTCATGCCTTGAGCCCCTTCAAAGTAACAAGGAGGCCTCAAACCTTTATTTTAAATCAACATGTAAAATTTCCACCCGGTATTTCTCCTTTAACGCTCGAGCTTCCGGTGAACAGCTGTGTCCTGTGAGAGGAGCCGACTCCTCAGGTAGCACCTAGTCTGCTGGAAAAGGTTCAGAGCAGGAGAAAAGCCACTGCAATCGGCCTCCCATCTTCGGATAACTCTCTAGTTAAAGTTTTTCTCTAAGGAAACCTGAAGGGACCTGAGCCCTACGCCTCTCTTAGTGGCAGTGTCCAAAGAAAACGAGTTCCCGCCTCCAGCTTTCATCCGGTCCACACACGCTCCATAAAAGCTTCCTTTCCCTCAGCTCCGACGCTTCGGGTGCTGGTGCCAGGATCTGCCTTCAAAATCCAGTGATTTTCCTGTCTGGGCCTTGGAAACCTTCCATTCTGGCTCATGTACGTTCTCTCTGCCCGTTGCAAACACTCTCTTGCTTCCTTCCCATCCTGGAAAACCAATCTCCCTTTGCCCCCAGACCCCACCGCCCCGGCCAGCCCTGTCCGTTCCCACACCTCCACCTACCTTAACTCTTGAGACACCAGGCGGGACCAAGGAAATACTTTTCCTCCATTGCATTTGCCTGGTTCCTATTTAACAACCTCCGTGTGAGCAAGAGGAAAGCCACACTGCACCCCTGGGGCTAGGTCCCTGGCACAGGAAAACACTTAGTCTTCTGTGTTCACCAGTGTGTACAGGCAACACGTATGCTCAGAGAAATGGTCTTCAGTCTTCTTGTTTGTGAAAGCATTTCCAGAACAAAAACATTTCCCATCGTGCTTCACTTTTTTTTTTGTTTTAAGCTTTCATAAGCCATCTCTGAACACTTTAACTTTCCGACAAGAAATCTTCAGTTTCTTATTGCAGCAAATTGTATCCTAAACAGCTAGACTCTGAATCTTAGGGCGTCTTTTGGGTTGCGCTGAACACCTCCTGTTGACTCAATCTCTTGCTTGGCTGCCCTTGCAGCTACATGGCTGCTACCTCTTTTCCTTTTTTTCAGCTCTTAGAAGAGAAAGTAAAAGAGTAGGCAGCCAACAGAAAATCAGGCGGGCCTGAGAAATGAGAATTGATGGATGCAACTTTGAAAAGCTCAAAAAGCACTGATTAAAACCAATTTTAATTTCTTACAATGTACGTGTTTTGTGATTTAAAAGAAATTGATTAGCACACTCATATGCTATTTATCTGTGTATTTTGAGTGAAGTCCATATTGAATTTTTAGAAATTCTCCAAGGATAGATGAATAAACCTTCAATTAAACTGCACAAATAAAACTGATTTGTCCAACCTCATAAATTTGTTCACTAACAGAGAATGGTGATACTTTTGTAAAGAATAGTAAGAGGTCCTTGAAAGAAATGGAAGATGGGGCGAAATGCCCCCAAAATGATAGTTCCCAGTTTTTAAGATAGCCAAGTTATTCTGAGCATATAAAACAAATACCCTTTGGGTCAGATAGCACAAAGCTCCTGAGCCCATGACAGCTGGAAAAAAATGTGTAATATTCTTTTTGTTAGATATATCCAAGAGAGGTGGCTCATCGGGTGCCAGGGAACTGGGGTGCAAGAGAGCAGTGGGCTGCAGCCTACGGACAGGGCAGGGGGTCAGGCCCCAGGAGCAATGGGGTGTGCGGAGGCAGCGCCCCTCTGCAGAGTGGATGGATGATGGAAATCGCTCTTACTGCACCAAAGACACCAAGCACACTAGCACACCGCTCAGAATTGAGAGGAACAGACCTGCTCTCACTTGTAATGGGGAATATCGCCATAACCCGCTCCCAGACTGAGATGAACTGAGTTCAACAATCACGAAAGCACCTGCCAGCTATTTGTCAGCACCATCCTTCCGGAGGAAAGGGCTTTGAGTGCTCTCCTGTGTTTCTCAGCTTTCTTAAACTGAACTGTAATCGTTATTTATTAAGAGCCTCCCACGGACCCAGCAACCTGCTCGCCCTTCCAGTCCTCGAGACAATTAGTCCATCCCATCTGCACGAGGGGCTGAGGATGAGGCTTAAGTGACTTGCCCACCCTCCTGAAGAGCTGGGGTTCGAACTAAGGCCTCAGGTTCATTTATTTTATTTTAGTTATGATTTACATTCCCCTCCCCCCGCCAAAAAAGCATTTGAGTCAGCTCGTGCCCAGATTTCCTTGTTTATAAAGGTCTAGACAGTTACTGCACTAGAGAGGGCTGAGCGGTCGTTACCACTGCATCACCTGCCTTCCTGCTACGTGAATCTCTCAAGATACTTTGTGTTACGTGTGACAGGAATCCAATCAGATGGGGCACAAACAGGAGATGGCTGCCCCGCGTAACTGCACAGCCAGTTCAGGGACATCGTCTGGGCCACCAGCTTGGTGTCCCTCTCTGGGTGTCTCTCAATCTTTCCCTCCTTCTCTCCCCAGACCTGTTCCGCTCAGCTCTTCTCGCCCCTCCCCGTGGTCCTCGTCCTTCCCCACACAGGCAGTCGTGCCCCCGTGGTAGACAAGGTGCCTTCCAGCAGCCCCCAGGCCACATTTGTCTAGCTCTGTGACAAAAGAAAAGGCTCTGCTCCCTCTAGCTCCAAATCCAAGCATATGTAATAGATTTCTTTGGCCTCTTTGGGTCTCAGGTCCACCCGTGCCTAGACCAAGGGAGATGACACGCTGGCAGCCCCACCGGAAACACAGGTTTGGAACAGGACAGAAGTTGTTCAAAAGCTTGAAGCGTGGGTGGCTACTGGACAAACCAGAAAAATAGACATCCACGGTACTATTCCACTCAAATTGTAAAATGTCAGAAAGAAAAAGATTCAAAGGTGGTAAAGAGAAGCCAAAGGCCGATAAATAAAAGACTAAGATGCGGGAGAGGAAGAAGGAGCACAGCACCATCAGAGCTATGCATCAGGAACGGAGTTCTGCTGCAGCAGGTTCTGGAGCTGCAGAGGGAGCAGCAGGCCCTCTCGGGCCGGGGTCAAGCCAGCTGCGTGGGAAGCAGCCTGATCCTGCAGGACGAGGATGGGTCAGGAGGCTGGCGAGGCGCCACCTGGGGCAGAGAAGTTGTTTAAGGACCTGGTGTACCTGAGGGCAGCGTGTGGCACGCCGCGTGAAGGGCCTTCAGTCCCCGTGCACGTTCCCGATTTCTGGCTGGAGGCAGAGGCTGCATTCATCTTGGAAATGCTACGGAAAGAGTGTACTTGATGTCGGCAAGTTATTCAATAATGTCTCCTGGTATGTTTTCTACAGATGGAAAAATGTGGGCAAGTGAGGTTCATTTATACCTTTTAAACAGCTATTTCTGAACTGTGGTCATTAACAGATTGATAGACCTTTCGGGGGAAATACATCATGGTATGCCTCAGAGCTCCATTTTTTGGGGTTCTAAGTCAACATTTTTATCAAAGGCTTAATGAAATGAATACATAGATATTATGTATATCAAATTTGCAAGGGATGCCACGCTGAGAGGAGTAACTCATACTTTGGGCGACTAAACCAGACTTCAAAATGATCTCCTTAACTAGAAACATTTGGTTGATACCACCCAGGTGAACTTAAATAGGGATATGTGCAAAAGTCTGCACTTGGGATGAGAAATTCAATAATAGGCTGGCGAATTTTTCTGGCATTTTATAGTGGATTATTTCGGGTTGCCCCACCAGCGTTAACTCTTCCATTCTTTCTAGATAGAACCTCGAATGTCCTAGCCCTAGTGTGTATGCGGCTGCTCCATGGCTGTGATATGGAAGGAGGTCGAATAAGTTCAGGAAAAGCTAGAAAAGCAAAATGACTTCAAGTCGATTTGCTGACAGTCCATTACTGAGAGCCAGTTCATCAAAACCAGTTCACCGAACACCAATTCTATGAAAGATCTGTTTGCTCGATATGCCAAATTTACCAATGGTGATTTTGTAGCTTTTTCAGACATATTCAGTCTGGATAATTGATACGGAAAGATGGTTTTCTGAGTATTAAGTAATATGGAGATGCTTCCTGAGATGTCAGTTTAAAAAAAAAAAAAATCCTTAAAATTCTGCAAGGCTGGCAAAACAGAATTTAACATTATTTGAAAAATTCCCTTGAAATACAATCTAGCTAAAGGTTTCACATTTCATATGTGACAGTTGTTTCAGCTATATTTGATTTATTTTTTATGATTTCTAAGTGTCCTTTTCTTTTTTAAAAAATTTAAGCACTTTTAATATTTTATCACCATTTCTTAATTTATTCGCCTTGATTTTGTATTTCTATCCATTTAGAATTTGAATTAGATTTAAATTAAATTTTGATATCTTTAGGATGCTTTTGAATTTATATTTAATTTCGATGTTTAATTCCTAGAAATACTAAATTGAGGCTGATAGGTCACTGGAGGAATCGTGGAAAAGACAAACTTAACATTTAAAAATTGACATTTTGAACAAAGTTGTAAAAAAAAAAAAAAATTCAGAAACATCCAAAAGAAACCTGAAGCAGCTGAAATGATCTCATATGTGGAAAATTATCCCCTTCTATTAATTTATGTTTCACTAGCTTTTTGCACATTTAATATTTTTTGCCACTTTCACCTTCCTGTCAGAGCTTTGGAAATATTTCCATTCCAAGTAATAAATCTCCACTAAAAAAAAAGGTGGTAAATTTATTAAAATCAAAAATTAATTTGTCAAATGGATCTTTCAATGAATTGACTTACTTTCAAATGGAGTTATACTGGTTTCTTGTCTGCAGAACTCCTCAGAGCTTTTAGTAAACTAATGTACATTTTGAATCTCCAAATGAGAGGCATTTAGAATAAGACAACATTTCCCAAACTCAAGTAACTGTGAAAGCCACGAACAACGAAGAAGTTAGTTTCAGTTTGGGAGCAGCTACTCGTGTGTCACGGGCTGAGCTGTCCTTGGCACTTCTTGGCTCTGTATTTAAAAGTCCCATTCATTAGATTTTAAAACTTTTTTAAAACCCGGATATTATTTTTTAAATGAAAAAACACCCTCCCTACTGTCAGGCCTGCTTCTTAGCAGCAACTTTTAAAAAAGCATTTCTGTTTTCAATACTTCTAGTAGTTATTTTTATCCCTCTAAATAATATTTTTAGATTTATGTTTCTTACATATCAACTAACGAAATTATCTACTAACTCTAAAAAAATAAAGATTTAGCTCTTTTCTCTATCCCTCATCTTCCTTTCTGTTAAAAAAAAAAATAGTAATGATTATTTAATTCTTTTAAGGCCTACCTGTGAAACTTCAAATAATGTAGTACAATTTTTATTTCTTGTTCCATCAACTTTAGGCAGCCGCCCTTCATTTCCCACTGTATTAGGTGGAAATTTAGTACTCTCATCCCTGACGGAAACTTAGAATATAAAATTCCCAATTCAAAATCATTTTCAATGACAATTGTAAAAGCCTGTAACACCGTCTTGTAAGATCTGTTATTTCTGAGGCCGGTCAGATCTGGGTCCCTTTGTCGGTCACCCACTTATCTTAGGTTTTTAGGCGGCTCTTTGAGTCTTTTGAAAGCTCATGTCGACATGTCCGGACAGAGGTACTTTTTGTTCTTGCTGGACTCTTTCATTACAAAGGCTCTTGTCTTCCTTTATCTCTGGGGAAATTTTCCTCATTTTTCTCTTTTTAATGTCATTTTCTCTGTTTTCTCTGTTCTTTAGTTCTGAAAGTCTTCATGATGAGACGTTAAACTGCTGTGCTTCCGGCGTCTCGGGCGTCTCGCTTTATGTCCTGAGGGTCGTTCTTGGTTTATCTTCCAAACTTTTAATAGAATTTTTATATCTCAGCAAATTTTTGTTTTTTAAATTTATAAGAACACTTGCTTATTCTTGAATGGTTACCTTTTCATAGCTCCCTATTCTTATTTTTTGGACACAACTTCTCAAATCTTTCTAAGGATAATTGGTCTTTTTAAACATTCTCTTTCATTTTTTGAATGATTTCTGTTTCTTTCAAGTTCATTCCCCCCCCCCCCAATTTATTTATCCTAATCTTTTCCTTGCTGTAAACTTTTCTTGAATTTTAGATGATTTTTTATTGTCCATTTATATTTTTTAACAATTTCATTGTGGTATACATTCACATACCACAGAATTTACCCGTTTAAAGTTTACAATTCAGTGGCTTTTAGTATATTCACAGAGTCGGTCATCTATCACCACGATCAGTTTTAGAGCATTTTCATTATCTCCCCCTACAAGAACAGCCCCTCACCTGTTATCCCCCGTCTTTTCACCCATCCCCACCGCCCCCCTGCAGTGAGCAACCACTGTCCATTCATATTGGAAAAGAAGGGATTAGAAAGGCTGGCTCGTTGTTCTGGGGTTTTTGAAATGGAAGTCAGTACGATGACAATGGTCTGGAAGGAGGGAAATGCAGAGGTCGAGATTGAGTAGAACCCAGACCCAGAAAGCCTGGCGTGGGAATCAGGACCTTGGAGAGCCCCGAGGGGCTGCTGTCGGGAGTAAGCAGTCAGGCCCATCCCAGCTGGTCAGCTTCGCTTCTGCATTCCGGAGTCACCACAGACAGTGACGCGGTGCCACTGGACTTTAGGTTTTATGAGGAGGGACTGTGTCTGTCTTCACAGCTGCACCTCGCATGCCGTTTGGCGCACAGTAGGTATCACCTGTTTGTGGAATAATTCAGTGTCTTACGTTTATATAATGCCTCCAGTTTGCAAAGCACTTTTATATACTTATCTCTCATCTCATTTGAGATAGACAGGTGTGCACAAGTGGATTCACTCTGAAGCTAATGAGGCTTCAAGCATAGGGCCACCGCCTGCATGAGCCCCTCCCAAAACCCCGTTCTCAGTTCCATATTTGTCAGCTTTGCTTTTTATTTTCCTTACAGGCCTGCAAAGTTATATCATGTCAGGCATCAGAAAACCTGAACTTAGATCTACCTTTCTAGATAGCCGACATTATTAGCCTCAATTTAGAACTATAAAAGCTGCGGCTGAGAGAGTTGAGTGTCTTGCCCGGGGTCACGCATGTAAGTGGCAGAACATTTCATAGCTGGATGATTTCTCCCACTGCTTGTCCTATTTAACCCCTCCCCACCCCCCCAAAAAATATAAAAGGACGGTACTGCTTCTGATGATGGTGTAGGTGGCAGGTTTCTCTTCCCCGGTCAGCTCACGGGCTGCCTCTCTCACACAGCCCAGGCGAGAACACATCTTCCCCTCCCGCACCGACACTCTTGTGTTTTAGCTATGAAATACCTTTGAAAGTGTTTTCTCCGAGGAAAGAGAAATACTGAATCCCCTTTTCCACTTCTGTTTCCAAATGAGACTTTTAATCTCGCGTTGTTTCATGGTCCTAAAATAAAATGTAAGATCTAAGGGGAATGGAAAACAACATCGGAGATCATATTCTCAACTGCCAACTAATTTGTGATTCTCCCAGGCGGGAAAATCAATGTCTGCTCTGCAGAGGTGAATCACGCATTCCTTTCTGCCATGCTGCTGACTTTCTTCTTTGAAAATTAACTCACCCTCCATGCTTTTCAACTTCTCAATGAAGTGTATTTCATGCTTGCCTTTCCCCAGAAACAAGCATATGTGTTTTGAGTAGAAATCTGAGCTGCTGGTGCCTGGCAGAGGTGATCTCAGTCTGTTGGAGAATTGCACTGAATTCACCAGAGATAGACCAGGAACCTCCCACTGTCTCAGGTCTGAGCCTTCGGAGGCCTGTTAGCCCCCAGGTTCATGTGGAACTCAGCTCTGGGAGGAGTTTTGTTCTTCCTTGGGGCTTCTTTATTTGGAAGTTATCGATCCAGCAGCAATTTAAGGGAATCAGGCTCCCCTGAGTATTAACACGATGTGATCGAAAAGGCAAAGGGCAGAGAGGCCTCCTTTCTTCAGACTGCTTCCCTGCATTCCCACGCCCGCACGCCCACACCTCCCCCTCCCCAGCGCTGAAAAGTCGCCTGGCTAGCTACTGGCTCTTTTCTTTCCAGCTGGTAAACAGCCACTGCCCCAGCCCTCTCTCAGTTTCTCAGGATCCTCTGCTAGGATGCTCCTACAACCTAGGAACCAAAAACGGTGGGTGCCCCGCAGGGGGGCTTCTGGGACCCTGCTCCATCACCATGGCTCCCATCTCTTCTGATTGGTCAGTGACGGTGCCACATTGCAGGTTATTAAATATTTTGAAAAATCAAACCTACTCTTCACAAAGCCCGATCACTCGGGAGAGTTGGGATGGATCATAGGCCCCTGTTTGATGCCCCGGTTCCTTGGCTTCTGAAGCAAAGTTGTGTATTTCAAAATAGAGCACACAGGGACTCTCTCGGGGCACGCTTTAAACGGCTTTGCTGCATCAAGGTTGGGTGACATAGGTGACAGTAAAGACCCCAAAGGAAGCACTGGAGCCACCTCCAAGTCCAAGCTGGGACATCCATGTGAGCACGCACCAGTTCCCCCGGCCGCAAGTGACCAAACGCTCTCTGCGCGCCACTTCTGCATAAGAACGTGTACTAAGCGAAGAACGTGTGCCACAGCAGGGCCGGCTCCCATCTGTCAGCAGCTTGAAATGCTTGGGACAGTCCGTTGACGGAAGGTGCACCACGGCGAGGCGCCCAGCCACAGATGGAACGCAGGACACCCGGCCGACTCAGAGCGTTGGCGCCTTAGGTGGCCTCCACTTGAGTCTGGAATTAACCTTCATAAACACAGACCCCTCTCTCAGGATGCTCTGCAAATAAAGGCGCCGCTGTGGCCAGCCCCAGAGTGCGCATGGCCCATCCGGGCCCCGCTAAGGGCGGTGCGCATGGCCCATCCGGGCCCCGCTAAGGGCGGTGCGCATGGCCCATCCGGGCCCCGCTAAGGGCGGAAAGCCAGGGGTGCGAGCCGGAGCACCAGGAATACAGGCCAGCCTTGTGAGGAGTCAGCTTCGCTTTCTCCTCAGCTCATCTTAAGCCAGGCTGTCCTGGACCGAATCAAAGCTTCGGCTTCACCCCACCTCATTCCCTTAAATCTCCCACTTTTGTCCGTAGCTAACCCAAACTTGTTCCCTGGCCACAGCAGTATTGAAAACTAACCAGACTGGCCAGAGTTTGTTTTTGCCAAAGGAATTTTCCCCAATGGCTTTAGAGACGTCCTTAAGGGTTGCACCCTGCAGGGTGGCTGGTGTCTGGCGGGAGTGGGGAGCTCCTGGCTCTGGCAAGAAGAAGCCTGGCCATGGATGCTCAGGTGCTGTGCTACGAAGTCACCTCCATGATGACAGGTGGGGGCTCCAGACCGCTGAAGACAGGGAGCTATCTGTGCCTGACGAGAATCCACCTATCGCGATGGTCGGGGGAGAACAGAGAGGAATGGGATGGAAACCGGGGGCTTGCCCTTTCCCCGGAGGTTGATTTTGGGGTTTGGCGGCTTGGCCCTGGTGCTGGGCCAGTCTGCAGAGCAAGCGGCCTCCCCTCCCTCCTCCTGCGCCCCTCTCCTGGGTCCTACCAGTGGCATTCCCGCTAGCCCCTCGGGGGCTCAAGGCCTTGTTCTTGTCCCCGTATAGCTCTTTCTAAACCCACTCTTAACATCCTTCTGTCCCACTGAGGTCTCTTGACTGGCAAGCTGCCTTGTCCAGGGACATCTGTATTATAACGGGTCTCAAAGCCTTAAGCTAGTGTCAAAACTCTGATGATCACAGTGTGGTCACGAGGCACCACCCAGAACAGTGGTCCATGGGCCACCTTGGGCCTCAAAACCTGTGCGTGTTATTCTCGCCACTCATATTTAAAACACACTTGGGTTTGACCTTCCTCCCCTCCCAAACCTTCAGAGAAGACTGGACATGACTCCAGTGGCAAAGCAAGTTTTAGCTGCCCTCTCGATTCCTGCCCACAAGCAGTATGAATGCTGACGAGCCATGTGGGCAAAAGGAGAACAGGAGAAGGGTGGAGAAAGAACATCCCGATAATGTCAAGAGAGAATGAGACACCTGATACATTAAAGAGGACAGAGGTCCATCCTATGAAGGCCGCGTATGAGTCCTGGTAAAGGACAGAAAGCTCACTGGGGGTCCGGGGCGCAGGAGCAGGGTTTGGCCACAGCCCGGCCTCCTTCACTGCAGTGACTTGTACGGTTCTGCCAGGATTCCGACAGGGGTCAGTGTCTGAGTGCTTGGCTGCCAGACCAGCAGTGTTTACTCCCTGATGTGGTGACAAGGGTCGGCCGCTCCCAGAAGCCTGTCAGCACGTCCATCCACAGCTCACAGAAGTGCAAGCACAGCTCTCCCCGGGTGTGGGAAAGGTCAAAAAATCCATTTAAGTGCATCAGAAATGTGGCTGAAGATGTCGGAGGCTCCGGGGAGCCTTCCTTGCTGAGGAAGCAGAGCCCTGGTCAGGCAGCGGGGGCCAAAGGCGGATCCCAGTCCAGAACCCCAGCGCCCAGACCCGGCCTGCTGCCTGCCCCTCGTTGCACGTTTCCCCACAGATCACTGACCCCCGCGGGTGAGGGAACGGCTCGTCTGAGAAAGAAGGGCTCCGTGAGCAAGGTAATGGGAGAAACGGTGGGTGGAGTAAGGTGCCGCAGGACGGCCCAGAGCCTTCACTGTGCACGTCATCCTAAGATAAAGAGCACGTCTTTTTACATCTTAGTGTTTCTAAACTTAGCGTAAACTTAGAACCGGTGTCAGAAGCTGGGCTGGGACTAGGGTGAGGCAGGCGAGGCGTGTAGGGTGCAAGACTTACAGAGGCGGGACTCCAAGAATGAGTGTGCCCGGCACCTCCCTTGCCTTACCCTCCTCCCGGCCCTGGTCAGAATGAACGAACCCCCCTGGCACCTGGCAGAGGGTGCAGGTGGCTGAGTGGTCCGCGCTGTGCGAGATGCAGGGGGTGCGATAGTCTTCAGGACACCTGTTCATCTCATGGCCCCTCGGGCGAGGTCTCAAAACAGCCCACCAAGATTAAATTTTAATTTAGATCCTTTCATTACCTCTTAAAATGCCTTTTAAAAGAAAAGAAAGATTATTAATTACAGTGGAAAAACCTAACAAACACCACTTTGACCAAGCAGTCAAGTTAGCATCGTCACTAATGTCATGTGCCTAACATGTCCCCTCTGACATTTTTTACAAAAGCCTATAAACCCCATTTAATCACAAACACGTACACACACACACGAGGAAGACCCAGATACACTGTACAGAATACTTGGCCATCGCTGCTTAAAACTGTCAAGGAAGGATTGAGAAACTACCACAGACCAAAGGATAAGACATGACAACTGAATGCAGTATTGTCCCTAAATTAGATTCTGGGACAGAAAGAGGACATTGTTGGAAACACAGGAAAAATCCCAATACAGTCTGCAGTTTAATTAATAGTAATATGCCAGCATTGGTTTCTTAGTTTTGACAAACGTTCCTTGGTAACGATGTAAGATCTTAGCAACAGGGAAAACTGGTGAAGCGTTTGTGAGAACCCTCCATACTACCTTTACAGCTTTTCTGTAAATCTAAAATTATCTCAAAACAAAATGCGTATTCGAAAAGAAAAGACTATTGCAAAGTAGCATTGTATAAGCAAATTTTCTTTCAGACCCCAGGCAGTGCAGTCAAAGGTGACAGAGATTACCAGACATCTAGGAAAGGGGCATAGAAACTTCAAAGTGAGAAGATGGTAGGAAAGTTCTTAGAACGACGATTCCTTCTTCATAGAGAACCTTCACTCTGGCTCCAAACATCTATCCAAAACTTCCAACTGACATGTAGGCCAAGTTGATACCTTCCAGTGATCTGTTATTCAATTAAGGAAACTAATTATTTTAATTAAAGAAAGATCACGTGAAACTCTAATATTTCTTTATAGGATTCTAAATTGGTTTCTCTTTAAGCTGCAAAAGTGATCGAGATCATGAAAAATTTATGAAAGGCGACTTACCATTATGATATTTAACTTAACCGCCAGAGGTCAAAAATGACTCAGAAAACCTTTAGGCTCTGAAGGCAAAGGACGATTAGATACAAACCGTAACTGAGATACCGAAGAAGAAAGAGGTGGATGTAGCTGTAGAGGTGATGTCGGCTCGTATCAGAGAAAAACAAAACTGTATGCTTGTAATCAGCTGTTTCTTCCCACAATTAAGTCAATGAGGAGCTCGCAGTCGATGATGCCTTAGAATCCCAGAGTAAGGCAGAGTGGAATGTGTTTTTCCAAACTTAACTGCCCTGGAACCCTGGGGTTCCCTGGGGTGCACGGGTGAAAGTACTCTGCCCAAGCGCCTATCCATTTGGCACAGAATGAATTCTCAGCCTGAAGGCTGTCAAGACGGTAGCTGTTAAATTTGGGGGTGCGTGTTCCACACACACATAATTTATCGAGAGTTTCCAAACCCAGAAGTGCGCTGCGTGGGAATGAGCCCCGAAGAGTGAGCCTCCCGCGCCCTCCCCGCCTCCTGGCTGGTTCCCTAACCAGGCGCTGGGTTAGGTGAGACACTCAGGCCCTTTCCTCAGCCTTTGAATGCGGTCAGGATGCCACAGACCTGCCCATCCGTTAGCGAATAAACCCGAAGAGCATGGCTGTGCGCGAAGGTGGCAAAAGCCTCCCCGCCCTCCTGCAGGAAAGGCGGTGAGCTCTCGGAAACTCTCATCCTCCCCGAGAGAGGAAGCACACTGCAGCCCTTGCACACGGCTTGGGCGACGTCTGGCAAGGGGTCCAAGTCAGACCTCCGAACTGTGAGCCAAGGTTCCGCTCCTTCACAGACGCACGCGCGTTTATAAACCTTGACCTTCTTTTCTCCAGAACAGCGCTGTTTGGCCGAGGGCCAGTTTGTAGGCTGGTGGCCCACGGAGCCTTGCTTGGCAGTGCTTTATGTTCTCTGGTCAGCCAGGGGTTAAGGTGTCATTTCAGCCGTTCTCCTCACAAGGGTTTTATTAATGCAATCCCCTGCCCCAGACTTGACCTTCGATCACTGGAAAACAAGAAAACACTGAAAACAACTTCAAACCGAATGAAAAATCCTCTGTCGGACCGGGTCCAAACGCTGGCGGCCTTCATGTGAGTGATGCAGTAAAACAGGCTGTGTGGCAGGTGTGTTTGCAGCTGATGGAGACTTCAAACTGTGAATGGCTGTCCTGGGAGAAGGCTTGAAGGGCAGGGCTGGCCCCTGCTGTGGCAGAATAACGAACGAGAGGAAGTTCCTGAGGCACATGCTTTGCCCCAGAATAACCAGGGGTGGAGGGTTGAGAGGACCCAGAGCACTTAAAGGCGGACGTCTCGCACCAGTGTGGACACAGCTTCCACTGGTGAGGATGAGGATCGGTCCCTTGCTCTGTGCATGTCACAGCGAGAGTTCCATCTCTGTGTACAGAGCAGCTCCATTTTAGCCAATTCATCATTTGAGGTCCCACGTGTAGCTCTTTTGTGAAAGACAGTCACTCATTAGTTCACTAAAGTAGAGAACTGTGAATATAGAAAAACAGTAACTGAGGGTAGGCCCCAGCGAAAATATTGAGAAGAGTGTCACTCACACAGACACATGGACCAAGACTTCTGAAGTTCAAGGACTGTTTACTTGAGATTAGCTCAAGTTTGGTCAAGAGGAGTGTTGGATTTGGATGGAGTTGTCGATACTGCTGTTTTCTGAGATATAAAGTGGGAAATGGGACCGGGGCTGAGCTACGAGGCCACCCACAGGGAATCTACATCTTAATAACCCTCAGTGCCGGTTCTGAGACTCGACACAGGCATGGGGAGGCCGTGGGGGGACGTGTGGAGAAGGAGAAGAAAGACATCTGTCGCTTCTAATTTGAGGACAGGTATTGCCTATCTCAAATGAGAGCTTAATGAATCCACATACAGCTCGCGCCACTGTAGTGAACTGTGAATCTTATCCACAGTGGCTGGATGTTGCCCAAAAAATCAGTCATCCCTAATCTTTCTACTTTCTGTGGTAGTCTGGAAAATATTTGCTGATTTCTCTCTCTCTGTCACAATTTTTTTTGGCCCAGAAAATTCCCCAGAGGAGCATTCTCTAAAGATGTAAGGAGATAAAAGACGAGTTGGTGCCCAGATCAAGTAAATGCCTGTCACTTACACACACGGCTATTGGGTCATTGTTCGCAAGCCCTCGGTGTGTCTTCATACCAGGTTATGCATCATCTTTTCTGAGCAGTTTTACTGTGCTGTAATTTACATACTACACAGTTCACCCTTTTAAAGTGTACAATTCAATGGCTTTCAGTATATTTACCGAATTATGTAACCATTTTTATGCAATCAATTTTAGAACATTTTCACCACCCTAAAAGAATCCCCTTACCCATTAGCAGTTACACACCCCTCCCCCACCTCTAGGCAGCTAGTAATCGACTTTCTGTCTCTCTAGCTTTGCCCGTTCTGGACATTTTATGTAAATGGGATCTACGCTACGTAGGCTTTTGTGACTGCTTCTTTCACTTAGCATATTTTCAAGGTTCACCCATGCCATAGCATGTATCAGTACTTCATTCTTTTTAATTGACAAATAATATTTCATTTTATGGCTAGACCAAAATTTATTTATCCATTCATCAGTTGATGGACATTTGAGCTCTTTCCACTTTTTGACAAAGAATAATGCTGCCGTGAACATGTGCTTACACATCTTCATATAGACAAATGTCTTAGTTTCTCCCAGGTAAATACCTAGGGGTAGAATTGCTATATCATGTGGGAACTCTGTTTAACGTATTCATGAGCTGCCAAACTGTCTTCCAAAGGAGGTGTGTACTATTACGTTCCCGCCAGTGATATGTGAGGGTGCCAAGTTCTCCGCATCCTTGCCACCACTTGTTCGTCGACTCTGGGCATCCTAGTACGTGCACTGGGATCTCAGTGTGGTTTTGATTTGCCTGATTGGCCATTTGTATGTCTTCTCTAGAGAAATGCCTATTCACATCTCATGCCCATATTTTAATTGAGTTATTTATCTTTACGTTATCGAGTTGTAATAGTTCTTTATATATTCTAGAGACAAGTCCCTTACCATGTTTATAATTAGTATTTTCTTCCATTCTGTGGATTACCTTTTCACTGGTTTTTTTTTTTTAAATACAGTTTTTCATTTTAATGGTGTCTACTTTATTTGTTTTGTTGCTTTTGCTTTTTGTGTCGTATCTAAGAAACCAGTGCCTAATACAAAGCCATGGAGATTTAGGCCTGTGTAAGAGCTTTATAGTTTTAGCTTTTACGTTTAGCTCTTCAATCCATTTTGAGTTAATTTTTGTATATGGCCTGAGGTAGGGGTCCAAGCCTACCTCGTGTGGATATCCAGTTCTTGTATATCATCTTTTAAGAGAGAGAAAAAAACCAGAAGCCTTTTCTGAACAGTCGCTCTGGGTTGTGTTTGGGACCAACTGCTTTGTACAACTGTGTCCCACAGTTAAGGGACAGGTGTCAGAGAGCATAGAGACTCTTGACTTCAGAGAAAACAAACACCTGCTCACATAAAGCATTAGGACCTAGAGCGGCAGGAGCTGGAGCTGGCAGTTTGCTCACTTACCAGACAGCCTAGGGCAAATCGCTTAACCCCCGTCTAAGGCTCACTTGGGGAGCTAATTGGAATAGAAGCTCAGGAGAACAGGGACTTCTTCTGCTTTGTTTAATCTTGTATCCCGAGAGCCTAGATTAGCGCCCAGCACACAGTAGGCTCTCAATACACATTCGTTGATTGAATAAATAATATCTCCATTATATAATCAAGTATATTTTGTAAACTATAAATACTACAGAAATGTATGATTTTCTTCCTTTGTAGTGGAAAGGGAGGTATGGGTAGCTGTAATGATGTAGCAAACCTGCAAATGAGGTGAATATATATTTTCTGGAGGGTGTAATTTCATTTTCAAGGTACTAAAGAACTAGAGATTTTTTTAACCAATTTAATTTATAACAGAACTTTGAGGTCATAAAATGTTAATGCCCCTCTCAAGATTGTCACACTTTACCCTGGAGAGAATTGCATTCTCCAGGGCCTTCCTTAAGAACAAGCGATTTCGAGGTGGGCGGGGGGCAGAGGAAAAAGGACAGAGAGGGGCCGTCTTGTCCTTCGGCTCTTTAATATCTGGACGAGGACTGGGGATTTGCACAGTTCTTTATTCATTTCTTGCTGTTCAGTATTCCTTTTCATCTTTTTTTCCTCTATAGAAATAAAAAAGTGGTACTTTCATGTCCCTTAAAATGACTGAATGTAGGATTTAACCTCTCTTTCCTTGTGTCTGCCCCCTGAGGGCTGCAGGGCACACTGCAGAGCAATCCTAAAGCTCAGACGGGGCCCCGCCCCCACCGCAGCGGGGGAGGAACAACCAAGAGATGGAAGGCTGGGTTCCCACCCGAGTCTTCATAATTAGCTCTGTAACCAGGCAAGTCACTTAGCGTCTCTGGGTCCCAGTTTCTCATCTGGAAAACAGGATCGTTGAGCTCGATGCTCCCTAAATGCCCATCCAGCTCTTACGTGGCATGGTTCTGTGGTGCATCCTGTCATAAAGCATTATCACGTGCCATCCACATCCGCAGGACACTAGTAGGTGGTGTGGCGGGAAGGGCAGCGGGCATCCCTCCTTGGAGGGTCATACCACAGCATGTCACACTACAAGTGAGAGTGTGTATCCACCTGCATTCTGCCGTGCAGAGTACAAGGAGTGTCACCGGGAGTGTTTGACTGATCGAGGAGTGCGTCTTGATCTGGGCCTTCAGGGAAGCGTGGGGTTTGGATTGAGGGAGTGGCCTGGTGAGGCAGAAGGCAGTGAGCAGGGCAGAGCACCCCAGGCCAGGAATCATGGGTTCACGACTCCACCCCACCTCTGCAGCTGAGGGGCAGAGTGTCCTCAGGTGTCACCTCTTGTGTCTGATCCTAAGTGTCTCTCTCTGGTGCTCACTGGAAGGAAGTAAAGATTACTGGGAGAGCATCAGAGGTCCAGGTTGCTGCACTTCGAAGCTGTGTGACCTTGAATGTGTTGTTTCATCTCCCTGGCATCGGTTTCTCATCTGCATTCACGGTAATGACCTGCAAGGGTCAGTGCGAGAACAATGTGAGAGGGTCGGCTGGCACAGTGTGACAGTAAGTGGAGGGAGAAGCGAGGTGCTCAGCAGGGTGGTCGTCATATTACTAAAGCCCTTTTCTGAGTACAGCTGAATTAAAAGGAAGCAACTTGATGAAATAGGGCATTTAAAAAGTCTAATGGAACATACCGTGGAATATTATTATTCAGCCTTGAAAAAGAATGAAATCCTGTCACATGCTACCACACGGATGAACCTGGAGGACATTATGCTAAGTGAAATAAGACAGTCACAAAAAGGCAAATACTGAATAATTCCATTTAGATGAGGCATCTAAAGTGGTCGAACTCACAGAAGCAGAAGGTCGAATGGCATCGCCAGAGGCGTCGGGAGGGGAAGTGGGGAATGGGTCTAGAATTTCAGTTCTGCGCAGTGCAGAAACTCTGGAAATCTGTCGCACAGCAATGTGAATATGCTTTACTGAACTGGACGCTTAAGGAAAAAAAATCTGGTGGAGCAAATATGGGATGCATCTTTTTTCATTTTTATTTAACAAATATTT
>NW_011888940.1:70120-72052 GCF_000151845.1 Pteropus vampyrus
TGAATATGCTTTACTGAACTGGACGCTTAAGGAAAAAAAATCTGGTGGAGCAAATATGGGATGCATCTTTTTTCATTTTTATTTAACAAATATTTAAGCAAATACAATATATTAGGCACTGTGCTAGGTGCCAGAGGTAGCAGCAGAGATACGAAGATAACTAAGACGGGCAAGCCTCCTGCCTTCAGGAGAGAGTGGCTTAGGTAAAAAAATAATGGGGCGCTTTGTGGAGAGACCTCAATTCTAGTCCCAGATATGACATTGCTGGGGCAGTGGCCTTGGGCAAGTCACTTCTCCCAAACTTTAGATTTCATGTCCACCTCACAGATTGTCAGAGGAATTAAATGAAAATGTATTGAAAACAAGGGGCACGTGTTGAACACGCTCGGCCAGTGTTCTTATCACCTCCTCTCTCTCACAGGGGCTCACAGTCTCACGGGTGAGGCGAGAGAAAGACATGTCCACAGCAAAACCCACAAAGCCGTCAAGAGGAGTGGACAGAGGGACAAGGTGTTCAGGGAGGGCCAAGTAATGCCTCCTCCCACCTTATTAGCCCTTTCTAGTCTGGGGATAGGGAGGCCGGCCAGATGAGGGGCCACCGTTATGGACTGAATGTTTGTGTCACCCCAAGTTTCATATGTGGAATCCCTAACCTTCAAAGCGGTGGTGTTTGGAGGTGAGGTCTTTAGAGGTGATTAGGTCGAGATGAGGTTGTGGAGCGGGGTCCTCACGGTGGGATTATAAGGAGAGACCAGAGAGCTAACTCGCTCACACTCTCTGCCGTGTGCACACACACAGTCTGCACGCCAGGAAGGGGGTTCTCGCCAAGAACCGAATCGGCCGGCACTACGTCTTGTTCTCCCCGGCCTCCAGAACTGTGGGAAAAACTGCCATTCAAGCCACCCAGGTCATATTATTCTGTGACAACAGCCCCAGCAGACTGATGCGGCCACTTGTACGGCTCGTCCCAGTGTCTTACCTGTGGTGCAGTCTCCTGCTAGGTCTGGGACCGGGAGCGGCAGGGACAACTGAGGAAGGACGTAAACCACGGGCGGACAGTGCAAAGCCTCTGGAGGAGGTCGCTGGGCGCCGCCATGGGTGTCCGCATCCAGGAGGAGTAGGGACGTGGAAAAGCTTCCCACAGGTGACGGCTGACGAATGCTGGCACGGATCACTGGGAGGTGGGGGAATTTCTTACCTTAATGTCTGTCCGAAGGCGGAATTGTCATCTCACGTGTCTGGAGTGGCTTTTACGGTGTCCTCTGTAAGGGCAGCATATCCAGCTCCTGCCGATGACTCGGTGAGTCTTCATTGTCAAAAGTGACTCAGTCAATGCTCAACTATCTTTAAAAAGAAAGAGACGCCTTCCTTCTGTTTGTGTCCATCATTCATCTACCCATTCACTCATGCAACAAGCCTTTAGTGGGCGCCCAGTACGGAGAAGGGATTCTGCCATGAAGCATCTCTTCTTTGACGCCATGTCCCTAACTGGCGACCGATGTGTTGATCAGTTGCCGAGTGTGCAAAGTGCAAGGTAGCGGTGAGGCACGCTCACCTGTCCTCTCCTGCTTCGGGGAGTGTCGCTAGGTGGCCTGGGCTCTCGTGCTTTCACACGCTGGGAAGAGCGTACAACTCCTTGTAGCCACGAGTGGGAGAGGAAGCGGACGTGTGACAAGATGTGTGACCTTCGGGTCCCTGAGCGTGAAGAGCTGTTGTCTGGCTGCCGTTCTGGTCGTGCCGTGGCCTGGCACGGTTCCCTTCTGGGGACATGCTGCTCTCCCTCGCACAGTCAGCCGTGAGAAGCTGGATCTGGAGCCTTGTCTGCCTCGCGGTGCCTGGTGCCCAGCCAGAGTCTTCGGTACTGTGCCGTTTGATCCTGGAGCAAGACTGGTCTGAGATCAGGACATTCTTCCAATTTTTTTTCTGCATTTG
>NW_011888940.1:72102-83671 GCF_000151845.1 Pteropus vampyrus
GGTGGCCTGGGCTCTCGTGCTTTCACACGCTGGGAAGAGCGTACAACTCCTTGTAGCCACGAGTGGGAGAGGAAGCGGACGTGTGACAAGATGTGTGACCTTCGGGTCCCTGAGCGTGAAGAGCTGTTGTCTGGCTGCCGTTCTGGTCGTGCCGTGGCCTGGCACGGTTCCCTTCTGGGGACACGCTGCTCTCCCTCGCACAGTCAGCCGTGAGAAGCTGGATCTGGAGCCTTGTCTGCCTCGCGGTGCCTGGTGCCCAGCCAGAGTCTTCGGTACTGTGCCGTTTGATCCTGGAGCAAGACTGGTCTGAGATCAGGACATTCTTCCAATTTTTTTTCTGCATTTGGCATCTTGCTTCTTTGCCTGTCCTCTCTTCAGCAGAATAAGAGAACAGAAATCCCTGTCCTGTAGGCTTCTGCGAAAGGTCACCCAACGACCGAAGTGAACAACTTGGAGAAAAAACAGATAAGAGAGAGACAGTCAACAAAATGGAATTAGGGACAGTGAGAGCTTCTTGCATGAACATCTATGAAAAGCGTCCATATGGCCGAATTTGATAAATCCTACTGAGACTGTTGACATGCGTGGGAGCTTTGCCTGGACAAGGCAGTTGGCCCAGGAAGTTGCAATAAGGTGCAGCACCGAGTTTAGATGTTCACATTTTAAAGGATTTTCCATACTTCATTGCCTGAGGTGTGCTCCTCCAGGCACAGGAAAAGGAGTGTGGATGCGTGTGCGTGTCTGTGTGTGTGTGTGTGTGTGTGAGAGAGAGAGAGAGAGAGAGAGAGAACCCACGTGAGCCAGGGAGGGCGAGCGCTGGCACAGAAAAGCTTGGAGACGGGGCAGAGAGGGAGGGAGAGAGAAAAAAAAGGCTTCAAAATTGTCCCAAAGAAGACGAAGAACGAATATGCTAATCAGGTGCTCTAAATGACGTCCGTTCAGGTCGCGCGTCCCCTTCTGTACTTACTTACTCAGCCCCGTTCTTCTAAAGCCAGGGCCTCTGTCACTCTGTATTTCACACCGAAGACCCGAGCTCTCCTCACCGGGGCTCTGCGCCCTGGGGTGGCAGACGGAGGATGCAGCGATCAGGGAGGCAGAGATCGGAACCCTTTGCTCGCGCGGTGTCTGAGCGCTGTGCATCGCCCGCCCTGGGCTGACGGGGACCATAACAGGGAACATGTCTTCATCACTGTCCCCTCCTTTCCCTAAGCCCTCTCATCGACTCACCCTGTTCTGGTAGCGATTTGAAGACAGTCTTTCCTGGAAAGATTTTTTTTAATGAGCTTGATGCCACATGTGTAAAAATGTCTTTAGATCGAAGAGTGAGAGAGCCCAGTGCAAGTGGCCCATGGTGGCGGGTGGGGGGGGGGGGGAGCCACACCGGAGCGGCGCGGGTGGCAGTGGAGGCAGGGGGCAGCAGGATGGCCATAGGGAATGATTGGTGAGTCTGTCCTCAGCTGGGGAAGTGAGCATCGTGCAGAGGATGCCACAGCAAGACGGTGTCAGCAGCAAAATGTCCGGGCCCCCGGGACTGAAGCGGCGGCTGGCGGCGGCTGGCTGTGGCTTTTCCTGCATAAGTGCAGAGGACCTCTCGTAGCAGAGGTCGTCCTGGACTGGGTCGTGTCTGGCCTCGCAGCACGTGGCTCCGCCGGACCCTTCATTGCTCCGTCCTCCCGCTGTGAAATGTGAGCGAGGCCCCGGTTCCGCTGAGCTCCGTGACGGCCAGCGGCACACCAGCCCCACTCCCCTTGGTCTGTCTTGACAAAGGGCGGTGCTGTGCCCCCGAGAAGCACACTCTGGGGGGGGTGCCCCCGCCCTCTGCACCGAAACAGACACTATTGCCTCTTCTTCTGAGTGGATGCTCAGCTGTAATCCAAGTGGAGCGAATGCTTGATTTCTCGGGATGGGCGCATGGAGCAGAGGGGCTGCTGGACCTGCCTCTCTGTCCCCTGTGAGCATCAGTGGACACGCTGACCCCTTCCCCGTCCCTCGGGGCCTTGACCAGACCACCTGTGAGATGCCCCGGCCCCTCTCTCTCCACGGAGGCACACTGCCCACTCGCCCAGAGAAGGCGAGCTCTGCAGGGCAGCCACCGCGGACACCCGGAGAGCAGCTCCAGTGAGGGTGAGGCCCGGGATCCGGAGTCACCAGCCTCAGGTCCAGGGCCTCTGCTGTGCCACTGACCAGTCGGCTCTCTGGCATTGGTAGGCCCCACGATTTCTGAGTTTGTGAAATAAGGATTCTAGTTCCTACCTTAGAGAGGTTGATGGAACGGGACAGTATCTGTGGCAAAACTTTGTAGACTGTAAAGTGCTAAAATAAATGACCGTTATTTTGGTCCTTCGCTATGAAGGGTGTTCTGATGCCATCGAGCAGGACAGCAACCACACAGAGATGCTGCGGGGACAGAGTAGCTCATGCCACCACGAGTGACAGTGGGCGCTGAGTACTTCTTTGGGTGTGGTGCTCGAATTTTAATAGGCATCAGGATCACCTGGGTGCCACACGTGCAGACTCCCAAGACCCCACCCTTCTGAAATGTCCTCACTTGGTCTCAGACCCACATGTAGTTGGGTCCCCAACTATTCTGATGCCGGTTATCCCTAACCTACAATTCGGGAAAATTAGGCTCTGCTGGGCCTGGGTGACCGAGGAGATCGGGCGTGGAGTAGGAGAACACAGTAGTGTCGTGTCCACGTGCACCCTGGGTGGCAGGGGGCGCTCATGCTGAGTTCACCAGCAGCTCTTCGGTTCCGCCACTTGGCGCCTCCTCTGTTAACCGCGGCATCCACAGCAACCATGTCCCTGTTTGTTTTTTTCTTGTTGGGATGTCGGCCTCTCACAGCTGTGAGTGAGAAGCAGCGCGGGGCTCCCAGATTTCTGCTGCTAAGTTTTGAGTCTCTTTCTAACATCAGAGGGAGGACAGGAGCGCAGGCCGCACCGGAGCTTCGGCGCCTGGAGAGTCGGCGCGATGTGCACCCCCGCGCGTCTTGGAGGGAGGCCTTGGGGGTGTGGTGGCGGTAAGGAGGCCTTGGGGGTGTGGTGGCGGTCACAGGTGTAAGAGCGGCCCACCTTAGAGTCATTTCCCTTGGAGGCTGTACCCGGAGACGTAGAGTAGGGATCAAGACCATCGTCCTTCTCTGGCCTCCTCCAACCCGATGACTTCCGTAGGCCTAGTCTGCCCTTCATGCATCTCGGGCACTAACCAAAGGCCCTTCTGTGAGGAAGATGCCTCAGGGCCTCCGTGGAGTGACTGTGTGTGTGATACAATCCGGGGTGTAAAGTCCTTTCTGAGGAGCTGGAGGCTGAGGAAAACAGTCCTGCCGGGAATTCCGAGATTCTGTCAGGTGGCCGTTTCGAAGTCTCCGCCGCTGGAGCTCCTAGCAGAGCTGGCACACGCCGCGGGACCTCGAATCCGTCAGAAGGACCAGCCCCTGCACCATGCCAGCCGCGCAGCACAGGACATCAAACGTGCCGTTTAAACGGAATTCCGCAGCGGCATCCGCTCCTCAGGTCCCCGGGGCAGCACATGTGCGGTACGAGGAGGACCAGGCTTTGAAACAAGTACGCGGCGCGACGACACAGTTCTCTTTCGCCCCCAGTTAAATGAGAGGGTCCAGAAAGGATCTTTTTTATCTTTTTTAAAAAAGCCGAGTGGTATCTGTTCTTACACTTGCTGCTGACTCACAAATTTTCCACCTTCATTTTCCAATATTTCTTTGAAGACAATGGCTTGGATAATTGCACAGAGCTACAAGTGACATCATTAAATTGTTTCTGTTCAAAGCAGGAAACCAGAAATGTGAGTGTTTTCCTTCAGAACTGCAGTTCGAGCCACGTTTAATAGTTTATTTAATAGGCATGATTTTCCGCTTTGTTGGACAGTTAAGTGCACTGGCGTGGACTTGTGTTCCTTTTTGTGGCTCCTGCAGGATGTAAGGACAGCAATTGGCCTTCTGTTTATTTTCTCTTTTTTTTTCCTGATTATCAAAGTTACATTGTCATACTGTTTTTAAAAGATGTACAACAAGGTGAAGCAATGAGGAAAGCCACAAACAGTCCCATCACCCAAAAGCAGCTACAACTAATAGTTTAGCTCATTTCACACCTGTGATCCATCCCCACAGTTGCCCAGGTGCAAGAGCAGCTCAGGTGCTTAATCTCCTGATGACATCTAAACCCTGGGTCTGGCCTTTCTCGCGAGGACAGCTCCTCCGCTGGTCCCACTTCTTCGTGGTATCGAGAGCCTTTCCTCCACCTCCTGGTCTCATTCGGAGGCCGCTGAGGAGCTGCTAGAAGTCGCAGTGAACTCTGACATGCCGGGCCATTACCCTCCTCCTCTTTAGCCCGTGGCGAAGGTCCAGTAGCTTAGTTAGACTTGGGCTTGACCTTCTAAATCTTAGTCGGTTATCTCTTTTCCCATAATTACTACTCCCATACTTCTCCCAGACGCCCTTAGGTGAGGGGCTAGTAGCTTCCTTTCTTGCCACCTATAAAGTGTGATTCTTCTGCCTGGGGACCTCCCGCATTCAGAGGTCGGATTCCTTTAACTCTTAGCTTGAGGCCAGCGGCTCAGCTTGCTGGAGGTTGCCTCTCAGGTTGTGTGTTTTACCTAAAGGAACCTTTCGGACCGAAAGAAGCAGTAGGGCCCTCACACCTTCCTCTTCCTCCTTGCCCCAGCTGCTTCTCCTCACTCCCGTCCAACCCTCTGGCTGGCTCACTGAGTGAGATCCACTCACTCGCGGTGAATTTTTACCAAAAAGGAAGGCGCGCTAATCATCACATCCTGATGAATGAAGTGGTGCTTCACCTCACCCCGCCCCTTAGGGCGAGCACCTCTCTCTTTTTTATTTGTACTACTGGCGAGTTTCTCATCAGTGACAAAGGAGTGGGAATGTTATCGGTCAGTCACTCCCGCCAGGGGTGGTTTCCAGACCCGACCCGGGGGGTGTTATCCCAGGAGATGCATCCCCGTCACTCCCAGTGATCCGGGCTGTAGGTGACGTGGACATAAGAACATCCAAACCTGCAGAGAATGTTCATGATTTATTTGAGCCAAGCAGAGACGACCCTGGAAGCACGATCTCAACAGACTGAGATAAATGCTTCAAGGAATGACAGTTTGCAGCTACTTCTATGCCTTTGGAATTAAGGGAGGGACCGAAGGTTAGGTGGAGGTGGGCCAGAGCATGGTGGGATTGGCTCACAGGGTCATTAAGAGTCTGTGCTGTCATGCGGTGGTCACGCTTTGGGAGGAGGCTTTTCAAAGGTGTGTTAACCCTGGATGCGCAGAAACAGCGGGGCCAGCCTAAGGCAAAGACAAAAGAAGTTGCATGCCTGGGCCCTGACTAGCACCGCGACCTGCCACGTTAGGAACGTATGATCAGATCACCTTGTGAGGTCACTTTCCCGAGAACCCCTTTTTTTATCCACAGGGTTATGTTGTCCATAAAGAAGGTGTTGGTTCAGCCCACCCTCCCACAGAGCATAGTAAAAATGCGCTCACCTACCGCCTGGTTCATTCATCAGACAGCATCGAGGCCCCGACGGGGGGGGCGGGCGTTACGAACCAGGGGAGCAGCTCCTGCGTGAGGAGACCTGTCACCTTGGGGAGCTGAAATAGTACAGGCCTCTGAGCCCACGCCTGTTCTCGGCACTGCAGACGGCGAAACAGTCACAGACTCAGAGATACAGAATTTTAGAATTTAAAGGAACTCGTAAAAGTCCTCAAATTCATTCTTAGGATTTTCTGGAGGAAAAAAAAAAAGACCCACCGAGGTAAATGACTTGCCCACACGTGTCTGACCGATGTGGCCTACAGCCGAATCCTGTCCCAAAGGTCAAGTCGATCTTAAGCCATCGAAAATAGTCATCATCTACTTCCAGAATGACATTTCATTTCTCTGTAACTGGAAAATCAATTATGAAACAACCTATGCAAAGAAGATGGGGCATTTCCTAAGCTGTATCATGTCGTAGAAGGAACAGGGACTTTGGAGTCAGGCCAATTCACATTCAGATTCTTCTGCGTGGAGACCTCAGGCAGTGTACTTAACCTCTCAGAACCTCCGTTTTCATTAATTTTAAATGGAAATAATAACACTGACCTTCAAGGGTTCGTCAGAAGTATTAATGCGACCCATAGAGCATCTATGCCACACGTCACCTAAGTTTTAATATTCAGGAAATGACGGTAATTAGTCATTTGTGATTAGAGAGGTGTTCACTCGTCACCAGTTTGTGTTTAAGAAGATACACTTTGGCTGTTCCTATGGTTGAAAAGGCAAAATGACAGGAACGGCCAAATTGTATCATTAACTGTTCCGAAAACCTCTGATCAGATGGTTTTCCAGATTCTGAAGATCCTAAGGCCCAGTCCTTTAAAAAAATAAAGTTAAAAGTCTAGCATTAAGAAACCCAAGACTTTCAATATTTCAAATCTGTCTGGGAGAACAGATACTAAGAGCATAACAGATATTTAATGGAATCTGCCTTTTTGATGATAATTACAGCATTCTGAAGTAGGCTTTAAACACATCTGCTACGTGAACTGCTGCTTCAAAATTACTTGCTTCAAGGGGCCATTCAGTCTCCCGCTCAACTTTCAAGTTAGATAACTACTGTTTAAATTGATGGCAGGTGTTTGATCTATAAATACGCATTGTGCTTTGCACTTTAGCGCTGCGTTTACCTGCCACACAGTGTTCATTTGCATCACACCGGGAAATTGGAGGCCGCGGGAGTGTGGGAGTGCGGGAGTACGCGTCCGTGACGTGCCCGAACGTGACAGCTGAAATGCAGCCTTCACACTTCTACGTTCAGAGAGGGCCTGGTTCTCTCTTCAGAGACAGGCGGCCCTGTCGAATTGGAAGATGCAGCAGTGAACCCGAAGGGAGGTAGGAAAATAATACCGGAAGGATAATGCGTACTAGGAACTTTGTAGCCAGATGATGTGAAAACCTCAATCGCCATGGAAAATAATCTCCCCTAGTTATTTTTTTTCAGTCTGCCTCAGTGTGACAACTACATTTTCTCTAGGTCCTAGGTCACATGGCTTTAGCGGCCTCACCTTTTGCTGCCATCAAGTTTCAGATCAGCATTGCCACGCTGCTCCCAGACTAGGTAGGCCAGACACGCCCGCTGTAATGACTTTTCCTCCTCCGACCTCCTCGAACCTAAAACTGCACCGCCCCTCAGTGCCCGAAAGGTGGCGGGCGTCAGTCACAGGGTTCAGAGGGCGGGTCAGTTCCTGAATCAGCCCCCTGGCCTGGAAGGAGTGGCTGACCTGGAAACAGGAGTTTTGGAGAATAATAGGGATGTGGTGCTGGAGACCCAGCTTCCTGACCACCCACAGGCCCCGGGCCCGTCTAGCCCCATCCTACCTGTCCAGGACCTTCACGGTCCTGGAAGCAGAGTGAGGAGGGTTGGGGCAGACGCTGAGTGGACGCCCACCTGAGACCACCGCAGCTGTGGGTGGGCTTCCCCAGAGAGGGGTCATCAGTCCGGGTTGCTGTGCAGGGAGCCCTCTCAGCCCTGAGATGCTCCAGGCGGAGTTCTAGCTCTCAGCTCTGAACACAAGTCTGCGACAGCCCCTCCCAGCCAGTCAGGTGAGAGGCCTCCGCTTGGTACCCAGCAAGGAGGTGGTGTTGGCCCAGAAGAGCTGCTCTAAGTCCACAGCCGTGCCTTCCTGCCACAGACCCACAGGGCGTGAGTCGGGAGAGGCAGGTAGGGAGACTGTCCAACTCTGCGAATTGCTTCTGCTGGTGAAGCGGATAGCGCCCAAAGAGCGTTGCTCACCTAGGTTTGCCCCCTGGGGCCAGAATCATGGCCCCGGTGGAGAGTCGGGCATCCCCACATCAGCTACCTGGGGCTGTCTTGGGGCTTCGTGAAGATGGCAGTGAGGGGAACCTCGCCACCTGTAACAAAGACCCCTTATAGCTCGCTCCAAATGCTCGTGAACAGTACATTGTCGAGGATATAGAGGGGCCTCTGCCACCGGTCCCCACTTCCACCGTCCCTGAGCACGGGGGCTCTGGGAACAGCCTCCGTGCTGGTCTGCCTTGGGTCCCGTTGCCCCATCAGCCAGGTTTGCCTGAGCGGGGGTGTCTGCCTCATCACGCTTCCTAACCACTGCTTGAGTTTGTCGTTGTTACTCGATGATCTGAAGGGCGTCCTGATGTCGCCCCGCCTTCTCCCAGACATGAGTATTTTGTGTCTGCAGGACTAGCCGCCACCCCAGGGAAGTCAACAGCAGGTGCCCGGAGAAGGGCGCCCTTGTGGATGGACTAGTGCCCAGGTTTAGAAGAACTCTAGCCCTCCCTCCTCTGAGACTGGGACCCACACGGGAGCAGCCGGCATGGGAGCAGCTCAGCCCAGCCACAGGGGCCCTGAGAGAGACACACACGCAAATTCCCCAAAAGCCCAGTGTGGCGCTGTGTGTTGGTGCAGGTTTGACATAGAGGGCTGGAGAAAGGACGAGAGAAGTGGCAGATGGTTCTGCACAGGATTTTATTTTTCTTCTCTTATTCCCCTGGCAGAGGGAATCATAATCCAGCCACCGATGATCACTAATGCTGAGGTGCAGGCTCGCGACGAATGTGGTAGTAACCAGCAGCCACCACCAGAGGCAGGACGGAGTTCTGACCTCGTGAAAAGCTATATTTTGACCGCGGCCTGATTTTTTTTTTCCATACAAACAGCTCTGTACTGGGGTGGGGCAGCATCCCCGAGAAGAGGCTTAGGCATACCGTAGTCTCGATGGACGGGGACACACACACACACACACACACACACACACGTTTAGAAGGCCATCATGCCCTTGAGGAGGGGCGTGAAGTGGTCAGCTTCCCCTTCCTCCACCCCGCCTTCTGCACTGGCTCTCAGGAGGGCTGCTTCTCCCCAAGGCAGCGGGCTCTCTGAGAAAGTGAAAGTGTTTGAAGGCCAAACTTTTACCTTTTTGAACTCTCACCTTCTCCTTTCCACCTTCGCTAGACGGTTCTGTGAATATGGTAGCTCGTTCCCTTTTTCCTTTTGGAATGATGTTTTCTAAACATCGTGGAGGCAGGCGAGGGATGTGTGCGTATCTGTGCGCGTGTCAGTGTGTGTCCATACGTGTCGTGGGGATGGGGTGGGACATATACCATACTGGCGTCCAGCTCCGAGAAACAAAGAAAGAAGTACGGCGTCTTCTGATCTGATTTTTAAAAAGCACAGAAACGCAGCAGCCAAGAGCCCCTGTCTGTTTAATGTGCCGGAACCCCCTGCAGAAAACCCATTTCTGTGCTGGCACATCACGCGGTGCACCGCGCAGCTGCCCGGAATGGCCAGTGTGTTATCGCTGGGGGCCGTCCTGGGTTATGATCTGGAAGAATTTGAATCGCCCTTTACGTTTTTTTTCCTGTTCTCATTTGGATTTTGGCTGCGTCAGAGAAAGAGAAGACTCCCAAGAGATTCAATTATTCCCCTTCAAAATTCTCTTGGAATCATAATGACTATTAAAAAATTGAAGGCACCCATATCTCATGCTATTCAGCCTAACTGGTAATTAAAGTGCAATTAAATTTTTCACAGTGTAGATTGTGTCTGTTTTTCCAGGGAAATTACAAACTCCAGGCCCTCGAGAGTTATGGGATTAATCTATAGACATTTAATAATTCAGCTTTGATCAGATACACTGATGGGTCTCTGTGAGGGAAGGGTGGGCTGCGAGCTATTGTTATGTTATTAATGGTGCATTTTAATTTTATTTGGTTTCTTAGAGACCGGAAAATAACTACCAGTCCATGAACGAAAGGCCATTTCTGAGGTGGCTGTTATTGCTCTCACTAATGTGTGCCAGTAATTATATCTCTGCTGCCAGGCTTGCTTCTCTTGGGTAGCTCTGTGCAATTTAGGGTACATTCCTGAGTTGTCATCAGCGAACAAGGTATCAGCATTTGGCTGGAAGTTGGGAGGCTTAATTGGTCGACCTGCCCTGGCCTTTGCCAAATGTTTTCCTCTCTCTCTCTCGTTTTTGCGCTCTTACCTTTTTTTTTTTTTTCCCTTTGTTGGTAAAATGTCTTTGCATTGCAGTGCTGTGCTAATAAGTAATTTCTTTCTTGACTTTTGATTGGAGACCAGTGGCCCCACAGAGACCTGCTCAGCCAGCCACTGGCACTCTGTGCTGAGGACAGTGACCCTGGCCAGGAGTGGGGGTGAGAGTCGCCCGCTGCAGTGCATGCCCATGGCAGGGTGTAAGTCTCGGGCTATGTTAGTGCGCTACGGCATAGCACTTAAGAGGTTAAGTACTGGCGTCGAGTAGCTCCGTGCCGCAACTCCATAGCTTTGAGGTCTCTTGTTTTAGAGGGGATTTTTAACTTCTCTGAACCTTAGTTTTCCCCTTTCTACAGGAGGTTTATTACCAGTACCTGCCTCATAGAGTGGTAATAAGGGTAGAAGGAGACAAGTTTCAGCAAAATGCATAGCATAAAATAAGCACTCGACAAATGTGAGCCGCCGGTGTTTATATTATTGATCTCTGGGGCAGCCTTCTTTTTTTGGTAGACTTTAATTCTGCATTCCCATGTGGAGTAATTTTAGAATACCTTCTAATACCCGTTTGGACTAGAATTCGTCCTCTTCTCTTTCCCCTCCTTTGATCTTTTTTACGACTAGCAAAAAAGTTGGACAACTGGAAAGATTCTGTCTTCTTCGTTCCCATCCTCCCAGCAGCTGACCCGTCCCAGGGACCGAGTAGACACTCAGTATCTCATCGATGCCTCCAGGGATGGAAGGAATGGATGAGGAGGTAGGAAAGAGGAGAGTCGTTCTCATTTCTCTCTCCTTCTATCTCAAGTTCTGTGCCGCGTACACAGAAGCAGAAGTGAGGGTCCTGGGAGTATAAATTCTGTTGAAGTCCTAGCTGCAGATTCTTCAAGTAATGTGCCCGAGCCCGGGTCCTGAAGGCACATTTGTCAGGTAAGACGGCAGCTGCTGAAACTCATATTAGCTCGCAGAATAATGACCCGATGCATCACCGCTGAACTGAGAACCGTACACGGTCTTCCTTTGGTCGTCTGGAGCCACGGACGGGGTGAGCACTGAATATTGATTTTCAGATGGCGACTCATAGATGGTAAAAAGCAACGTATTTTTCAGTTCCAACTTACCCTTTGCCCATGCCACAAATTTTGGCAGCAAATTAAAATCAATCTTTATTTACCCAAAACAGATAAATTATAAGAGCAGAATGTAGGCAGGAAAACTTGGGCACAAATGAACAGATGGCTCTGACTTTATGCATTGCACATCAGCAAACGTTTGACCAGCTCAGCAAAGGGACAAAACTGATGTAGAACATTGGTGCTGTTTTAATGTTTTTATTATTAAAATAATATGGGAATATTCTAATAATTTTAACTAATAACAAATTGATAATTTTAATTTGATAATCCAGGGTTAGCCTTTGGCTTGTGCAGTTTTACATATTCCATCTACCCTCAGCTTCTTGCCCATGGCGAGGGCATAATAAGCTTGCTTCTGTCTTATATTCTGAAGACTTGATTATGAAATAGCCTGATTCCTTCCTTGT
>NW_011888940.1:83721-91947 GCF_000151845.1 Pteropus vampyrus
ATAAGAGCAGAATGTAGGCAGGAAAACTTGGGCACAAATGAACAGATGGCTCTGACTTTATGCATTGCACATCAGCAAACGTTTGACCAGCTCAGAAAAGGGACAAAACTGATGTAGAACATTGGTGCTGTTTTAATGTTTTTATTATTAAAATAATATGGGAATATTCTAATAATTTTAACCTAATAACAAATCGATAATTTTAATTTGATAATCCAGGGTTAGCCTTTGGCTTGTGCAGTTTTCCATATTCCATCTGCCCTCAGCTTCTTGCCCATGGCGAGGGCATAATAAGCTTGCTTCTGTCTTATATTCTGAAGACTTGATTATGAAATAGCCTGATTCCTTCCTTGTCAGCTCTGCATAAGACACTAACGTACTGGACAAATCTACGGATATGAGAATTTTACTTCTCCTATTTTGACAAGAAACATATACGTGTGTGTGTGTGTGTGTGTGTGTGTGTGTGTGTATACAATTTTTTTTACCCAGAATCTTAGATAAGCAATTTATCTCTGCAGCTACCTGGTCCTCAACCACATGGATTTCTGAATCAGATTAGAAGCCTAGACTTTTTTGATTTTTGATATAAAATGGGCCTGCCTTTTATGATTCAATTCAACATTCTAGGACAGTTTGGTCTGACATAAGCTTTTATGTACATCATAATTGCTGTATATGTATGTGGGAGTAGGTATTGTAATAGGCAGAACTATATCACCTCATGTAACTGGAAAGTCCGGAGTGTCTGGCTTCAGGCATGGCCGGATCAAGGGCTCAAAGGGTGCAGCAGGACACTGTCTCCCTCCATCAATTCGTCTGTTTCCCCGTGCGGGCTTCATAATCGGACACATCAAATTTTTAAAAACTTTTTAAACTGATGAGTTTGTGTGACTTTGCCATTTTTCTATCCGTCTTTGTTAACTCCAGAAATAAGGAATTCTTTTCCTTAAGAATCCTCACCTAAGTCTAGTACTTCCAAAAGGCATCACCATAATCGTCCTCTGGTTATATAAGGACCATTTCGCCTCCACAGATCCGGGTTTTGTGATCGGATTGTCATCTGTCTTCTTTCTTTTGTCACCGCACTCAGAGAGAGACCTGACGAACCCTTCCCTGCCATCAGGGATCTCCGTGTAGATTTAACCATTCGACATGATTAATAGTCACCCATTTTTGATCTCTGAACTTGGCAAGTTCGTATGGTTCCACCTAAACATCAGGTTCGGAGTGGTAAATGTTTTGCCGCAGCCCCAGCAATTGTGTCTTGAAAACCTTTGCATAAATTGGTATTATTTTGCTGTCGATGGTTTGTTACTGGCATCTCTCCTGTGCCTCTGCATGCTGTGTAAACAGCTGGAGGCAAATGACAGGGTGCGCCGAGCATATGGCAAGTCATCCATAACAGAGTCCCGTGCCCAAGGTGGCCATCTTTCATGTCGCAGTCGGAGGTTTTGGCATGCCGTTCCGGAATTTCACCATTAAATTAGGTTCTGTGAATCAGATAATGAGGAAAGCTAGGAGACATTTTTATAAGCTGTAGAGCTTCTCTGCCAGCCCTGTGCGTTTTGAACATTTATTCTTTTTAAATCATGTCCGCCTCTATCGGATGTGGGGGGAGGAAGCGCAGAGGGTCTGTAACTCCCCCCTGTGTGCCAAGCCAGCTAACAGACGATAGCCTTTCTGAGCTGGGGAAGACCTTAAAGACTGTCTAGCCGCCGCCCCTCCCTTTACAGAGGAGAACAGCGAGCGTCCGTGGGTTAAGAAGTTTGCCCAGAGTCACGACTAGGACCAGGACCGAGGTTCCCCCCTTCCCGGTCCTGGCCTCGTCCTCTTACTCCGTCACTTCAGAGAACAGCGCTCACCTTCCAGAGCGGGGTGTCAGGCTCAGTCGCCATCCTCTCCATCGCTTGACTTTTGTTGTTTTTAAAAGAAATCACAGAATTTAAGGTCACACTGAGACCTATGAGGGGATGTTGGAAACTGGAACCTCTGTAGAAGTCACAGTACAGCCGGAAGCCTCTGACCTGGGATAACTGGAGCCTGATCGAATTCCATCTCTAGGGTAGCATCCTTCTGCTTTGGGGAGGCATAAGAAATAAAAAACAAAACAAAACAAAAACCTTAAAAATAACACCTAATTCTTTTTCTAGAGATTAATTAAATAAAATGAAATTAGTTTTGTTCTTGATGTCAACTAGTTATTTTCATAACTTACAGTAGAAGGAGAGGAGGTGTCACCGTGGATCTGGGGGAAAAGGGTTGGCATTCTTCTCCCTGGCCCTAGGACTTATGCTCGCCAAGGACTGCGCTGGCCTGTAACAGCTGGTTCCTGCTGAGCTTGTGGCCAAAGGAAACTTCTAGAACCCCATCTCGGGAACACTGTCAACACTCTCATTCTGTGAGTTTTCAGTAATTTTTTGCTCATATGCATGTTTACTCTGAAAGTAAATCAAATTATTTTAAGTAAATCAAATGATTGTAAGATGTAGTGGAATGCATCTGCAGTGATGTTTATACATTCCTGACGATAGCTCACCAGGAGTCACCGTACTGAAGTTATAAAACATTCACCTTTCCTTTAACCAATAGGGTTGATCAACTGGTACGACAAAGCTTTAAACAAGATTCCTCAAATGATGCTGTTACACTTCAGAACAACATGACTTGGTGACATTATTCCACATCCTTTTTAATGTTTTCATTTTGGTTTTTTGCTGCTCATTTTTTTCTTCACGTGTCATTGTTTTTGTATAGATTCTTTTCTAGGGTCTTTTAGTCTTTTTCCCAACTTGAGACTCATTTAAAATCTTGATTCCGTCACTCCGTGCAAAGGAGGAAAACTAACTTTACTGATTCACTTTACATACTTTTAGCTCGTTACTTCTTCACTATAACCCTGTAAGATAAGAAATACTATCATTTTATAGATGTGGAAATGCAGAGTCCGATGGATTAAGTAACACGGCCAAGATTATGGGGCTATTATCCCTTCCTCAGAGCTTCGTAGCAGCTGCAGGTATGATAAACAAGTCTTAAATATCTTCATCCAGATCAGGGCTGAAAATGGTGACTACATCCGGGCCAGGGCGGCTGCTTCCAGTGCCCTCGGGCGGGAGGGAGACGCTAACCAGCGTCCTCTGGGAACAGTTTTCAGCCCCGGAGTGATCCACCTGTCAAACCTGATACTCTGTTTATTGACATTATTATTGTTTTTGAAAATGCTTTTACATGTAAAAGCATCAAACACATTTTTAAAAGCTTAGCTATTTTAAACATCTGTAATTGGTTCTGGTATAATATGTAGCACAGCCAGACGAAAATAAACTTCTTTAAGATCGAATTCTCCGAGCGGGGCCATTTATTTGGTTTGTCCACCAGAAACTTGACTTTAAAAGCCAAATCGGACCCAGTGAGTTCTGGCACCGGTACATAATTGTATCAAGAGGGCTTTTTCAACTCGGGATTTTATGCGATGAACAGAGAATTCCTCGAGCATCTCTAAGGCCCGTGTTCTGTAATGAGAACTATGTAAAATTCTTTCTACACAACATGTTTGCCTAAGCACGGATCTGTCCTGCTCTGTTAGCTGTTTCAGCTTCTGTTTCTTCCCCACCAGACAGGCCGCGCTGCTGTTTAGCTACGGTGTCTGAGAAAAGAGTCTCCGTCACCAGCCAGCCCAGATCCTTCCTCCAGGTCCTAGGCACCTGTCCTGGTATCTCACTTTCCCCTGGATGATACGCAGTTGTCCACTACTTGGGCCTTTATCACAAAAATGTCCCCGTCTTTTCTTATGCCTCTGTACAAACACAGTCTTTAAGAGCGACGTTTTCATCAGTGGTTATTCACAGGTTTCTTTTTCTCAGCCAGCATCCTCCACAGAAGTTCAGCGCTCGCTAACTAGACACATCTGCTGAGAGGATCACGCTCTCGGTCTGACCTGAGGCTCTGTGTCTGCGTTCTTACTGCCCATCCACTCGTTACCTTCTCAAATATTTAATCGTTGATTTAGTCTCTCCCATGTGCCAAGCACTATCAGATATAGTATTGTTTTTTTTTTTCAAAAAGCGCCTATGAATACTTCTATCAGGCAGCTTATACCCTAGCATAAGAAGCACACCTTAATTAGATTATTATAAAATAACATAATTACATCATTATAAAAATATGAACTGTATTAAGAGATATGAAGGAAAGATTCTGTTATGAGCGCCTAAAATGGAAGGGCTTGACCTTCGCAGTCGGAGGTTTTGGCATGCCGTTCCGGAATTTCACCATTAAATTAGGTTCTGTGAATCAGATAATGAGGAAAGCTAGGAGACATTTTTATAAGCTGTAGAGCTTCTCTGCCAGCCCTGTGCGTTTTGAACATTTATTCTTTTTAAATCATGTCCGCCTCTATTGGATGTGGGGGGAGGAAGCGCAGAGGGTCTGTAACTCCCCCCTGTGTGCCAAGCCAGCTAACAGACGATAGCCTTTCTGAGCTGGGGAAGACCTTAAAGACGGTCTAGCCGCCGCCCCTCCCTTTACAGAGGAGAACAGCGAGCGTCCGTGGGTTAAGAAGTTTGCCCAGAGTCACGACTAGGACCAGGACCGAGGTTCCCCCCTTCCCGGTCCTGGCCTCGTCCTCTTACTCCATCACTTCAGAGAACAGCGCTCACCTTCCAGAGCGGGGTGTCAGGCTCAGTAGCCATCCTCTCCATCGCTTGACTTTTGTTGTTTTTAAAAGAAATCACAGAATTTAAGGTCACACTGAGACCTATGAGGGGATGTTGGAAACTGGAACCTCTGTAGAAGTCACAGTACAGCCGGAAGCCTCTGACCTGGGATAACTGGAGCCTGATCGAATTCCATCTCTAGGGTAGCATCCTTCTGCTTTGGGGAGGCATAAGAAATAAAAAACAAAACAAAACAAAAACCTTAAAAATAACACCTAATTCTTTTTCTAGAGATTAATTAAATAAAATGAAATTAGTTTTGTTCTTGATGTCAACTAGTTATTTTCATAACTTACAGTAGAAGGAGAGGAGGTGTCACCGTGGATCTGGGGGAAAAGGGTTGGCATTCTTCTCCCTGGCCCTACGACTTATGCTCGCCAAGAACTGCGCTGGCCTGTAACAGCTGGTTCCTGCCGAGCTTGTGGCCAAAGGAAACTTCTAGAACCCCATCTCAGGAACACTGTCAACACTCTCATTCTGTGAGTTTTCAGTAATTTTTTGCTCATATGCATGTTTACTCTGAAAGTAAATCAAATTATTTTAAGTAAATCAAATGATTGTAAGATGTAGTGGAATGCATCTGCAGTGATGTTTATACATTCCTGACGATAGCTCACCAGGAGTCACCGTACTGAAGTTATAAAACATTCACCTTTCCTTTAACCAATAGGGTTGATCAACTGGTACGACAAAGCTTTAAACAAGATTCCTCAAATGATGCTGTTACACTTCAGAACAACATGACTTGGTGACATTATTCCACATCCTTTTTAATGTTTTCATTTTGGTTTTTTGCTGCTCATTTTTTTCTTCACGTGTCATTGTTTTTGTATAGATTCTTTTCTAGGGTCTTTTAGTCTTTTTCCCAACTTGAGACTCATTTAAAATCTTGATTCCGTCACTCCGTGCAAAGGAGGAAAACTAACTTTACTGATTCACTTTACATACTTTTAGCTCGTTACTTCTTCACTATAACCCTGTAAGATAAGAAATACTATCATTTTATAGATGTGGAAATGCAGAGTCCGATGGATTAAGTAACACGGCCAAGATTATGGGGCTATTATCCCTTCCTCAGAGCTTCGTAGCAGCTGCAGGTATGATAAACAAGTCTTAAATATCTTCATCCAGATCAGGGCTGAAAATGGTGACTACATCCGGGCCAGGGCGGCTGCTTCGAGTGCCCTCGGGCGGGAGGGAGACGCTAACCAGCGTCCTCTGGGAACAGTGTTCAGCCCCGGAGTGATCCACCTGTCAAACCTGATACTCTGTTTATTGACATTATTATTGTTTTTGAAAATGCTTTTACATGTAAAAGCATCAAACACATTTTTAAAAGCTTAGCTATTTTAAACATCTGTAATTGGTTCTGGTATAATATGTAGCACAGCCAGACGAAAATAAACTTCTTTAAGATCGAATTCTCCGAGCGGGGCCATTTATTTGGTTTGTCCACCAGAAACTTGACTTTAAAAGCCAAATCGGACCCAGTGAGTTCTGGCACCGGTACATAATTGTATCAAGAGGGCTTTTTCAACTCGGGATTTTATGCGATGAACAGAGAATTCCTCGAGCATCTCTAAGGCCCGTGTTCTGTAATGAGAACTATGTAAAATTCTTTCTACACAACATGTTTGCCTAAGCACGGATCTGTCCTGCTCTGTTAGCTGTTTCAGCTTCTGTTTCTTCCCCACCAGACAGGCCGCGCTGCTGTTTAGCTACGGTGTCTGAGAAAAGAGTCTCCGTCACCAGCCAGCCCAGATCCTTCCTCCAGGTCCTAGGCACCTGTCCTGGTATCTCACTTTCCCCTGGATGATACGCAGTTGTCCACTACTTGGGCCTTTATCACAAAAATGTCCCCGTCTTTTCTTATGCCTCTGTACAAACACAGTCTTTAAGAGCGACGTTTTCGTCAGTGGTTATTCACAGGTTTCTTTTTCTCAGCCAGCATCCTCCACAGAAGTTCAGCGCTTGCTAAGTAGACACATCTGCTGAGAGGATCACGCTCTCGGTCTGACCTGAGGCTCTGTGTCTGCGTTCTTACTGCCCATCCACTCATTACCTTCTCAAATATTTAATCGTTGATTTAGTCTCTCCCATGTGCCAAGCACTATCAGATATAGTATTGTTTTTTTTTTCAAAAAGCGCCTATGAATACTTCTATCAGGCAGCTTATACCCTAGCATAAGAAGCACACCTTAATTAGATTATTATAAAATTACATAATTACATCGTTATAAAAATATGAACTGTATTAAGAGATATGAAGGAAAGATTCTGTTATGAGCGCTTAAAATGGAAGGGCTTGACCTGCTCTGGGGTGCGGAAAGGCGGGGTTTGGGAAGGGAACACTGAGTTACAGAGGGGTGGGGCCAACCTCGGGGAACTCGGCCCCAGCCCCGAAGTGGAAGGTTCTTGGAGCATCCACGAACCTGCATGAGGGCCAGCACAGTCAGGGGCGAGGGAGAGACGGAAGCTGGGTGGGGACAGCGGCCTCGAGTCAGGCGGGTCCGGTGGGCACGCGCCTTAGGCCAACAGCTGCCTGGCGGGTCTCAGTGTTTTTGTTATGAAGTGCAGATGCCACCTCGGGGTATCTGGGAGGTGATGTCAGCTGCTCACACGGTTGGTGGGAGTTCCTGCGCCACAGCACGAGGTGGGCAGGTGGCCAGGCGCCTCCCAGGACTAGAGCTGTCGCAGGAGCCCTCCGCGGCTCACTGCTTCATTAGCAGACATCACGGAGAACTCAGAATCCGGGGCCGGCGGGAAGTCGCCTCTGTCGGCGCTGCAGCCGAAAGGCGGGGACAGCAGTGTGCCGCACACAGTGTGCTCCCACGACGTCATTTACGCTTCACGGCAAAGCGGAAACATGCTCGTTTGCATGAGCATACTCACTCATCATTCAGTCTGGTTCAGGGCAACTAAATCTACTTCTTGTCATGAACATCCCAGGCTCTGTGCATCCAAACCCATGAAGTTTTCATTTCATTAGAAAGGAAAGGAGAGGGACTTGCGGAGCGGAGGATGGTGCCTCCCGCCGGTACCGCGGCTCGCCGGTGACTCTGGTGAACCAACTGTCTGCAGACACAGCGCAAAAACTAGTTTGGGCTCCTGAGCAGGGTGCGTGTGGGTGTAGGAACCCGAATTTATAGACTGTCGTCAGACGTGGTCCGTGGTCCTGCTGAACCACAGCAGCTCGTCCCCTCTCCCCCTCTCCCCTCTGGCGAGCCCCTCGCTGTGCTGCTTGCACACCTGTGCCAGAGGAGCGTGGACTGTTGGATGCTCAGCCCACTCCTGTCACGCTCTCCGCACCTCACCTGATTGGGACGCTTTTTCCTACAGCTCTGATGCCCCTGAGGGTGCTTGCTGCTTCTCAGGAGTGGCATGTTCTCTGGTTGTGGAAAGGGCTGGGAGCCTTTCTGTGAAGAGTGTGGAGGGTATGAGGAGGGACGAAAGGGGAAAACGTGTGTCAGGTGTTTGACACGTGGGTTACGAAAAGGCAACAACAGCC
>NW_011888940.1:93227-95916 GCF_000151845.1 Pteropus vampyrus
TGTTGGCACAGTTTGAAAACCTGCCAGCAGGGGGCGTTCGCGGCAGACCTGAAATCTTTGAAGTTGCCATTTCTATGCTATCACTAGCAGCCATCTGAAGGGAAGCCCTGTTCAAAGGAAAATCCTGTGCTGACTCTCCTCACATTCCGCACCCTGCAATTCAGGAGATGAACAGAAAGTTGCTTGTGATGACTGTTTTGAACACCTTTCCCTCACACTGCTGAAGAAGCAATTTCCTCCAGCATCCAGTTCCTCAGTACACTTGCTGGTACGGATATGTCTCCTGTCCTTCCAAAGTCATCATTATTTCTTAGGGGCTTTGCACCGTAAATCATGGCCTTTCATTTTTGACACATGAATCGGAATAGCGATGCCTTTTGTAGAGAGTGAGACGGAAAGAAAGAGGAAGAAACACTGAGACTCCTCACTTTGCCAGATATTTGCTGCGTGTGTGAAACCGACAGAATGGGGCAGAGGCCTCGCCGGAGTGAAGGAGCTCCGTGCACCCGCAGAGGCCGTGGCTGGGAGGCGGAGTGTGACCGCACTGCGCTCCCTTCCAAATCCAGATGCGGGAGCATCGTGCCTATCAAATCCCATTCATCTGGCCTCGCTGGTTTTGAATTTATGGTGAGTTGGAAAGAGCTTGGGCTGATGTTCACATTTCCATTATCTGTAGAAGGGGAAAAATGTTTCCCAAGCAAATGATGAACACGTAGGAAATTACAGGGGAAATACTAACCCGTTCACGTGGCCTTTACTGCAGGCTTTCCCACATAAACTTCGTGAATCGTGGACAGGCCCTCACTGGGTGTTGAAGTAGATCCTGGCAGAACCTCTGCTTGGCAGTGTTCTGTAAGCCATTACTCTGTGTGATTGTACAGGCTTATAAAAAATCAATTTCTCTCTTACTAAAAGGATCCAGAATTTCAAATTCCCATTAAATAAGATGTCTCACCATCCCAATTGATCCTAACTAAAAGGTTTTACTATATTTTCTTTTTGATAAAATGTTTTAATGACAGAATTTTTGCTTATTGGACATGATACCAACTTCCAGATAATTCCATCATCTAAGTCCTGAAAAGTAAATCAGAATTTCCAACCCAGGAAGTATGCTTTCTTTCACATGGGGGCATTCCTCTGTATACATTTGACCTTTTTATTTGTCGATAGCGCTACTGTCTGTGTGAGCTGTGTAATTAAGTTTTGCCGGAAAGACAGAAGTGTGACTGTTTTGGAGATCTTGTGGCTGTTTGCAACTTGACTCTGAAGAAAATTAGCTGGATACCATGATAAATACTTGCAGTGGAGGCTGCTAAGATAGAGTGGGCAGAAGAAGACGGATGCTGAAGTGCGAAGGCTGAGAACGGCTTCTGTGGAGAGGAGGAGCATGTTGGTTTCGGTGCCCGGCTATTCCCCTCCAGGCATGTGTCTGGTCCTAAGGTGGAAGAAGTCTTGGTTGACCAGATAACTGAGGACATCCCAAAGTAGGTGACTAGAGCACATGGGCCCGTGGTATGTGATAAGATTATAAAGGTAATCAGGGAATTTCTTGGTAAGATGGCACTGTTAGATCATGCTTTAAGCCACAAGAGACAAAATATAATAAGGAGAAATCGAAAAGATATGTCCAGTCTCAGAGCAAAATAAAAATCTCCGTAGATCAGAAAAAGAAGTGAAATGCAAAGCAGGGACAGAGCCGAAGCCACTGGCCACCTGGCTCTGGGATAAAGCAGGCAGAACGGCCGATGATGTGGCTTCTGCAGCGTGTCGGGGACGAGATGTGTACTCTCTGAAATGGGGAGTGGAGTCAGGCTCACTGCTTAAAACCAGGGCTGTTTGTAAGAGAGAAAAGGCACCGTCGCTTATGACAGGGGGCTGATAAAAGCGACTGCTGACCAGTGCCTGGAACGATAGAGTATACGAAGCCGTATGTCTGTGGAGGTGTAGGAGCCCGGACATAGCATCCTGTTCAGGACCCGAGCCAGACTACCTGCTGGCTCAGTGAATGGATCTGCATTATTCCTACCACTGAGGGTAGGGTCCCTGAGCCATCATTTAAGATTCTGTAGAAGATGGAGGCCTAAGCACTTGTCGGGACAGGGTGCAGATAGGAACAGGGACTGAGACCAGTGAGAGAGAATATACCACCGAAAATAAACTCACACCAGAATGCCAAAACACATGAGGAAATATAGCATCAGGAAAGAGAAACAATGAAATCTACAGTCACAAGATAAATTCACTCCATACAGAAATAAAATTATTTTGAATCCTTACAGAGAAAAATAATATCTACCAGATAGGGGGCAGGCATAAATTCAACAGGTGAGGAGCATAGGAACAAAACCAATTAGAAATCTGAAAAACGAAAACTGTAGTCACTGAAATAAAATAACCAATATAGATATATTGAATTTAAAGATAGTACTTAAGAAATTGTTCATAATGTAGCTCAGAGGGAAAAAAGAAATGTTTAAAAAATATGGAAAAGCAGCTAAGAGGCATGAAGGATCTTCTGAGACTGTCCAGAAGAACTTCTAATAAGAGGTTCTGTACAAAAGAATAGAGCAAATGGCCAACAAAACTTAAATTTGCCAGACTTTTAAAAAGACATGAGTCCTCAAATTCAAAGCATACTTCTAAGAACTGACTAGGATCAATAAAAGAAATCCAAACATCAAGGACA
>NW_011888940.1:96411-98734 GCF_000151845.1 Pteropus vampyrus
TGACTAATGTGTTAGGTGTGTTAATTTATCAGATCTGATTACAAGGAGAGTCCTGTCTGCATCGTAAAGGTTACGAGTTAGAGACAGACCAGTTTTGCACTGTACTGGTTGCGTGACTAAACAATTATTGAAGCTGTGCGAGCTAGTTTTTTCACATGTAAAATGAAAATAATAATGTTTTCCTCACAGTGTTATAAGAATTAACTGAGGTAACACTTATCTAGAATAGCACCCAGTACCTGAAACGGTGCTTGGCTAATCTTAGGTACTCTGTAAATACTGGGAGGAAGAGAGGGAAGGAGGGATAGAGAGAGGAGGGGGAGGGAGGGAGGGAGAGGGGCGGGTTGTAAAGCCCCTAGGCACATAGTCCTCCTTTATCCATATTTGAGAGCAAGCCAAGAAAGATGACGTAAACAGAGTTCCACAGAGCAGCCCAAAGGGAAGAAATTTACATATGCCACTAAGGCACACACAAATGGGTGTTTAAGATTAGAATGTTTAAAAAACATCTAATCAGGTGGTTTTGTGTCATTGGGCCTGAAAATGAGAACTAATCAGGCAGAATGAGAGAGAAAAAGGGAGGCCAGCAGTAATTCTGGAGAGAAATGGGAAGGGGGGGAGGGGAGGGGAGGGAGACCTTGACGGGGAGGGGGCAGGGGGACGCTGGCTGTCCTGCAGAAGCTGCTCAGTGTCACTTCTTAGGGCTTTTCAAACACATGTGACCTCTGGGTATCAAGCAATCTGGCTAGAGGTTAAAAAAGACCAGAATTTCTGTTTAATAAATTGAATGTCTACAGAGCAAGTGTCCACCGATGCTCATATGAGCTGTGTACACGTTCTCTGTTTCTGTCCCTTCTCCCTCCCTCTCCCTCTCCATTTCTTTCCTAAAAGACAGATAAACTCTAACTATAGAAAATGATCATTCCGTCTGGCAGAGCCCTGCCCCACAGCCCTACTCAAGAAAAACACAGGCAGCACACAAACCTTGGTTAGCGACAGAGACGCAGTGTCGCAATGCCCCAGAGTTTGGGACTCCTGCCGTTTCCATATGCTGTATCACAGCATCACAGAGTTAGCAGGATAAACTAATCAATTGCATTAAGAAGTGTTGCAAGTAGCACTTCTGTGTCTGAAAGGGATTTGGAAGGCCTCTTGCTGTGTTTGAAGTCCTCTGTGACTAGGTGAAATCACGGGTTCTCTCTTCCCCAACTGATTTCATTCCCCACAAAATGCTCAGAGCGGTTTAATAGAGACATTCCTTGCGGATGAGGAAGAAAGTAGCCAGTTTGTAGAAATGACTAAGTTCTTAGATGCTGGGGAGGAATCGCTCGTCTGATAGAGACATCGCTTTTTAATGGCGCGGCTGACTCGAGACACAGCCAGGTCGATCAGCCCCACTGCAGCCTGCTTCTTTCTTCCCAGCTCCCGTGCTGCTCAGAGCCAAGACCAAATTCACATTCATGATTGCAGAATGGGCTCATTTGTATCATCTGTCTTTGTTTTCCCTGGGGTTTTGGCGTAATACTTTTTCAACTGAAAAATATGATTTACTCGGGAATATAGAGTGAATTAATAATAATAATAATAATAAAAATTTAAAACCCATTATTTCCTGGTGGAAACAAACGAGCCTGGTGGTTAAATGGAGCAGAGAGCCACCAGCGTCCTGGATTCAAATTCAGTCCTGTTGCTAAGTTTCAATTTTTGGTTGATCCATAAAGCTGCTCAGCTGTCTTTCCCCAAATTAGCCAGAGAATCACGGAATATACACTCATCTTTCATTGCAATTCTTGATTCAAATAGTTGGCTGCTCTGCCTAAAGTGACTTTCTTTGATGATATGCTTGTGGCTGTCTCTCCATCTTTTGAAAGCATTTCCATTTATTGGGTGCTGGCCTGGTTTAGAACTAGATGTGACAGGTGCAACGGCCCTCAGGTCCCATGCCCTGCCCTTGAAGAGCTCTGCTGACCCCGTCTGCGGCTCCCCCTGCTTAGATGACGCACACGTGGATGCAGTGGGTGAGGACGGGCTCCGCCCTGTGTTGACCCACTTGGCACCAGGGTCGATGCAGCTGGTCAGGTGGGTAGGGCGGTGTGCCCTTCCTCCCTCACTGCAGATCAGTGTTATCTACACAACCCTCATTCCACACCCACGGCAATCTGGACTTCTTAGCAATTCCTCGGATACCTAGTGTTGTTTTGTGCCTGAGGACTTTTGCACTTCCTGTTCCTTCTGCCCAGAAAATTCTTCATCAGTCTAATTTTGACTCATCTATCAGCCCCTAACTAAAATGTTCTTCTCTGGGACATTTCTCCCAACCCTC
>NW_011888940.1:98784-102839 GCF_000151845.1 Pteropus vampyrus
TCTTGATTCAAATAGTTGGCTGCTCTGCCTAAAGTGACTTTCTTTGATGATATGCTTGTGGCTGTCTCTCCATCTTTTGAAAGCATTTCCATTTATTGGGTGCTGGCCTGGTTTAGAACTAGATGTGACAGGTGCAACGGCCCTCAGGTCCCATGCCCTGCCCTTGAAGAGCTCTGCTGACCCCGTCTGTGGCTCCGCCTGCTTAGATGACGCACACGTGGATGCAGTGGGTGAGGACGGGCTCCGCCCTGTGTTGACCCACTTGGCACCAGGGTCGATGCAGCTGGTCAGGTGGGTAGGGCGGTGTGCCCTTCCTCCCTCACTGCAGATCAGTGTTATCTACACAACCCTCATTCCACACCCACGACAATCTGGACTTCTTAGCAATTCCTCGGATACCTAGTGTTGTTTTGTGCCTGAGGACTTTTGCACTTCCTGTTCCTTCTGCCCAGAAAATTCTTCATCAGTCTAATTTTGACTCATCTATCAGCCCCTAACTAAAATGTTCTTCTCTGGGACATTTCTCCCAACCCTCCAGTTCAGAGTAGGTCGCCCTACAGAAGCCTGCCCAGTATCACCAGACTTGTTAATATTTTCCAGCGTCTGGCCCTTCCACAGTGATGTCAGCTTCTTGAGGACCGGAACCTTTGATTGCCTTATTTCCCACTTCATAGTGCCTGGCCCATAATGGGTGCTCAGTAAATGTTGAACGTACATGTGAATGAATGAATGAATGAACACACGAATGAATGAATATATAAATGGAGTCTCCTGGTATGTCTTCCCCAAAGATGAATGCCATGTTAAAGATGGGGATTTTTCCTTAATCAGAATATAAGGAGCTTTGCTTTCTAGCTAGAAAGTTCACACCCCTGAGCAGAGAAATCCATTGTGCCACAGACAGTCCTGGTGCCAGTCCTTGAAAGCACCTGCGAGAAGTCAGCTGTCCGTGTGGAATGGAGGCGGAACATAGTGGGAATAGGTAAAATGGAGAGCTTATAAAATTCTCTTTACTTTAAACCTCACTTGTCTGGTATCAGTAGTTAGTTTGAAAGAAATTTCCAGAACACAGACCATACAATTCTACTCAAATATGAAAAAAATGAATATTCTGTAGCCAACACAAAGGATTTGGGGTCACTCCGTCTGTATTACCCGAGTCACGTGTTCTCTCTCCATTGAATTCAATAACCAAATATTGACTACAGGTTTTCCATTGTTCTGAACTGTATTTTTATTGGAATTCTTGCTTGCCCATATCTTGCAATGTTGCAAACTACTAATAATTCCAGGTCTGTGCTAAATTGTGCTGGGTTCTAGTGCCATTCCGGCTCTGCCAGTTTTGATTTATAGGTGAGTAACGATGGGGACATTTGCCTCATTAGGGAGCTGCCTCTGAAGATATCTCTAAAAGGAGTTATATCCTAATAGGCATTCGGTTCCCAAAAGATGGCCCATGAGCATGCTACATGACAGAGCAAGTCGGTGGGTCTAGAACAACTTTGCTAGGCTATTACGTCATCTTTAAATTTAAGAGGTCGAAGTAGCTGATCTCTGATTCCTTCTTCCCTAAATAGTCTATTACTCGTTTTAACAATTGTAAGCACAGCAACGTGTACCTTTTTACTCTAGCGGGCGTGTGCCAAGAATGTCATCTGGCCATTTCATGCGCAAGATTGGCAGAAGCGGGAAAGAAGACAGCAGAGCTCACAATATTAAATCTCTCCAAATACCAACACGTTAGAAAGTAGAAACGCCTAAAGGGTGCCCTGGCCACCCTTCCCCTCTTGCTGTTCCCTGTGGCGGAGTCTGGTCGGGTGGTTTCAGACCTTTTCAGGCATCTCGCATTTGCTTCTCAGGGCCAAGCAATATAACGGACATTTCAGTAGCAAGGTCGAAGGTGTGACCAGTGCATCTCAGGCCTTGACTGTACCATGCTTGGTTGTCAACTACCACGCACATGAACCTCGGCTCACCATGGTTTTTTAAAATCCCTGGCGATACTTGTGCCAAGAATATTTTTTTTCCCACTGATGAAAATTCATCACTTAGTTACATTGTTTGCAATTTTAACCATTAAAAATTCTTTTGAATTCATAGGTATTTCTCTTTCAAAATGCAAATGCCTCTATGAAATTATTAACCATTAACAACTATAATTTAATCTAATAGGATTGATTTAACGCCTTGATGAGATCAGACTTTTCTAAAGGAAGCTTGGGTTTCTCAATTGGGAGAAGCTGGATCTTTAGTGGGCACTGGGGAGGCAACATTCGTGAAGCACCACTGAGACCATTGGTGAGTCCTTCAGCCTCGATGACAGAAGAAAGTTTCTAAGAAAGAGGAGAGATGAAATGAGAGTGAAGACAAATGGCGCTTACTTCAGAACCTCGATGCGAGCTGGTCCCTCACGAGGACCGGGCTTGATGAGTCGATGACGGAAGAGATTGCCCCGCAGGAGCTTAGGAGTCTAAAGTGATGGTACCTGCATGTAAGCCAAGGCCACAGGGACTTTCAGACAGAGACCTTTTCCCCAGCAGCATAAATGACCCCCTCCTAGCAAAAATAGCAGTAATTTGCAGAAGTGTTAAAAATCTACTTCCAACTGTAAAAATACAGAAATAGCTAGTACATAGAAAGGTGACCATTCTTCCCTGTGATATGATGTGTGATCTTGAAAAGTCATGGAAATGGAGTAAGGCATTGTAAAACATGCTCTAATGAACACAGTTCTGTTCTCTGGCCTTTTTTCCTGCTAGCAAATTATATTTATCAGCTTGGTAGAACATCGATAATGCCTTCAGAGAATAGCTTGCGAGAACCGAGTTACTATATGTCAGGATTTTCGAAGACAATGTAATTTGGCACTTCTCAATTTTTGATTTTGCACAGAGGAAATGGAAGACTGTGATAAATATTTTCCACAAATGGCATCTTAAATGGAAACACAGCTGGTAGCAATAGTATTCTGCTATTTATTTGGATGCTGGATTCCAGGTTTTCTATATGAAACAATCATGTTGACAGATTCATTGGTTTCACATTTTTCTAACACATTTTTTTTTTTTTTTTTTTTTTTTTAGTTAAGTGAGGAATCTCGTTTCACCTGTAGGCTTCTGGTAGTAAGAGGTAAGGCCAAGCTGCCAGCACGTTTATACTCAGTGGAATGAGTGATATGGTAGGGGCTATTGAAATTGGTTGGATATGTTTTATCTGCACTCTAAGAAAATTAACAGGATGCACGGAGCTAATCTAAGGCAGAAGTATTAGATTCGTGAGGGTTAGTGAGCTAGACTGGAAAGAGAGTAGATTCAGGAAGCAGTTACCGGGTTCTGAGCTTAGCTCTTCTATTTACTGGCTGTACCACTTGGGGCAAATTACATTTTGGGCCTCCATTCATACATCTTTATAATGTCTTTCCTAGAAAGAAGATTGAAGGAACTATAATAAGTTGACTTCTAAATAGATATTCGGTGAAACAATTAAGTATATTAAATGCACATATATTTCTGTGATCTAGAGGATCTGATATGTGTGTGTGTGTGTATATATATATATATGTATATTTGTTGATTTGTTGATGATGGCCGTTCTGACAGGTGTGAGGTGATATCTCATTGTAGTTTAAATTTACATTTCTCTTATGATTAGTGACATCGAGCATCTTCTCATATGTCTGTTGGCCATCTGTATGTCTTCTTTGGAGAAATATCTATTCAGGTCTTCCGCCCATTTTTCAATTGGATTGTTAGTTTTTTTTGGTATTGAGTGTGTGTGTTATTTATAAATTTTGGATACTAGCCTCTTATTGGATGTATCGTTGGCAAAGATTTTTTTCCCATTCGGTAGGCTGTCTTTTCGTTTTGTCAATGGTTTCCTTGGCTTTGCAAAAACTGTTTAGTTTGATGTAGTCCTATTTATTTTTTCTTTTGTTTCCCTTGCCCGAGGCAACATATCAGAAAAAAATATTGCTAAGAACAATGTCAGGGAGTTCACTGCCTATGTTTTCTTCTAGGAGTTTTATGGTTTCGGGTCTTTAATCCATTTTGAGTTTA
>NW_011888940.1:102929-104909 GCF_000151845.1 Pteropus vampyrus
ACATATCTATATATGTATGTATTTGGATTCAGAGTCTGTGCTCACCTGCCTTCAGATAGTGTGAAAAGAGGACCCATTAGCAAAAGAAAAGCTTTGTATGCGCAGGCATCAGAAAGATCTATGGTCTCTTTTTTCCCCTCAAATTTATGTATTTATTTATAGATTTTTAAAATGTAGCTGACGTACAATATTGTATTAGCTTCAAGTGTGCACCATAGTTATTCAGCATTTGTATATCTAAAGAAGTGACCACCATGATAAGTCAAGCAACCATGTGACACGGTGTAGCGCTGTCACAATGCATTCAACTATATTCCTTATGCTGGACACCACAGCCCCATGACTCATGACTCATTCGTTTCCACCTGGGAATTGGAACCTCTCATTCCCCTTCCCCTTTTTCCCCCTCCCTTTGAAAATTTTTGAATTACAGTTTTTTAGCATTTTATGTTAATTTCTGGAGTACGCAGAGTGGTTAGACATTTATGTAATTTACGAAGTGATCCCCTGACTGGACTAGTCCCCACCTAGCATGACACATAAGGATTCCAGTGTTATCGACTCTCTTCCTTGTGCTGTACTTCACATCCCGGGACTATTTCAGAACTACCAGTTTGTACTTCTCGGTCCCTTCACGTTTTCATCCTGCCCACCGCCCTCCCTCCCATCTGACAACCATCAGCTCGTTCCCTGTATCTATGAGTCTGTTTCTGTTTTGTTTGCTTATTTTGTTCTTTAGAGTCCATGTGTAAGTGAGATCATATGGTATTTGTCTCTTCTCTGTCTTATTTCACTTAGCATAATACCTTCCACATCTATCCATGTTGTCACAAATGATAAGAAGTCATTCTTTGTATGGCCGAGTAATATTCCATTGTGTATATGTACCACCTCTTCTTTATTCAATCATCCATTGATGGATACTTGGGTTGCTTCCATATCTTGGCTATTTTAAATAATGCTGTAATGAACATAAGGGTGCATATACCTTTTAGAATTAGTATTTTGGATTTCTTCAGATAAATACCCAGAGGTGGAATTTCTGGGTCTATAGAACCAAATGGTAGTTCTATTTTTAATTTTCCGAGGAACCTCCAAACTGGTTCCCATAGTGGCTGCACCAGTCTGAAATCCCACCAACATGTACAAGGGTTCCCTTTTCTCCATATCCTTGCCAACACTTGTTTATTGATTTATTGATGATGGCCGTTCTGACAGGTGTGAGGTGATATCTCATTGTAGTTTAAATTTACATTTCTCTTATGATTAGTGACATCGAGCATCTTTTCATATGTCTGTTGGCCATCTGTATGTCTTCTTTGGAGAAATATCTATTCAGGTCTTCCGCCCATTTTTCAATTGGATTGTTAGTTTTTTTTTGGTATTGAGTGTGTGTGTTATTTATAAATTTTGGATACTAGCCTCTTATTGGATGTATCGTTGGCGAAGATTTTTTCCCATTCGGTAGGCTGTCTTTTCGTTTTGTCGATGGTTTCCTTGGCTGTGCAAAAACTGTTTAGTTTGATGTAGTCCTATTTATTTTTTCTTTTGTTTCCCTTGCCCGAGGCAACATATCAGAAAAAATATTGCTAAGAACAATGTCAGGGAGTTCACTGCCTATGTTTTCTTCTAGGAGTTTTATGGTTTCGGGTCTTTAATCCATTTTGAGTTTATTTTTCTATGTATTTTTCTATGTATTTCATTTTTTGTATGTATCTGTCTAGTTTTTCCAACACCATTTACTGAATAGACTGTCTTTAGCCCATCGTATATCCTTGCCTCCTTTGTCATAGATTAATTGACCATATAGGCAGGGATTTATTTCTGGGCTGTCTTTTCTGTTCTATTGATGTAAGTGTCTGTTTTTATGCCAGAACCATGCTGTTTTGATCACTATACCCCCTGCAGTATAGTTTGATATCAGGTATTGTGATACCTCCAACTTTGTTCTTCTTTCTCGAGATTGCTGTAACTATTTGG
>NW_011888940.1:106309-112680 GCF_000151845.1 Pteropus vampyrus
GTTAGGACTTAAACATAGGAATTTAGATCATAGCAAAGACATATGGTAGGTATCTTTTTAACCCTTTTTAAAATTGAGCTATAACTCACATAGTGTACATTTTTAGATTGTACAGTTTAGTGGTTTTTAGTATTTTCACAAAGTTATACAAGTAGCATCACTACCTATTCCAGAAGATTTTTATCACCCCAAAACAAACCTTATACCCATTACAGTCACCCCCAATCCTCTCGTCTCCCGCTCCCATCCCCTGGAAAACACTGACTGACTTTCTGTCTCTATGGATTTGCTTATCCTGGACATTCAATAAATGGGATCATACAATAAACAAAATCATATCTGCCAGGCTATCTTCCAACATTACTACACCACTTTACACTTCCATCAACCGTTTCTCCATATCATCACCAACACTTGCTATTATGTGTCTTTTTTATTTTAGCCGTAGTAAGCGTGAAGGGGTAACTCACTATGATTCTGATTTGCATTTACCTAATGGCTAACGATGAGTGTCTTGTCATGTGCTTTAGCCATTTATATATCTACTTTGGAGAAATGTCAATTCAAATTCTTTGTCCATTTCATTTGGGTTATTTGTCCTCTGTTTAACTTTTTAAGAAGTTACCAAAATGTTTCCCAAAATGTGTGTATCATTTTACTTTCCCACTAACAATGTTTGGGAGTTCTGATACCTCTGTATCCTTGCTAACATAAAAAATTACTGTTGTCAGTCCCTTTCATTTTTGTCATTCTAGTGGGTTTATAGTGGTATTCATTGTAAAACATTTCCCTAATGACTAATTATTTTGAGCATCTTTTCATGTTCTGACTTGCCATTCATATGTCTTCTCTGATGAAATATCTAGTTGAGTGTTGGGTTTTTGTCTTCTTATTATTGAGTTTATAAGAGATCATTATATATGCTGGATAGAATTCGTAAATGTATGTTTTACAAATAATTTCACCCAGTCTGTAGCCTGTTTTTCATTATCTTAATAGTATCTTTTATAGAGCAAATGCTTTTAATTTTTATGAGATCCAGTTTGTCAATTTTCACTTTTATGGATCATGTTTTTTTGTGTCATATATAAGAAATATTTCCCTAACACAAAATCATGAAGATTTCCTTCGATGTTTTTTTCTAAAAGTCTTATTATTTTAAAATGTATATTTAGATTGATGTCCATTTTGAGTTAATGGACTTAATGGATCTTTACATAAGGTTTGAAGTTCAAGGTGAGGTTCACTTTTCCTTTGTACGAATGGTTGAAAAAACTACCCTTACACCACTGAATTGTTTTTGTGTCTTTGTCTGAGATAAATTGGCCATATTTATATGGTTCTGTTTTTAGAATGTCTATCGTGTTCCATTTATCTATGTGCCTTTCTCTTTTTCAATACCACACTGTCTCGATTACTGTAGTTTTGTAGTGAATCTTAAAATTGGATTATGTGAGTCCCCCAATTTTATTCTTTTTCAGAATTGTTTAGACTATTCCAATGTATTTGAATTTCTGTATACATTTTAGGACCAGCTTATTTATATCTACAAATGTCATGTTGAAATTTTTATTGCACTATAGATCAATTTGAGGATAATTGACATCTTTATTACATTCACCTTTGCTTTTGAAGGATAATTTCTCTATGTATAGATTTTTTTGGTTGACAGTTTCTTTCAACATCGTCATTCTCCTGTCTCCTGTCTTCATTGTTTCCAATAAGAGGCCAGCTGTTTCCCCATATGTGATGAGTTGTTTTTCTCTTGCTACTTTCAAGATTTTCTCTTGGACTTTGAACAGTTTGACTGTGGTGTGTCTAGGTGAGATTTTCTTCGCATATATCCTACTTGGAGAGAGTTGAGCTTTTGGATCTACAGGCTAATGTTTTGTTTTGGTGCTAAATAAATTTGGGAAGGTTTTGGACATTATTTCTTCAACTATTTTTTTCTGTCCCTTTCTCTTTCTGCCCTCATTTTTGGATACTCATTACACTGGAACACCTGACTTTCTCCATAGGTATTTGAGGGTTCCATTCATTTTTCTTCAATTCTTTTTCTCTCTTTTCTGCAGAGTTGATATTTCTATTGATCTGTCTTCCAGTTTACTGATTATTTCTCTTGCCATAAATAATCTGCTGCTGGATCCTTCTAAGGAACTTTTCATTTCAATTCTAGAACTTACATTTGGTTCTTTTTTATAGCTTTTATCTCTCCATTCAAGATTCCACCCTCTTTTTTTATTTTTAATATCTTCCTCTAATTCTTTGACCATAATTTACTTTAATTTCTTAAAATTATTTATAATAGCTGCTTTGATGATTTGTCTTCTAAATCTAACATCTGGGCCCGCTTAAAGTAAATTTATTTTGACAGCTTTGTTTCTAAGTATGGTTACTACTTTCCTGGTTTGTTTGGGGTTTTTTTTTTACACATTATTATAAGTTTTCTTTTGCTGCTGTAACAAACTATCACAAACTTAGTAGCTTAAAACAACACAAATTTAGTTCTGTTGGTTTGAAGCACAATACACGTCTCACTGAGCTAAAAACGAAGGTGCTGGCGGCCTGCTCTCCTTCCTGGAGGTTCTGTGGCAGAACCTGTTTCCTTACTTTCTCCAGCTTTTAGAGGCAGCTCACATTCCTGGGTTCATGATTCCCTCCCTGAATCTTCAGAGCCAACAACATAGCATCTCTCTGACCCTGCTTCCTTCAGCACATAACTTGCTCTGGCCAGAGCTGGGAGCGGGTCTCTCCTTTTAAGGATTCATGTGATTTGATTAGACCCACCTGGATAACCCAGGCTACTCTCCTCCATCGCAAGGTTTTTAACCCTAATCACATCTGCAAAGTTCTTTTTGCCGTGTAAGGTAACATATTCATAGGCTCTGGAGATTAAGTTGTGGATTTATTTGGGGGCCATTTTTCTTTCTAACACAGCATGTCTAATGAATTTTTTTTTCATTGAAAACTGAACATTTAAAATAATATATTAACTCTGTGTTCTGTTTTGTTTTTCTGAAGATTACTGGTAGTTGTTTTGTTGGTAAAGATTATTGGTGGTTTTTGTAACTTGCCTGGATGTAGACTGTGGAGCGTGCAGTGCAGCTTCTTAATGGTATCTTTACTCATTTTTTTTTTTTACCATTAGCCTAGCTTCCTAGGGGTCTTCCTTAGCTTATTGGTCAGCCAGTGATGTGAGCAGAAGTGTTGCTCAAACACCATGAACCTCTAAGGCTTCTGCTGTGTGTGGGAAGCTGTATCCATTCAAAATTGTAGCTAGTTCTCAAGCCTTGGCTTTTACATTTCCCAGGCTCTTGCATTTCCATATATACTTGCAATTTCTCAGTTACCCAGGTGATTTGGAGAGTTTTTCCAAGTCCTTATACAGCTCATTCAGGTGGGGTGGTAGGCGGGGATAGCCCCAGGCAAGCAAGCCAGAGACCCCTATATTACTTACCCTAAGCTCTAGCTAATTTTCAAGAATAAACATTTCTCAATTTGTTATCTACCTTTGGCCCAGAAGTGGTTGCTTTTGGCAATTTTTGTTCAGTTTTGTATTTGTTTTTTACAGAGACTTTCTGATCACTTCACATCATCATTACCAAAGTTTACTTGCAAAGGTTGTTTAGAATACATTGAGCTCAAACGAATACAGCACTTAAAACAGTGCCTGATAGTATCGAGGGCTCTAACTCTTTTTATTATCATTATCATTATTCTTATTAGTTATAGAGACAACTAGACATCCCATTTCCAATACATATTTATAATTTTCCACTATAGAGTATTTTTTTTGTATGAATTTCTCCAGCCTCCTCTAAAAATTCCTTTGCTATAGACCATGTGTCAGCAAACTTTTTCAGTAAAGGACCAGGTAGAAAATATTTTATGTTTTGCAAGTCATACAGTCAGCTACTCAATTCTGCTGAGGTAGCGTGAAAGCAGCCATAAACCGAATGTAAAGGAACAGGTGTGGCTGTACAGCAATAAAACTGTTTACGAAAATAGGCTGCAGGTGGGATTTGGCCCATGAGCCCTAGTTTGCCAACACCTGCGAAAGACTCACTTTTTCATGATTCTATATCTAAGCAGTGCCAACTACTCTTCCCAAACAGGCTATGTTTTTCTTTGAAAATCACCAGAGAAGAGAACATCTCTGCTTCCCAGCACCACATTGCAGCACCTCCCAACGCCTGTGTTCTGGGAGCCTAGGACTTCTGCAAGACCTATGGCTCTTGCGTACTTGACATATCTGTATCAGCCGATTTCAATAAAGTTACTGGTCACGCTTCTGGAATCTATGTCAACAACAGCACTCACAATATTAGGTGTAGACACACCGTAGTACAGAGGCAGACGCACAGCTAGGAAAGCTTATTGATAGCGAACTATGTTTCATCTTCTATTTGAAACTAGATGGTGCAGCTTTTTATTAGCTTTTAATTTTTGTAAATCTCATTTTTTTCCTTCCAAACGAGGGAAAGTTACGTACAGTTTTAAAACTACAGTGTTGCCTTCTCGAATTAACACTCAATCTTTTGAGATCATTAAATCCCTAAATTATCTATTAACTTAATTGTTCTTTACACACTGGCTTTGTACCTAGAAATTAAAATAGAACATTAAATCAATTTTTAAGAGTATTTCGCTATTACATTTGTTATACATTTCGAGGGGTATATAAATCATACATGAACTGTTTAAACACTTGTAAATATGCATGTAACCACTTTATGTTCTTCCTCAATACAGAAGCACATTAGAATATTTGAATTGGTTTTTTCTTCCCTACTGCATTACACGCTATGATTATTGTATATTTTTAACCATATTTTTAACCTAAAAGATTATTACTTTACTTTTCAGTGTTCGTAGATCTGCCCATATTAAGTGTCGTCTTTCTCCTCGTTCCTTCTTGTGCCCTTCGCCTTCCGTCTCGGCTCCCTGGCCTTCTGCCAGACGTACATCCTTTAGAAACTCCTTTTGTTAAGATCTGCTGGTGACAAATTCTTTGTTTTGCTTTGTCCAAAAATGTCTTCATTTCATCCTCATGTTTTAATTAAGACTTTCTTTCTTTAGAACAGTTTTCGGTTCACAGCAAAATTCAGTGAAAGATACAGAGCTTTCCCATATACGCCCTACCCCCACATATGTGTAGGCTCCCCCGTTATCAACACTCCCCACCAGAGTGGGACATTTGTTACAGTTGACGAAGCTACCTTGACACGTCATAGTCACCCAAAGATTGCAGTTTACAGTAGGATTTACTCTTGGTGTTGTATATTTCATGGGTTTGGACAAATGTATAATGACACATATCCATCATTATGGCATCATATAGAGTATTTTTCACTGCCCTAAAAATCCTCTGTGCTCTAGCTGTTCATCCCTTCCCCACCCCCTAAGCCCTGGCAACCATTGATCATTTTATTGTCTCCACCGTTTTGTCTTTTCTAGAATGTCATGTAGTCAGAATGTAGCCTTTTCAGATTGGTTTCTTTCACTTAGAAATATGCATGTAAGTTTCCTCCATGTCTTTTTGTGGCTCGATAGATCATTTCTTTTTAGCACTGAGTAGTATACCATTGTCTGGATGCACCACAGTTTACTTATCCATTCACCAGCTGAAGGGCATCTTGGCTGCTCCCACATTTTGGAAATTATGGATAAAGCTGCTATCAATGTAAGTGTGTAGGTTTTGTGTGGATCTTACCAAGGAGCACGGTTCCTGGATCCTATGGTTTAGTTTGTTGAGTAATGTGTAGTTTTGTAAGAAATCACTAAACTGACTTCCAAAGTGACTGGACCATTTTGCATTCCCACCGGGAATGAATGGAGTTCCTTCTGTTCCACACGCTCGCCAGCGTTCGATGTCAGTTCTGTGGATTTGGGCCATTTAGTAGGAGCATAATGGCATTTCATTGTTTTACTTTGCATTTCCTCGATGATATATAGTGCGGAGTATCTTTTCACATGCTTATGTCATCTGTATATTTCTTTGGTGACGTGTCTGTTCAGGTCTTTAGCTCACTTTCAAAATTGGGTTATTTTTTTTCTTATTGTTGAGTTTGAAGAGTTCTTCATATATTTAGGGTAACAGTCCTTTATAGATATGTCTTCTGCAATTATTTCCTCCCAGTCTGTGGCTTATTTTTCCATTCTCTTGATATTGTCTTTTGCAGAGCAGAAGTTTTGAATTTTAATGAAATCCAGCTCATCAATTATTTCTTTCATGGATCATATTTTTGATGTTGCAGTTAGCTTTTTCATGGATCGTGTCTTTGATGTTGTATCTAAAAAGGCATCACCATACCCAAGATCATCTAGGTTTTCTCCTATAGTTTTATAGTTTGCATTTTACATTTAGGTCT
>NW_011888940.1:114205-126405 GCF_000151845.1 Pteropus vampyrus
CCATCGTATTGCCTCTGCTCCTTTGTCAAAGATCAGTTGACTATATTATGTCTCTCAGAAATCTCTATTCTGTTCCATTGATCTGTTGGTCTGTCCTTTCACCAATACCACACCGTCTTGATTACTATAGCTTCATCATAAATCTTGAAGTCAGGTTGGTCAGTCCTCCAACTTTGTTCTTCTCCTTTAATATTATGTTGGCTATTCTAGGTTTTTTGACTCTCCGTATAAACTTTGGGATCAGTTTGTTAACAGCCATAAAATAAATTGCTGGGATTTTGATTGGGAGTGCACTGAATCTGTAGGTCAAGTTGGGAAGAACTGACATCCTGACAATATTGAGTCTTCCTATCAATGAACATGGATATTTCTCCATTTATTTAGTTCTTTTTTGAGTTCATTTATCAGAGTTTTGTAGTTTTTCTTATATAGATCTTGTACATATCTTCTTAGATTTATATGTAAGTTTTTCATTTTGGGGGGCTAACGTGTCATTCTTTTTAAAAACAGCTTTATTGAGATATACTTCATATGCCATACGATTCACTCATTTAAAGTATACCATTCAGCGGTTTTTCGTATATTCAAAGATGTATACAACCATCACCACAGTCAATTTTAGAATTTTCATCGCCTCAAAAAGTAACCCTGAACCCTTCCATGATCCATCCTGATTCTTGAAAGTTATTTTTGAGGATATGGAATACTAGACTAGAAATTATTGTTCCTGGGCACATTGAAAATATTATTTACTTGATTTCTAGCTCCCACTGTCAGCGTCACTCTTTCGAATGTAATCTGTCTCTTGTAATTGGCAAGAAGGGAGGGTTCCCTCTCAGGCCCCGTGATGTTGGGTAGACACTGGGCTTGATTTCCTGTCTCCCGCCGCAGCTTCGAAAATCAGGTAAAGCCAGAGGTGGTAGGACACCAACATATCAGCAATTTCACCATTCTGCTTACTTCTCAGGGATCCCTTCCCTTCTCACTTAGATTTTGGCCTGACAATTCTTTATTCTCTTGCCAGCATTTTATTATGTTTTAAAATATTTTATCTGCCATTCTACATTGTTTTCATTGAGAGAATCTGTGTGGTTACAAAGCCTGCTGTATTATTAGAAACAGCATGCAAATCATTTTTCATGAATCTGAATTAACAGGCTCAAATAAATAAAGCGATTTATGCAAGTAAATTTTTAAATTTCTGCTGACAGTTTTCTTCGTGGGAAATGATCCCAGAATGATATGACCATGTATGTATTCGCATATTTAGGGGCTTTAGAATACGCATCCAGAAATTCAGGGGTGTCTTTTATCGCCCATATAAGTGGATACATCGACCTCATGCAGGAGAAGTGCAACTTCCGTAATGAAAATCTGCCATTTTTTTCTCAAATACTTAATAACTGAATTACAGTTACAGCATAATTCAGTCACACTTGCCAGCCTTTTTGAAATCTTCCAAACGTTATTATTTCACACCCTACAAAAAGAGTGCCCAAGATGTGACACAGGCAAAAGCCAGGCAAAGAACAGCACCGTCACCATTATGAGTAGTAAAAAGAAATTATGTGTGTGCGATAGAGTTTCGTCCTGCCTGCCCGGAAGGTTCTGACCAGTTCTTACCACTGTGCCACCTGCAGGGCCAACTGCACGGACAGGCCCATGAGGTCCCCCTGCTGGCAGCCAAACCGCCAGCGGGCCAAGCAGGACGTAAGCAGATCTGGCAGGGGAGTGAGAAAATCTGTGCACAAGTCAGCATTAAATACGCATTAAATACAAATGTGATACGGGCATTGTTTTCTCGGTTCTTTTTTCAAAAAGAAAGATAAAAACTCTAATTTTTAGGTTCAAAATTGGACACTTAACTCTATCTGCAACATAGGCCTTTCCTTAACAAGGCAGCTCCTGGCCAGTGTCTTCTCGACCACCCCTGCCCCTGCCAGCAACTCTTTGTGTTGCTGTACATTCAACCTGCAGTTAAAAAGAAACATAAACATACAGGTGATTCAAGTGGGTCTTTTCACTGTTAGAAAATAACTATTTTGATGCTATTAGACTATATTTTTTAACTTTGAAACAAAATCAAGTGATTTTGTTCTCAACATTTGCCTCGATATGGATGTTAATGGTGCATCGCAACGAATTCCTGTACATTCGCTCGCCCTGAAAACTTACTGATCCTAGTTTGTGTTTCTGTGTAGTGGATACATTTCCAGATGTTCTCCCATCTTCTTTCTTACCATCAGGTTGACTGTGAAGTGCAGCGGTCGCTCAAAAACTAGCTGGAAGATCCGGGTCTTGAACCGAATCTCCTAATGTCTCCAGTCTAATTTATCTACTCTAAAAACTCTGCTCCTGAGCCGGGATCATATGAACATTTAAAATAAACAAAAAGCTCTTATGGTATTATTATCTGATTTAGAGATTCTTTCTAACAATGTACAAATAACTAAAAATTCTCAAACTTCCGAGCGAGAAAGCCCTGCCTTTGGAGGAAAAGACCTATCTGGTGGAAATAAGAGAAGTAGAAACGTATTCTTCGTGTCAGGAAATGATCCTGCTCACTCATTTTATGGGATAAAATATACCGCGTGAACTAATGAGGCCATGGGAAGGAGTCGTTCTTGATCTGAAGTGGCTTCTTCAAAACACCGAAGGCCGTTTTGCCGCTCGAGGCCCAGCACTCTGGAGCATGTGACTGCTAGCACTGTCCCCATGAAAAGAAAATTTATCACCCCCAAACAAGTGGAACACCTTGTCAAACGGTTTTGTTATTATATAGTTTGCTCCGATTTTTCCTGGCAGCGTTTCCGTTTCTGAATCTGGGAGTCAGCTCTGATGCTGCCAGACCCCAGCAGGTCTCCATTCAGCAGGTCCTGTTGAATCAGCTTATGTCATTTTTTTTTTACATCAGATCCTTCTTCTTTGTTGTCATTACCGCCATCCTGCCCAAATCTCTCTGCCCCAAGGTCTCTTTTCCAATTTTCTTTGTTTCTTATTCTGATAAAATACTCTCCGCTCCGTTCAGAAGAGCCTATAAGCAGAAGTCCCAAGTTCCTAGCTTCCCCCATGTCCCTGCACAGCTCAGCCTCAGACACGTCTCCTCCCCAGCCCCTCCTCTGCCGACCAGGCCAGTGTGCTCACCGGCCCTTTGTACTCAGCCCCGTACCACTGCCAGAGGAATCTGTCCCTTCCTGCGCCCCAGTGCTTGTCCCAGGAGCCCATTGCATCTTTCGTTCTGAACCAGCTCAAGCTCTGTCACTCCCAAGAAACCTCGCTCATCACTGCTCTCCTCCCTGCTTCTGTCGTGGTCCGGCCGCTCTCACATCTGCCTCACATCTGCCACTAGACTGCATGCTACCCAAGGGCACGGGCTCACCTGGGACGTCTGAGTCCCTTACAGCACTGGGCACAGAACCCGGCATGTCGTAGGCGCACCTTCCCCTCACCTTCTCGCTCGAACTCCCGTCTTCGTCTCCATGGTCCTCGGGCCCCTGATGTCTTCTCGGGCTCGGGCCACCAGGCTGACCTTGGGTGTCGACAGTCGCGTGGCTGAAGACTGATGCAGGCGCTGCTCTCTCAGCACTGTCGCAGGCGGGAACGTCGGCGACAGCCCCTGCCCTCCGTGGGGAGCTTCTCCAGCAGGAGCGAGCGTGCCAGCTGTCCTTGGGGTGCTGTTCCAGCAAGTAGTCATGATTCTTACTCCCTGTGTCAGCTGGGCGGCCTCCAGAGACAATCCAGGCACACGATCGGCACCCCCGCCGGGGCTGTGAGCCCGCTCTGTCGATATGTATGTGCAAGCGCCCCTCACGGGCAGTTCCTCCTCGTCCTCTCCTTGCTAAACTCCATGTCACGTTTCAATATCTTTAAGCAGCCAGAGCAGGGACCTGCCATGGCATAATTATGCACCACCTCCTCTGCCATCATAGAACCAAAGATTTTCTTTCCGTCTGCTAACCGACGTGACAGACTTCCACTTAGTGGAATGGTTATTAGTATAAAATTACTTTTCAGCCTTTAAATTTAATTATACCACATTTATCGCAATAAAATAAAATCTCAAATCCAGGTGTGCTTTTCAAGGAAAGTGTCCAGGGCAATTACCTGCTGATAATGGTGTCTTAAGCCTTTTGTCCAGGGACCTTAAAATCTTTTCCACGCAAGGAGATAATGATGTTCATTCTGTAAGGGGTGAGGTGAACCGACTGATCTCTTGACACACTCGGGAGATGAAGAGAAATCCGGGACCCAAGTGTCCCCTTTGATTCCCCCTCCCTTTTCTATTTTTTAAAAGAAGAACGGCCAGCCCCCTATTGATTTAAATACCTCCTTCTCGGGTACTGCTTTCCGTTTTAACAGCGTGAATGAGAAGTTTGCATATCACATTTCATGGACAGAAGAGTTAGGTTCGGGGAGAGGGAAGGTTTGCAGACGTGTGCTCACTCGCCAGAGGACACATGTGTCCCTCCTGGTAAATCCTCGTCTGTTACACGGTAGAGCGTAACGGCGGCTGCCGTGAGTTCCTAAGTGAAAGCCGGTTCGAAGAGCGCTTGGGCCACGGCGAGCCCTGCCTAAGTCGTGACTCTCAGGATCGTGTCGCTGACGCCGCGGGCCGGCACCTGTGGTCGCCGCAGCAGCAGCGATGGAGCGCGCCCTCGCTCGTGCTAACGGTGCGGATGTGCTTCCCTCCTCCCCACTCAGCCCAGCCTCCCCCGTCCCCGTCCCCGGGAGCCCGTCGAAGCCCCGTTTCCCTCCTCCAGGAAACCTGCGCTGGTCCAGCCAACCATCGCTGGCCTCTCTGTCTTCATAACTCCTGTGTCATTTTCTTCGTTCAATTAAACAAACTCGAATTGAGCATTACCATGTAGGTAGGACTCGTTTGGACACTAAATCGTGCTCTATTTTGTAATGTTTTTAAACTGTGATATGAATGTTTGTCGTGTGTCTAGTGGAATTATCGGGCCTTGAGGAGAAAGTTCATATGTACGCGTATAGCGTCGTGTGTCCACAAGCCCCGGGAATGATGCTGCATCCACGGCAGGAGCTCGGTAGCAGGCGTGGGGGACAGGAGAGGCCAAACCGTACACGCGTTACTGAAATGAATCTAATATAATAAATTCTTGTTGAATCAAATCGAAATAATATCAGGTCTGAAATCTAGCCCTAATTTTTCATTCTTTCACCCCCTGCGACATCCTACTCTATTCCATTATGTGTGAAAAAGGTCTCATATGTATCAAGTCCCTCCTACGTGCATGACAGCACGGCGAACACAGACGAGGTGTCTGAACAAAAAGCTCTATGATCGAGTGAGATGACAAGGGCCGATGAGAAAGGTGGACCGTGAGGAGCTCTGTAGCTGAGACAGACGGGGCTTTGCAGTTAGCGGGGTGCGGGGGATCTGGATGGGGAACCGGTGGAGCTTCCAGTCGTTTACTTAACGATATGTATGCAGAGCCCACCTCCTGTTCCAAGGCTGCCCGGGCCCGGGGCTTCATGGGAGAGCTGGGAGGATGGGACTAGCACCCGACCTCAACCTCTTCTGCCCCCACGTGTAAATGCAGAGGCCCTAACTCCTGTCTCTCTTCTCCAGCGTTCATTGGCGAGGCAATCCGGTCCAGTCCAGGCTTTTTCTCCCCTAATGCGCAGCCATCCTGGGGAGCAGGAGACAGATAACGAGCCCACGCCCCCCAGGACGGCCAAGCTCGCGTCGTCACAGCCGGTGTCTGCCCCACGTCCACGGTCTCCTGCTGAAACGCGGACTGCGACGCTGAGAGCTACTGACACTGTTTGTCATCTGGTTTCTTCCAGGATCTTTTTCCCAGGAAGCCACCCCGTCAGAGGTGTGCAGGTAATGAAAGTTGGCAAGTTGCAGTTGCATCAAGGCATGTTTCCCCAGGCGATGAAGAACCTGAGACTGGTGAGTGCGCGCATGCGCCGCTCGTGTCGCTGCCCTCGGCCTTTTCTGCCTGTCGCTGGGACTCCTTTTTGTGATTGTTGGCAGCTCTACACACGTGTGTCTCATGCACACTCACACACACACACGTGTGCACGCGCACACGTGCCCATAAATATTTAACAGCCAGCTCCGAAAAAAATAACCCATGTGTGATAGTTACCAATTTCCGCACCATGGTTGATTTTAAACTACCGGTATAAAATCAACCAGCTTACAAAAACCCTGAAGATTTCATCATCAGCTCCCACCAACCGGTGCGAGCTGGGCTCAGAAGCGCAGCGGACAGGTCCCCCTTCCCCCTGCCACCCCCACCCCCCGCCCCCCGGGCCTCACCGGACTCTGCTGGGCCTTTAAGGCTCAGCTCAGATGTCATTTTCTTCTTGTTCTCCTGCAACTCTCTATTCACTCCGCCCGCAGAGCGCTTATCCCCCGGCAGGCGGACCGTCTGACGCCCTTCCCCAGGACACTGTGGGGTTGGTGGTTATCTTTGTAACCAGCTCGGCGCCATGCAAGGTCCCTAGGACTTAGGAAGTATCGGTTGTTGGAGGGAGGACGAGGGAGGAAGGGCGGTGCCAGCAGTAAGTGCTGAGAGACGGAGTGGGCGAGCTGGATCCGTGTTGGAATACATCGTTAAAGAGTGACATTTATTGGTCACCCTCTCAATGAGTCTCCTCTGCCCTTAGGAGCCCGGGGCTCTCTGCCGTGCTGGCTTTCCCATCCTGGCAGAGCTCCCCCTCACACAAACCATGGCTTCCAAAAGGAGAGCCCAGCGCTCACCTGGTCCAGGCTCCAGCTTCTGTGCAGAGACCTGCTGCGGTGGTCTCAGAGGCAGCACCTGGCACTGTGGCCAGGTCTTCTGGGCCACGATGTCCTTGTCTGCAGAGGAGGTACCGTGGAGAGGTCCAGAATCTCGGAAGGCAGGCCAGGGGTCCCATACGTGGGCGGCTATGCATACTGAGATGAGAAAAATGACAGATGCCTAAGAGATTCTCAAAAATGAGATGCTCTAATGCTAATTTCTGTTGACTGCTGGCCATGTTGCCTTTTCCCGATCTCTCATTGAAATCAGCCCACGGGCAACATGAAGGACACTAGGATTCCCGGCGACAGACAACTTTTCTGTTCTTTTCACATTGTCTGACATCTTTACCTAGACTGATGGAAGGACACCTAGCTGTATATTCCAATATCAAGGAAAACTGTCCTTTCTCATTGGGCAAATAGCTGTCAGCCAGTCAAATCAGTTAGACAGATGATCCTTATTGAGAGTCTTCTGTGTTTCGACAGAAAAATAATATGGAGGAAATCTCCCAAGTATATGATGTCACTTGAGAGTAGGTGTTTTATAAGTGATCAAATAAATCCTTTATGTTTATATGGGACTGGAAAGTATATTACTGCTCATCATGGTCTGATCTGGTCCTTGTGACGGCCGTATGAGGTCAGTAGGCCAAGCGTTTTCATTTCCATTTGACAATTAAAGAAGTTAAGGGCTTGAGAACATTCAAGAGCTTGTCTAAAGTCAACTAAAGTAGAACCAAGTCTAGTTTGTTCCACTTAATTCAACATTTGTTGATTAAATAAGTTAATCCGAATAAGATCCAGTTTTGTCCTTATAGTTTAATGAGAGAGACAGACATGTGAACAAGACATTAAATCCAGGCTGGAATCCAAGGCCCTGTTTTTCTCTGGACTGGCCCAGTTAAATAGATGAGGCTCTCTAGGAAGACTCAGCATGAGCTCCTGATGCCAACTCAGAGGAGAATGTGGGAGAGAAATCAGAGGAGATGTAGATCTCTTCTGTTCTTCATGTGAAGCTTAATTATTACAATTGCAGCAGGACTCTTGAAGGAGACATGTAATACCCTCAGCTGCAGAGACAAGCCTGAAGGAACCCAAACAGCCACCTGCATATGCATCATAAGATAATACGGGCTGGGTAGATGGTGCTAGCCATCCCCAGCCCTTCTCATGACTCTCATTGATTGTCCTTTTACACCCATCCTGCCCAGTTCCGTTCTGTCTTCCTTGCATCCTTCTTGTGAAGCTGTCTCACTTCTTCCAGAAGCTTCCCTTGGTAATCGTTTTTAGCATCTTCTGCTCTTAGAACCAAAGATAAGCCCCAGGACGGGCCCCGATAGCTACCCAATGAAAGATCTTGGAGCAGCATCAGAGAGTCTGCCATGAGGACTGGGACTAAGTCATTGCCTCGCTGTGAACTTCGTTTCTGGCTCCGGAAAAGTCACTATCCCTTGCTGGGTTGTGATTGTCAACAAGAATGCTAACGTGTATCCTCTGCCGTGTCTAGTGGTACAAAGAGCCCTCTGATTTAGAGTCCTAGAGTCCATAAGGTTCAGGTTCCAGTCCCACCATTTATGAGTTTTGTGCCTTGAGGTAATTCTTTCAGTCCCTGCAAATATAATTTTCTTATTTTTAAAATGAGGATAATGCCTACTTCATGGAACTATTTTGAGAAGTAAATGAGGTCGTGTGTGAGAGTGTTTTGCCAAGTCCCAAGCTTTTTGAGACTCTAAAGGAACCCTTATTCTGATCATTCTTCAGCTACCTGGTCCCTTAGGCACTGTGTTTGTAGTCTGAGGTTGTATGGTAGTCCCCGCTTTGAACAACTACGTTAGGTAACCACTCCCTCGCAAAACACGGGTGTGTTCAGTTTCTCCAAGATGAGTGGGAATTCTTCAAGGGACCCCGACTTCTGTACCTTTTGTCGCTCCCGGTGTCACCTAACATAGATACACTCACCCATGTGAACGTGATAGAACACAGAAAGTTCTATCAAATCCATACTTGAACGAATGGGTTTTTTAAATGAATAGAGGACTTTAAAAAACGTCACCTCCCCCCATTTCTTTTCAGTAGTGTATAGTTAATAGACCAGTCATCTCAGGACCTTTGGCGACTGGCCATTCGCTAGCAGAGGGGTGGCCTGAACACATCCATCTCTTTATAAGCTCACCTGTAAGTCTAGGAGCAGATCCGTTTTGTCCTGCAGAAAGCCTTTCGTCCTGAGCCGTCTCGGAACTCAGGTAACCCAGAGAGCGAAAAGCCTTTTGAAACTAATGTTCTCTTTAGACTGGCACCCCTAGATATTCTTTCTTGTCTTAGAAACCCTGGAAATAATGGGATAAAATAGCTCGAATTAAGGTTTCAAAGGCCGAGTGTGGAACAGAAAAGCTTCAGAATCAGAAATTTGTTATAGATTCAATTAGGCCCCAGCCTCCTCCAGGAAAGGAATCCACTTAGCCCCGCTCTGATTTGGTTTGGGCTTCCATCTTCCCCGGGCTCAGCTGAAATGCTTGTGATTGCCGCCACAGGACCGTCCTGGGGTCCTTTCACAGAAAGCCCTCCTGCTTTCTCCTGTCTCTAATCTACTTTCATTTCTTTCCCTTTATTTCTTGGAAGAATTTTGTTAGCCACTCATTTGACTTCTTGAACCTCAAGGGCAACTGTCCTCACAGGGCTGCCTTGTCCGTGAGCCCATTTCTTCTCTATGAGCTCTGCAAGCCTCTGGCTCCCTTACCCTGGGCCAGATGAGCGGCTCTGTTAGTGCTGCTTTATTAGCTAAAGTCAGGATGGAAAAAGTTGGACTTCTTTCCCTTCGATGACCATTTTTTATTTAGATGTAAATTTCCTACATTATGTTGTAATGTCTTCTTCCCTTCTCATCGCATTTTGTTGAAGCATTTTACATTTTGAAGATCTTTTTATCTTTTCTGGGCCTGAACAGGGAGTGCAGGCCACGAGCCCCAGTTACTCCTCTCCTTCCTGCACACAGGGGAAGCTCAAAACACAACCACGCTGGTCTCTTGTCTCCTCCGGCCTGCACCCTGATTTCCATTCCCACAATGGCTGGTTTGGAGCATGCAGTTCTGTTGTTCCTATTTCTTAATCGGCTACAGTGATTCTTAACCCCTTTGGTCATGTTCTTATTTAGGATTCTGATGATAACCACTGACTCACCAAAGAAAAATGTACAAACGCACAACATTTTGTATATTTGATGGGAAAGGGGCTTTGGGGGCCACTGAAGCTTCTCCATAGACTCTTCAATGCCCATAACCTCAAGGTCAAAAAGCTCTTCTCTCGTTGCGTAACATCATCCCCTAGTACGGGGCAGATGGGAGGGAGAGAGGGAGGGCAAGAGGGCGTGCAGAAGCGAGAGGCCATAGTCGTCAATAATGCCTTCAAGGAGTCGTTTGGAAGTCCCTAGCTCTATACTTATGAATGTCTCCAAATAGAGAATGTTAATTTCAAGAGTATGTTTCAAAACTAAAAAGAGAGACATAAGAGAATGGTCAATAAAATGAAACCATAGTGATTAAGTCATGTTAGAAGAAATGAGCGGAAATTTACCTCCCAGTAAGGGTAGTTACCAGCAGTAACAAGGAGCCAAGAGGGGAACTGGGACTTCAACCTCCACCTGGCAGGAACAAGGTGTCAGCCCTCCATTCTCCTGCTGGAATGTTGGAGGAGGCGATCAGACCGCAAGTTTAAAAAATTCAGAATCTCATCAGAACACTCATACCATAAGCCAGGAAGATCTCAATTTTAATGGGAAAAGAAAAGACAGTATATGCCAACTCCAAGATAACAGAGATGTTAGAATTATCTGACAAAGATTTTAAAGCAGCATGTTCATGAAATGCTTCGATGAGCAATTACAAATACCCTCAAAACAAATGCAAAAATAGAGTCTTAGCAAAGAAATGGAAGACATAAAGAAGAATCAAATAGAAATTTAAGAACTAATAAATACAATTACCAAAATAAATAAAAGTTTAACTACAGAGGACAGAGGACAGAGGAATGATTAAGGAACTTAAAGATAGAACAATAGAAGCTACCTAATCTGAAAAAAAAAAAAAAAAAAAAACAGAGAGAAAAATGACTTTAAAAAAAAGGCAAAATTGAACAGGGCCTCCGGGACCAATGGGACCGATAACAAAATACGTAATATTGGAGTCTCAGAAGGAGAAAGAAGATAGGGTAGAAAAAAGACTTGAAGAAATAATGGTGGAGGCATCCGAATTGGAAAGGATGAAGTAAAATTATTTCTGTTCACAGATGATGTGACCTTAGATATAGAAACCCCTAAAGATTCCACACTAAACAACAACAACAATAACAACAGCAACAACAGCACACTTAAAACTCATAAACAAATCCAGCAAAGTAGCAGGATATAAAATCAACATGCAAAAATCAGTTGTGTTTCTATACACTGAGTGAACAATCCAAAAGGCAAATTAAGGGAGCCGTTCCATTTACAATAGCATCTAACAGAATAAACTACTTAGGAATTAACTTAACCAAGGGATGAAAGACTTTTACACTGAAAACTATAATACATTGATGATAAAAATTAAAGAAGACATAAATAGAATAACATTCACGTTCATGATTAGAAGACTTAATATTGTTAAGCTGTCAATACTACCCAAAGCAATCTACAAATTGAGTAGAGTCTCTTTTAAAATCCCAATGCTTTTTTTTTTTTTCCCAGAAATAGAAAATTCATTCTAGAATTTATGTAAAACCTCAAGGGGTCCCAGTAGCCAAAACAATCTTGAAAAAGAAAAAAAAGAGTTAGAGGACTCACACTTCCGGATTTCAAAATTTACTACACACTTACAGTAATCAAAACAGTGCGGTAGAAACATAGAGAAGGCTACACAGACCAATGAAATAGAATAGGGAGCCCAGAAATAAACCTCACGTATATGGTCAAATAATTCTTGACAAAGTTACGAAGGCCACTCAGTGGGGAAGTGACAGTCTCGTCCACCAATGGTGAAGGGAAAACTGCATATCCACATGCAAAAAAATGAAGTTGGACCTTTACATAACACCATATTAAAAAGTAACTCAATATCAAAGACCTAAATATGAGCTAAAGCTGTAAAATTCTTAGAAGAAAACATAGAGGAAAACTTCATGACATTGGATTTGGCAGTTTCTTGGCTATGACACTAAGGTACAGGCAACAATAATAAAAAATAGATAAATTGGACGTCATTAAAATTAAAAACTCTTGTGCATCAATGGACTCTATCAACAGTAAAAAGCCAACCTACAGAATGGGTCAAAATATTTGTAGATCACATGTCTGATAAGGGATTAATATCCAGAATAGAGAGAGAACTTCTAAAATTCAACAATATAAAACAACTCAATTCAAAAATGGGCAAAGGACTTGAATAAACATTTCTCCAATATACAAATG
>NW_011888940.1:127104-134208 GCF_000151845.1 Pteropus vampyrus
AATGGGGCTGGAGGGGGAGGAGTAAAAGGAGTTATTGTTCCGTAGGTAAGGTTTCTATTTAGGGTGATGCAAAAGTTCTGGATGTGGATGGTGGTGGGGATGTCCTGGATGTCACTGAACCGTATACTTAAAAATGGTTAAAATGGTAAATTTCATGATCGTATGTGTATTTTACTATAATAGAACATTTTTGTAAAATAAATAATAGTAGAAAACTCCCAAAATGTGGCAAAAGACATAAATTGCAAATTCAAGAAGCTTATTGAAGTCAAAACAAGAAAAATCCAAAGAAATCCACACCGAGACTCGTCGTAGTCAAACTTTAGAAAACTAAAGACCAGGAAAATACCTTAAAAGCAGAAAATAAAATTCTTGCCTATCAGGGGAAAACAATTTGAATTCAGTTACAGTGATTTTCTCATCAGAAATCATGGAGGCCAGGCAAAAGTGACACATTTTTCAAAAACTGCAAAAAAAAAAAAAAAAAAAAGTCAACCCAAAAATCTACATTCAGCAAAAATATCCTTCAGTAAAATCTACATTCAGCAAAAATATCCTTCTGGACGTCAAGGACCAGACGTCCTCCCTCATCAGGTGAAGGAGAAGTCAAAACATCTCAGATGAAGGAAAACTAAGTGAACTTGTCACCAGCAGACCTAGTCTAAAAAGATGGCTAAAAGAATTCTCTAAACAGAAAGGAAACGATAAAAGGAAGGAATCTTGGAACATCAGAAAGAAAGAAAGAACGTGGTAAACAAAGAATATGGGCAAGTAAAATAGACTTCTCTTCTCAAGGTTTTTAGATTGACAGTTGAAGCAAAAATTATAACACTCTCTGATGTGGCTTTAAATGTAGACAGTGGAAATATTTAGGACAATCATATGCCACATAGGGGAGGGTAAAAGGCAGAAAGGAAAGGAAAGTTTCTCGACCTGGTAAAATGACAACACCAGTCGAGTGTGATAAGTTATGTGTATATAATGTAAGAGCAACCACCGAGAAAGCTATTCAAAGGGACACACTCAAAAGCATTACAAGATGGAATTTTTTTTTTAAATTAAACAACCCACAAGAAATACAAGGGAAAAAATAGAAAATGAAAATAAAATGGCAAACTTAAACCCTAATATATTAATACCTACATTAATTATGTATATGGTCTATGTACAAAAGTAAATTCTCTAAATAATCAATTAAATGAAAGAGATTAGTAGAACATATTTTTTTAAATGACCCAACTATATGCCAACTAATGGAAAGTCACTTTAAATACCATGATATATATAAGTGGGTTGAAAATAAAAGGATGGAGAAAGATGTATTGTGAAAACAGGATTAATCAAAAGAAAGCTGCAGTGGCTATATTAATATCAGATGAAGTAGACTTAAGAGCAAAGAACATTTTACCAGAGACAGAGAGGGGCATTTTAAAATAAAGAAAAGGATCAATACCAAGAAGACGTAGCAATCTTATATATATATGCACCAAACAACCCAGTCGCAAAATGTGTGTGGGGGCGGGGGGGGGGGCGGGGCAAGGACTGTTAGAACCAAAAGGAGAACCAGATGACAGACTCGTGGATACGACAGGGGCTGGGGACGTCAGCGTCCCTCTGTCAGCAACTGACAGAAAATCCGCGAAGATGTAGAATGTAGCAACCCCATCAACAAACAGGACCTGATTGACATTTATAAAATAGCAGAGTACATGTTCTTTTCAAGTGCCCACAGAACATATACCGAAATAGACCATATTCTGAGCTGGAAAACTAGTCTTAATAAATGTAAAAGGAGTTAAGTCATACCAAGTAAATTTTCTGATCACAGTGGAATTAAATTAGGGATCAATTCCACCATATCGGGAAACAAAACCAATCGACACCGCTGAGGCTTGGTTTGCCCCTAGAATTTATTTACTGAGTCCAATCTCCTCACTACTCATTTGAGGCTCAGGGAGGAGACATGACTTCTTCGGGGCCTCCCAGGTGCTCAGTAAATATTCGCTGGATTGGTTAGTTAAACATAGCAACCCCACAGCAACTTTTTTACCAGGATAGCTACTATCCCAGGAAGAAGTCACAGACCCGAGCTCACCATGTCTGCAGCCCTTTCAGAGGTCCCCGGGGCCGTGCTGGTCCCTCCCACGCTGGACACCTCAGCACCTTACATCCCCCTTTGTCACACACTGTCCTAGCTGTGCCCGGGCTCTTCCCAGAGTAAGACCAAGTCTTACGCATAACAGCTGCTCAGACAACGTTTAGTGATCAAGTGTTTCGATGGTCTCTTTAAGGACATTTTGCCTTGAGGGAGGGGCTTGTGCTGAGATGTGCAGGGTGCAGAGTAAAGCGGGGTCGGCGCCCAAATGGGCTGCCACAGGCTTTGGGCTCTTCCGTCGCCCACTGTGAGGGCTGCTGTGGCTCTTTGCTTCCTGTGCTGTAGGGCTGGCTTCTTACACTTCCTTTTTCGGTTGCTCCAGGCCACCACCCCTCCTCCTCCATGCCACTTTCTTCCTGAGATGGGCAGAATAAGGAAAGTTGCTTGCATTTTTCCCTTCTGTGATCTGATTCCAGAGGGTCTTATCATGCATACATTTCTTTTCCATCTGATTTTATGTCCATATTTAAATCATGCTTGGGGAAGTCATTTATTGGGCTCCCTCAGGCTCATGGTAGAGAGTATATGAGATCTTTGATCAGCTTAATATATTTGTATTAAAAATTAATAAGAAAGCTATATATTTGTAACCTTAAATCAAAATTTGATTTAATTCATTTTATTTAATATACAACCACAATTCTAAAATTACTTTTTAAAAACATGTGATGAGATTGAAATCAGTTCTGGGACCCTATCTTTATTCCTGAGTGAACCGTGGCTGTCATGTGGCAGACAATCTGTGCTGCCATTTCTCGTGTGACATTTAGAGTCAGTACACGGGTGCAGCAACCACCTCAGAGGCTTCAAATGAGTCCTCTGTGGAAGATTATGCGCAGGCTTGTTTTAAATGCTACCACTAAAAAAATAAAATTTAATGGAAAGAGATAAGCTTCTCCCAGCACAAGCCAGCTCCGATTTTATATTTCCTTAATCTGTTTTATGTACTGCTACAGGAAATTAAACCAAAATCGTCCTCTCTGGGGCGCACATGTGTGGCAGTTGGGAGGAGCCAAGAGAAGGGAGACAGAGCTACAGGGAATAGTTGCTCTGGTTTGTCAGAGATTTATTGTAACTCTCTATTTTGGGGGGGACCTCCTCATGTTCCTGCTGGGGGGAAGAGCCGTGGCCGCCGTGGAGAGCCAGCCCGGGCCCACGGCCCCACAGGGCTCGCTTACTGCATGCCTGCTCCCCTCCTCCTCCGGTGACATCTATGCCCAGATGCTGTCCAGGACAAGGACCAGATGTCCTCCCTCATCAGGTCTGGGGTTCGGCTTACTGTCTGCTCCGCATGACACATCATTCACACACACTCACAGGACCGTCACTGACATATTTTGCACATCGCCAAATCTTACTTCTTTTTTTCCTTATCTTTCTCTCCTTTTCTCTCCCACCCTGTCCGTCACTCAGAGAAAATGACAGGGTTTACTGGTTCATCATATCTGCATTTAGTTTTACCTTCTAGATTTTTTTTCAGTCTCTTCAAATAGGTCCTCTGCCTCCAGCTACCCTCATTTCCGCCCCGCTTCTGGCCACCCCCATGGATAAGATCTTCAGTCATAATATCTCAAATCCTACACACACACATCCAGGGGCTGCCTCCTGCCCTACCTTCACTTCCTGTACTGTACTCACCACCAGATAGGTGAACACAGGACAGCATCAGCAGCATCTTAACCAGGAAGATCCATTGGGCCCTCAGGGTATCTCAGAAGCCACATCTAGGAGACCCTCCAGCCCCTCCCCTTAGACCCTGCAGGATATTCGCTGGTCGAGGCTGCACAGTGCAGTCCTGGAGTGAACACTGGGTTGAGTGCCGAGAGCCAAGTACTCGCCTGGGCCAGCCTCTCAGGCCAAACAGGAGGCCTCTGGACCAGATGGTCATCGTGGCCCGTCCATAAGGAAGCAGGCAGGGAGACGAGGAGGTGAGGCCTGGGCAGACCCTTCCAGACGGTGGCTCTGCAGTTCCAGGAAGGCTGGGGACTGGACGCCTCCTGCTGATACTCAGGCACTTGCCCTGCTGTTGGACGAGCAGGTCTGTCCCTTTAATGCCAATGAAGACTCTGGATCAGCCACAATTAACTTTGGCTCTTGAGGAGCAGACCTTATTCTTAAAGATGGAAGCAGAGCGAGTGTGACATTATCAGATGGGAGCTTACAATGTTTGAAAACGCACAGCTCAGCCTTACCTTGTCAGAGCGCTACAAAGATCACTTCATCGTTTGGTCTCTGAGTCAGATCACTGAGAAGCACAGATCCTTCTCCGGGTGAGAAACTTGGAGAAATACAACCAGGAGGGCAAACAGAAGCTAGTGTGAAAGTTCTTGTGAGAAACAAGGCCAGGCCCCCGCCCAGCAGAGGGCATGCGTGGGGGCCGTGAGGGAGATGAGCCCTTGCAGACAGGCCCAGCCCTTCCCTAGACTACCTGTGTGGGGCAGTGTGGCTGGTTATTGCTCTTTCTGCAGAGAGCTTTCCAGGCAGTGCTTCCGGCTTATTCATCTTTCTTATTCATCTTCCTTTGCCAGATCACACGTACATCTGGCCCTGTGCTGAGCAGAAGGGAAGAGAATGTCTAAGCCCGCTTTCCCACGAAGAAAGAGCATTTCCCAGGAAGGACTTGAGGCATCTCTCTGATCTCTTTTTATAGTTGTGCTCACACATTAGATGTCCAGACTGATGGAGGACCCAGGACCGTGCCCCAGGGGAAGGGAGGGTAGAGGGAGAATAAAGCATGAGACATTTGTTCCCCAAATGGCATCAAACGCTTGTTTTTGATCTTCAGCCCAGAGAGATCTCACAGAGCATGGCCACCTGCAAGGTGTGGGCTGCTCCCAACAACTCCTCACTCCAAGATCTGCAGCCCGGGACTTGCTTGCAGATACCGTACGCCCGCGAGGCAGGCCCACTCTCGTTAATAAGAAACGAATCCCCACCAGCCAGAATCTCAACACCAGGCACCTCCTGGGTTTTCCGGCTGGGATGTCAAGGGTGGGGGGCCCGCTGCGAGGTCTCTTCCAGGCTGGGGGACCAGGATCTGAGGTGGTGGGCCTTTCTTTTCCTTTCTCTTTTTTCTCTCTCAAAGCGAAATCTAAACACCATCTGCCTGCCTGTTCTCCTTTAGCCTCAAGGGAACATTTTCAAGAAGCAGAAAAGCAGCCAGGGACACAAGCTGAAGGCACTGGTACACCTGAGCACCTTGCTTCTCTGGTTTCTCCTCTGTAGAATGAAGGGCTCATGACCCTCAAGGTGCTTCTCAGCTCCAGTCTCTATGACTTTAAAGATGTTTAAAGATGTCTCACCTTAGGAATTTGCCTTCAGCAAATACTCAGCAAAGGCAACAAAGCCCTATGCTGAAAGATCACCTCTTATCATGACAAAAAGTTGGAAGGATCTAAATTTCCAACATAAACATGATGGGATTAATGGTACTCAGCCATTCAAATGGTAGCTGTATTGGCTATAAATTAACATTGATAAATCGTTGTTATTGTTTGCTGAGAGCTTACTTATCAGTTGTTCTTGGCCCTCAGGGCAATTAGACTCTCTGGGGCCCAAACCTCACCCCCAGAAGGCAGGCTTCAGTGGCTCTCCTGTAGGGTCTCTTTTGAAGCTCCCTGGTTGTCACTACTGTGCAGCCAAGACTGAGAGCCACAGTACTGTGTGCCAGGTACTTTTTGGGTACTGAAAAGCCACCAGAGTGATGTCTTTACCTGTCTCCTGAAGACACATTCGCATCGAGTACAGTGGGTCTGATGCCTCTCACTTCGCTCAGCGCCCCCATTTGCACGTTGCAGGAGGATACTGTTTGTCTCTAATTTATTTATTGCGAAAAACACCTTTGAGGGTGTTCTAGCGATTTATTGCTTCATAACAAACCATCCCAAAACTTACCAGAGTACACCTACCACCATGTCATTGGGCTCACAGATTATTTGGGTCAGGAATTCAAACAGATCACAATAAGAATGGCTTGCCTCTTTCCACGCCGTCTGGGGTTACAGCTGGGCAGACCGGAAACTGGCTGTCTTCTGCCTGGTGGCTGGAATCATCTGGAGGCTTCTTTATGCACATTTCTGGTGTCTAGACTATGCTGTCTGGAAAGATGGGCTCAGCTAGGACTGTCGGCCAAGGACCTACATGCAGCCTGTCCGTGTGGCTTGGGCTTCCTCACAGCATGGAGGCTCATGAACCAGGAAGAGGCCGCGTGGCCTTTTTTGTTAGCCGTGGGAGGCGATGCCCCTCCTTCCATCGTACTCTGTCATCGAAGCGGTCACGAGCTATCCAGATTTCAGAAATATTTTACAGGTAGAATTGATGCTTTCGTGATAGATCGAACATAGAGAACGAAGGCGAGAATCATCAAAATACCCGTGCTATACTGTCATATGACATAAAAAGAACACAAAAATGTATGTCCGTGACAATAACAGTGCATGTAGATGAGAATCGAATGCATCTTAAAGTGGGAGGGGCATGATATTTCATCATTAATATTAATTATTTTACTAACTCTTCTTGAACCTCTGTAACTACCCACCAAACCTATGTACTGACAGTCCCTGAAGACCGTGGCTCGGTTCCGGGCCCCGGCATGCCTCAAGTCTCGAGTCTGCTTTCCAGGCACCACATTAAAAACATCGTGCCCATCTCCTCACCCGGCTTGGAGAACCACCGCACCCCGGACCCGGGCATCAGGGGAAGATGAGAAGTGGGCGGGGCCCCACAGGGCTCTAATCTGTCTTCTGTCTTTTCCTGTTAGGCTTTTGATATTATGAGAGTGACACACGGCAGAGAGCACAGCCTGATCGAAGATCTGATCCTACTCTTGGAAGAATGCGACGCCAACATAAGAGCATCCTAAGTGCGCCAGGCAGGCGGAAGGACGGCCTCCGCCTTGACTGAATGCCTTACCGAGATCACACGCTCTGTGTGCTGCGTTTGCTGTG
>NW_011888940.1:135648-139852 GCF_000151845.1 Pteropus vampyrus
TTCAACAAATAGGTATTGAATGTTACTGCGTTTTTAGGAAAAAGAGAATCAAAGACCAAATAAGACATGCCCGCGGTCTGGTATAACATTTGTATCAGGTTTTACCGTATAACAAAAACTACCCCCAAATGACACGAGTGAATTTTGTTCACGATTTGCTGTGTCCGCAGGCTGGGCTGGAGCGTTCTTCAGGGTTGGCCCGGGCTCCACATGTCTCTGCCCCTGCAGATCGTGTCACGAGGACGTGGGAACGTGGAGAGGACGACACGTGGCCATTCGCATAGCAAAGCACAGCGGCCCTCAAGCTCTTTGGGTCGTGGGGAACATTTAGTGAATTTGGTGAAATCCGTGGACCTTCTTTTTAGAAAAACAGATACATCTGAACAGTTTGCTTTTAGGATCTGGGATTCTTGGACTCCCTCTGGCCTATCAATGGACTCCCTGGGGTCTTTCATCTAATGAAAAGAAGACTTGCTACCTTTCAAAAACGCTGGTGGCAATTATATTGGTTCCTCGTTTTAAATTCATTAGGAAAAGAAAAGTCGTAACAGAAGGTAGAGAGAGTGTTACACGCCAGATGAGCATAGTTCACCGATAGAACCCTGTGTTTGCCAATTTTCTGAATGAAATTGATCCGTCAGCGATGATCCTGGATTAAGAGATTTGCTTTCACGCCTCCTAGAGAAAGTACATGGGCTTTTAAATCCCTCTCGGCTGCTTCTCGTTTTCTGAGGAAAGGACCCTCATGTGGGGGAGAGGAGTAGCAGGCATCAACTTTTAATGGAAAGCAAACATTCGAGCGACGGTAAACATTTACAGCAGAATAATTTGGGGGAAGAGGAAAGGGGATAGAGAACGTAATTTAAAATTCACGTCACCGACGGCTGACGATTTATTGGGGCCCCAGCCTCCACGACGACTGTTTCACTAATCCACGGGCATCATAGCGGCAGCCTTTTCTCTCATCAGTAACTTGACGCCATTAGTTGCTCCTCTGGGATGAGAACACATTTAAACTGAAAATGTACACGCTGGGCATAATTTATAGCCGTGCCATGTGAATGCTAAGAGTCGGGGAGAGGGAGGCTGCCTGGGACGCCTGCTCAGCCTGGGAGCACGGGACAGGCTTCCGCTAGCCAGGCCAGGGCTCTGGGTGGGCAGAGAGGCCGGCCATACCCTGATGCAGCCAGCCAGGCAGCCACGAACCACAGAGCCCCTCGATCAAGCGTCGCTGTGGGGATGGAAGTTCCATACGCAGGAGCCCGCCCCTGAGTTATGTTCTGAATTTTTTTGTCTGGCCCAGTCAGGAAGTGATGTTTTACTCACTCAGAGTGGCCCACTGAGATTCCACGGGGAGGAGTTTCTAGGCATTGTGGGGCATCATGAAGTCCTATGACTAGCAATCACTGGCAGAAGCTTCGGGAAAACACTGGAGCCCTCCTTTGCCCGAGGTCTGAAAGAGATCAAACTGGTTGAGGAGGACCAGCTACGCCACCCCAAACTAGGATGCTCCCTCAACCTTCGTGAGGTTTGTAAGTGTCAAGATGCTACTGATGCGCAGCCAACATATTCAAAACCGATGCAAAACGTATCAAAACCAAATTCTCCTCATCATTCTTCCACACTTCAGCACAGAAACTTGGTCACTGACTCTCTTTTTCCTTTATCAAAGCAACGAGCTCTGTCTACTTGTCCTCTGAAGTGCTTTTTAAAATTTCAGCCATTTGTATTGTTGGTCCATCCCCAGGCCGTTCATGGGCCCCAGCTCCTCGTTCCTTAGCCATTGTGGAGACCTCCTCATTGACCTCGCCTGCTGTCCCTCCCTGGCCTGTCCTCCATCACAGCTGCCAATCATCTCCCCAAAATACCTACTTCATCATTTCCTCTTATAACTCCTCTCTCAGAAAATTTCAGCGGCTCCCTATTGCCCCTAGACTCAAAGTTCAATCTTCACCCCGGCACCGATGGTCTCGAACTCCCGAATCTCATTCCCAACCAACTCCCCGCCCCGCCCCTGCCCCGCCCCCGCCCCGCCCCTGCCACTCCAGCTGGGCCAGCGTCCCCTCCCCTTCTCCTGAGTTCCCTCCTCTTCCTTACCAGCTCCTTGTTTTGTTGACGGTGACTGGATTCCCTTTCTTCTCCTAGGTCTAGCGAAATCTTATCCGTTCTCAAAGGTCTAGCTCAAGCGTTTCTTCTTTTCTCTTTCTTTAAGGAAGCTCAGTTATTCTTTCTGATGTTCAAGTTGTATTAGCTTTGGCTGTTGGGGACTTTTTCAAGTTGGATCCTATGTCCTACGTGTTCTTATCATTTAGGAAACACTTTCTTATTTGGGGGTCACCTGGTACTTTCCCCCTCTAGACCTGGAACTAGCCATTCTCCGAGGAGCCCTTGGTCAGGAAGGGCATTTAGAATCCCTCATCTGGGCCCTGTGTTTGCTCGTTGCTACGATGGTGTCATTGCTTTCTAGGCCTTTTTAAACTCACAAATTCACACCGATGCCACCAATTCAAATGCATCATCCTCATTGTTCTTCATCTTCCTCCTTCCACTTTCGTACTCCCTTCATACACGCAAAATAACTCGGAAATTACTCCTGCAGCCATAGCAACAGCAAAACTACTGAATAGAATTTACAATTCTTGTGCTTTTTGTGCTGAGGCAGAAAAAGGTTGTATCATCAGAATACTATATTTAAAAGTTACTTGAATTATTCTTTTCCGAGTGTTTACGTCATCAATTTGATATCCAATTAGGCTTCTTTGTTTCTATTTTTAATCAGCTTGAGGATTTGCCCCATTATTGATTTATGCTGGTATACAAATATTAATATGCATTTTGCTATTACAAATAATGTCGTAACGAAGCATCTTGTACATATGTTTTTCTCGTGTTGCTGAGGTGTGTCTCCAGGGGAGCATCCTAGAAGTGGAATCGGTGAGTCAAAGGGAAACGCACACATCATTTTATTAGCTGTTGTCCAATTCCCCTCGACAAGGGTCGTGTCTGTGTAATTCCTGCTCCCCTGCAGCCACCAGAGTGGGTTGTTCAGCTTCTGAACTTTTGCTAAGTGAATACATAAGAAATAGTATCTCAATGTGGTTTAAATTTGCATTTTTCTCAGTAGTGAAGTCGGATGTCTTCAAATATTCAAAAGCCTTTTGTCTATCTTTTTGTGAACTATCTTTCCATGTCATTTGTCCACTTTAAAACCCAAGAGGGCTGATTATTAACACTCCCTGGCCGGAAAAAAAAAATGCTAAAGAATGCGTGATATAGAAGAAAAATAGTCACCGATGGAAGGTCAGAGTTGCAAGAAAAAATGGAAAAGAAAGAAAATGGTTACTATTTGGACAAATATAAATGAAGTTTCTTTTTATGAAACAGTAATAATAATTTCTATGAGGAACAAAAATATGACATAAACACTAGGTAGCAATAAGAGTACCTCAGGAGAGGGAGTAAATAAAGTTTAAATTTTTTTAAGACTTTTGTGTTGTCCAAATTGAGGGTAAATATTTTTATGAACTTTAGACTTCAGTAAGTTAATCATGCATGTTTCACTCTCTGGGGTAACCACCAAAAGAACAGAGTCAGGGCATATAACATAAAACTTTTCGAAGAGAAAAAGAGAATGGGTTAAAAAACAGGCATCTCCTCTAATCAAAAAGGGGTTTCAGGAGATGGGGTGAAAAGGAGCAAAAATTTAAAAATAGAAAAGACAGGGAATTTTAAGCCAAAATAAGATACTAGATTTTAATCTAAATACATTAGTAATTACAGTAATGTAATTTAGTAAACAGAGTAAATATGAAACAGTAAATGTTTCAGCTAAAATATCAAACTGGATTTTAAAATTCCAACTATATGCTGTCAACAAGAGACAAGGATATAGAATGTTTTATAAAAAATGTATATTATGCAAATACCAACCAACAAAAATTTGGTGTGGCTACTAATAATATAATATAGTACAGTATAGTATAATATAATATAATGCAAACTTTAAGGCAAAAGATATTACTACAAAGAGAGACATATAATCATGGCGCAATGTTTGCTCTACCAGGAAGATAGAACTGTTCTAAATTTTGTAGGCACCTAGTAGCGAAGTAGTATTAGTATATATAAAGAAGAAATTAACAATTATTAACAGGAATAGACATATTAAGTCATAGTGAGATATTAACTCATGAGCCAAAGAAAT
>NW_011888940.1:142882-144642 GCF_000151845.1 Pteropus vampyrus
GTAGAATGCTTGACATCCTGAGCAATGTCAGGGTTTGAATGCACCTGCGCCTAGCAATGTGCTGAGTTTTCTCTGTGCTGGGTCTTAGGGAAAACTGAAGCTTTGTGCACAGCCAAGAGCTTGCAGACTTCTAGGAGCAAGTGGAACAACAACGTGTGACCCGTCACCAATCTCCCGGGTGCTCAGGACAAAGGATGGGCCTTCCAGAGATCCTCTCTCACTAATCCCCAGAAGACAGAGTATTTGACTCGCAAGAGAGAGGAGATGGGAAAATGAAAAATTAATTGTTATGGGGTAAATTGTGTCCTTCCTCCCAAATTCATGTATTAAAGTCTTCCCCGGCCCCAACCCCATACCTCAGAATAGGACTGTATTTGTAGACGGGGCCTTTACAGAGGTGATGAGGTTAAAACGAGGCTGTTCATTCAATCTGACTCACGCTCTTGTCAGAAGAGGGAATTTAAACACACGAAAAACACCATGGACATGCGTGCCCGGAGAAAAGACCAGGCAAAGAGGAAGCAAGAAGCTGGCCGTCTGTAGGCCAAGGAGGGAGGCCTTAGAGGGTACCAGGTCTGACGACACCTCGATCTTGGACTTCCGGCCCCCGGAACTGCGAAAAAACACGTTTCTGTTGTTTAAGCCGCCCAGTCTGTGGTATTTTGTTATTGCATCGCTCCCTAGCAAACAAATAATTAACAATTATTTCTACAAAGATTTTTTAAAATGATCTCAAAATTCCAGAGACATCACAAGCATAGAACAAAAAAAAAATTTCTTTCTTGAACTATTTGAGAGTAAGTTAACTGACATGGCAGAAAGTTCCTCACAGTTTTCTATAAAGGAGGTGAAGATTCTAAGTGAGCTGGAGAGATTAGCGTCTTAGAAAAACGAGAGATTTTGAAAGTTCTACCTGAGAAGATGAAAATGCACGTGTCGCCTTGGGATGTGTGGTGTGGGAAAAATGACCAGGAGACTTCTTGTGTCCCATCTCTACCATACGCTTTGTGATGTTGGAGAAATCACCTCACACCCACTGACAACTGCACAGAATAAATAACCTCTGAGGTGGCTTCCAGTGAAGCATTTTGTGATTTTCATGTCTGAGAGGTAATTCTTTTTTCTATCTTGAGGTCCAAGGGCAAAAACTATCCAGTCCTGTCCTCCAGTGCTGAGTGTCCTGCCAACAATTTGCCCCCGTCCCCACCCCACGCTCGTTAGCCCAAGCTCTCTAACAGGCTGGCAGGCAAGGGGGTGGGGGACACAGGCCCCGTGTCCCTGCAGGTGGCCCACCCTCCAGCCCAGCCGAGCTCCTGGCCGTCCTTTCTCTCCTGCCTGCGAACTCTGTCGCGAATGCTCTTCTCTCTTCCCACTGACGTCCTTGGAAATTCTGCTCCTTCTTTTCAGTCTTTCTAAGCATTTTCTCCCCCGTGCTATTTGAGCACCTGTTCAATCCCCTGAAAATTTATCGCACCAAAATAATTGCTTCTTTATCTTTCTCCTCACAAGACTCCATGTCTTGTGAGGAGAAAGATAAAGAGCCTGGGTATTTTTCCTCTCCGTAGCCTCAGCTACGGACACCGTGCTCGGCTCAGCAGTTCGTTGCTGGATAAACGTGCCTTAAGAACTGTGAGCCAGACCCTGTTGGGCTGGCTGGAGAATGATCCTGCCCTTAGGGGGTTCCCATGGCAACAGAGGGAGACAGGTAACAAAGCGGGCAGCCACCATGTAAGGGAGAGTCATCATTTTTGTGGTGGTGC
>NW_011888940.1:144692-146767 GCF_000151845.1 Pteropus vampyrus
TTTCTCCCCCGTGCTATTTGAGCACCTGTTCAATCCCCTGAAAATTTATCGCACCAAAATAATTGCTTCTTTATCTTTCTCCTCACAAGACTCCACGTCTCTGGAGGAAAGAGCCTGGGTATTTTTCCTCTCCGTAGCCTCAGCTACGGACACCGTGTTTGGCTCAGCAGTTCGTTGCTGGATAAACGTGCCTTAAGAACTGTGAGCCAGACCCTGTTGGGCTGGGTGGAGAATGACCCTGCCCTTAGGGGGTTCCCATGGCAACAGAGGGAGACAGGTAACAAAGCGGGCAGCCACCATGTAAGGGAGAGTCATCATTTTTGTGGTGGTGCTAAGCACGAGCTGGACGCCTTTCAAAATCGGAAAGACTCGCATTAAGCTGGAAGTGACATACACTTGGACTTGGCCAACAGTGCCTTGCAGGGGCGGGCGTCGGAGAAGTGTCTAGTAGACTATAAGCTCCATAAGGGTTTGGACCGTGTCTGCCTCTTTCACTGTTGTCTCCCCAGCTCCTGGCATAAGCAACATGCTGTGGTCACCAATAAATATTTGTGCAATGAAGCACGAATGAACCCACAGCCAGATCCTCCTTCCTGTTTTTTTTTCTCAAAAGCCTTTCTCGCCTTCCCTCTCGCTTTCTGACTCGTCCTTGTCCAAAGATGTGAGCTCAGACTTACCTCAGTGGGGGCGGTGCTGAAGATCAAAGACAGTAATTAGGATGAAAGCATTTAGTGCAGTATGAAGTGTTCCGTAGACGTGAGTTACTACTCGCGGCGTCCGCCCTGCGAAGGGCGATGTTGGGTGAAGCCGCGCTGGGCTGACCTGGTTGGGGGTTCGGGTGCCCTCAGGGCCTATTTATGGTCCTGTCAATGCAAAAAAGACCCACCCGTTTCCAGTTTACCATTCTTTAGAAGTCGTGTGGGTTTTAATAAGGACCTTAGAGATTCCTTCCTTTGCAACTAGAAAAGAATAATTCAGGTGCATTAATTAGGGTTCCCACGGTCACTGCTCATGTGTGGCTGGTCCGAATGAGGGTTTTTCTTCTTGCTTTTTGGGCTGTCCCCAAGGGAGCTCTTATTAGAGAAAAAGGAGTCTCACGGCCATGGTGGGAGGTGGCCTGTGTCAGGCAGGGTTCTCAGAGGAAGAACCAGTAGGATGAGTGTGCACATGGAAGGGACGCTGGTTCGCTGCACGGGAACCGGGTCACGCGGGAGAATTAGGGCCTGAACCACGCTCAGATGACAGAGGGAGGGGACCGCCACCGTCCTGGAGCCTGAGACGACTCAGGAGGCTGCAAAGAGGTGCATCCTGGGGCAGGTCCCTTGTGCTGTCTGTGCCTGAGTGACTTACAAGGTGGCTGCGGGGGAAGGGAGAAGCTGCCTTCCTTTCAAGATTGCCCTGAGCTAAAAAATTCTCGGTCGGTCGCTTGTCCGGGTGTAGGAGCACAGCTACCTGGAGGCGGGAGAGGCTGGGTGACCTCATGAGGAGGTGCGAGGGCCCCGGGCGCTCCCTGCCCTGAGCTGCTGCAGCACCGATACATGTCTAAGCTACTGATTCAGGCACTTTGCAACACGCCCTCCGCCTTCCTATTAAAATCCTGTGATGCCCAGTAAATTAGGGGAAGGACGGGGTGGCTGAATGAAAATATTCTCTATCCCTGGCTCCACAAACACGTCCACAGTGAGAAAAGGGACCACTTAGGACCTGGGGGTGTCGGTGTCCAGAAAGGAAAATGGTGAAGACAGACTCTCAGGGCCCCCTCCTCCCTCTCTACTTGAAATCCAGAACCCTCAACAGGTCTGCCACCCCTCGGGGCCGGTCTGCCTTCTAGAACTACAGTCCTCTTTTTCTGGAGTTAAAACATTCCCAGAGAACTCGGCACCCCAGGCCAGTGTGAGTTGCCAGTCACCGCGGTGGCTCCTGACCAGCGAGCTGACGGAAGCTCATTCCCTGGTGAGTTTGCACTTACAAAGGAGGCCTTAACCCTGCATGTCAGGGGCTGCGGTGGGCATCTGAGAGGGTGCCGAGTGGACTTTAGGGACACCTTTCTTGTCACCGTATGTCCCTGCCCCCAT
>NW_011888940.1:146817-148970 GCF_000151845.1 Pteropus vampyrus
GGGCCTGAACCACGCTCAGATGACAGAGGGAGGGGACCGCCACCGTCCTGGAGCCTGAGACGACTCAGGAGGCTGCAAAGAGGTGCATCCTGGGGCAGGTCCCTTGTGCTGTCTGTGCCTGAGTGACTTACAAGGTGGCTGCGGGGGAAGGGAGAAGCTGCCTTCCTTTCAAGATTGCCCTGAGCTAAAAAATTCTCGGTCGGTCGCTTGTCCGGGTGTAGGAGCACAGCTACCTGGAGGCGGGAGAGGCTGGGTGACCTCATGAGGAGGTGCGAGGGCCCCGGGCGCTCCCTGCCCTGAGCTGCTGCAGCACCGATACATGTCTAAGCTACTGATTCAGGCACTTTGCAACACGCCCTCCGCCTTCCTATTAAAATCCTGTGATGCCCAGTAAATTAGGGGAAGGACGGGGTGGCTGAATGAAAATATTCTCTATCCCTGGCTCCACAAACACGTCCACAGTGAGAAAAGGGACCACTTAGGACCTGGGGGTGTCGGTGTCCAGAAAGGAAAATGGTGAAGACAGACTCTCAGGGCCCCCTCCTCCCTCTCTACTTGAAATCCAGAACCCTCAACAGGTCTGCCACCCCTCAGGGCCGGTCTGCCTTCTAGAACTACAGTCCTCTTTTTCTGGAGTTAAAACATTCCCAGAGAACTCGGCACCCCAGGCCAGTGTGAGTTGCCAGTCACCGCGGTGGCTCCTGACCAGCGAGCTGACGGAAGCTCATTCCCTGGTGAGTTTGCACTTACAAAGGAGGCCTTAACCCTGCATGTCAGGGGCTGCGGTGGGCATCTGAGAGGGTGCCGAGTGGACTTTAGGGACACCTTTCTTGTCACCGTATGTCCCTGCCCCCATGAACCCGGCTCCTCTGCTGCCCTTCTGCCCCTCAGACACCAGCAGTGGCCCCTGGCGGGCACGCGAGGGCACTCGCCATCCGTCACCTCTCACACCTTCCTCTCTCTTTCACTCCTCAGGCAGGAACCACGGGAGGCGAGCTCTGTGGTACACCGACCCCGACACCCTCGGGCGGCTGAGGTGGGGGCTCGGCGTGAACCTGTTTCTCCTGTGAACCTGGGCCTTGCTCTCCAGGCAGCCCCACATTCCCTAAGGGCAGAAGTCGCCCTTGCTCCCGACAGGCAGGTGTGAGTGCAGACGAGGTCAAACTCCAGAACTCATCATTTCTCAGAGAAGCAGTTTTGACAAAGGCGATTGTCACCTGCGTCATTTCGGCATGGATAACGGGGCGCAGGGTGCACGGGGCGCAGGGTGTGACAGGGAGGGTCTGCGCTGGGTAGGCTTCAGGCCGCTGTAGATATTATTTGTGTGGTAATTCACTTCAAAGTGTCCAGTACAAATAGCGGGGGGTGTGTGACCTTCGATGTCCACCTCAGGAGTGGTTAGTTAGCTTCTCACGTGATTGTTGGGAGGCCACCAACCAGGGGTGGCTTAGTTAGCACACAGAGGCCTCTGATCAGGATCCACAGTCCAGAAGTCCCTACGGCAAGCACATTAAATCTCACTGGCCAATGCTAACCGGGAGACTCATGAATTAACACGTAAGGCGTTTAGACATGACTTTTTTCTTGGTGAAATGAGAGAACTCGAAGACTTGAAAAAACAGCTCCACCGCCTCTGAGTCGGGTCTAGGAATCCAGCAAACCTGGCCCTGTCCCGCTCGGAAATGGGCCGTGTGTCCCCTGTACCTGATGAAGGGCCGGATGCTCCTGCCACCAGAGCCAGCTCCCTGGGAGCCCTCGTGTGAGGCAGAGGACAGAGGCAGGACCCTCCAGGACGGTCCGCGTGGCCCCGGGAGCTCGTGGACCAACGGAACCCCGCCGAGACTGCCTCTCGTTAATCACACGCGTGCTGGGCTTAGGGGTGGGGGACACGCAGCCTGTCTCCTTCCACAGGGTGGAGGCCACTGCCACGTCCAGACAAACGGACAAGTGCTGGGCAAGGAGGGGAGCCGTCTGCGAGCCGCCCTTCTGGTGAGCACTCGACAGACCCCGACTCTGTGGTGCGAGGCGCCTTCTTCCACCCCCAGAACAAGCCCGGGGACCAGGCAGACAGGTGGGGCGTCACTTCTCCCGCAGGTGAGGACTCGGAGCCCGCAGGTGCTTGATGACGTCTTCAAAGTCAACTGCGAGCTGCA
>NW_011888940.1:149720-151220 GCF_000151845.1 Pteropus vampyrus
GCGTTTAGACATGACTTTTTTCTTGGTGAAATGAGAGAACTCGAAGACTTGAAAAAACAGCTCCACCGCCTCTGAGTCGGGTCTAGGAATCCAGCGAACCTGGCTCGGTCCCGCTCGGAACTGGGCCGTGTGTCCCCTGTACCTGATGAAGGGCCGGATGCTCCTGCCACCAGAGCCAGCTCCCTGTGAGCCCTCGTGTGAGGCAGAGGACAGAGGCAGGACCCTCCAGGACGGTCTGCGTGGCCCCTGGGAGCTCGTGGACCAACGGAACCCCGCCGAGACTGCCTCTCGTTAACCACACGCGTGCTGGGTTTAGGGGTGGGGGACACGCAGCCCGTCTCCTTCCACAGGGTGGAGGCCACTGCCACGTCCAGACAAACGGACAAGTGCTGGGCAAGGAGGGGAGCCGTCTGCGAGCCGCCCGTCTGGTGAGCACTTGACAGACCCCGACTCTGTGGTGCGAGGCGCCTTCTTCCACCCCCAGAACAAGCCCGGGGACCAGGCAGACAGGTGGGGCGTCACTTCTCCCGCAGGTGAGGACTCGGAGCCCGCAGGTGCTTGATGACGTCTTCAAAGTCAACTGCGAGCTGCAGTCCCCCGCCCAGCACCCAGGAGCCCGACGCTGGGCCAAGGGCTAAGCCGCGCTTGGGACCCTCAGGAAAAGGGCCCCGGAGCTCGAAAGTAAGTTCCTCCCCTTCCGAGAGCGGTCGTCCTCCGTCTCTGTGCCCAGCACTGCTAGACCCAGGGCGCCGCACGAGAGCCTTCGCCCCTCGGCAGGGTTGCCGGCTCCGCCACCCCCAAACACGCCGCTTCGGTCTAAGGATTATTTTGAGCTAAAGGCACTTGAAGAACAGCAGGGCCAAGGAGAGAGGTCTGATCACCCCTTTTCTTCCTGAAACCAGGAGCTAAAACTCCCCTGGGACAGGTCCCCTCCCCGTTCCTGGAGGAAAGAAACATTCTCATCGTGACGGACGGGGTGAGGCCGGGAGGAATTTGGACTAAGGGACTTTGTTACAACAGCTCAGCCTCCTTCGGCTTCTCGCTGTATTTCGGTTCCTTCTCCAGAATCACCTCTCTTTGTCCTCGTAGAAGCACAGCTAGTTTCTGCCACTTCTTTGGGTCTTCACGTCCTTACGAAGGCTCCGGGGTCACGAAACACTTACATTATACGCTTCGCTCCTGTAAAGCTGTCTCATGTCGATTTCTCAGCCCCGGCCAAAGACCGCAAGAGGCTGGAGGTGAAGGTCGCCTCCCCTGCACATTCCGAAGCCCAGGACTTAGGGGCAGGAGCGCACATCCTATAGCGCGATGCCAAGGGCTGTGGACTAAGAACCTGGTGCATCTCACAGCAGGAGCATCTTACATTGTCCGCTTTGGGACTCTTACTACACATTTGCGGGATACAAAAATGAGTGACTCCATGGACTGGAAGTTTACGGAGAAAGACATGACTCCACCTGGGCCGTCGGGAAAGGCTGCATCGTTCAGGGCGGACGATTT
>NW_011888940.1:153090-159773 GCF_000151845.1 Pteropus vampyrus
TTTTGTTCGTCAGCCAGTCTTGCCTGAAGTCTGTTTTATTGATCAGCAGCCAGCGGTATCTGGGACAAAGTAATTTCTCAGTAAAGGTTTGTTCGGTGATTGCTTTGTAAACATTGACTAGGAATCCGAGGGCTTGATCAGGACCCCCTTTCATCTCTGGGAGAGAAACGTGCGTTAGGAGGCCTGAGACCCAAGGTGGTGGTCAGGGGTCGGGAGGTCAAGGCTATGTGTATAATAAACCAAGAGCGTGGGTTCGACCCGGTGCGGGCCTGGCGGCCTTGCTCCGCCGTGGCTTAGGGACTTAATCCCAACTGGGCGCTGGCAAATGCAGACCTTGGGTCCTTTCGTTAAGGGAACCTGGCGTTTCATCAGACTCCTGCACAGGTTTTATCTGTTTCTTCTTCTCTCAGAGGCGATTCATTCATTCATTCATTCATTCATTCGACTAATATTGTTTGAGGGTCCGCTATGTTCCAGGCTCCATTCTAGATGCTGGGGATACAGAAGAACGAGAGACACCCGCGGGTGCCAGGAGCACCCCGGCCGCTGACAGGCCGATGTGTTTACACTCCAAGTTCCCTGCATGTTTATAAGGGTTTTCTAGAAACAAAGCCTTCAACAGCAAGGACAAGAGGAAGCGTCAGACGCTGCCGGCCCGAAATGCACAGGAGGCATTTCTTTCATGTGGGTGCAGGGACAGCCGATCTGCTATGACTGGAAGACGGTGTCACCTGGCTTTGCTTTCTATGTCCTTCCGGTGCCCGGGAGCATCTGGGAATGTGCTGGGTGCCACGGTGGACAGAGTGTTAACGTCTCCCCAGAGGCGAAAACACAGGATTGAAAGGATGAAAAGAACAAAATGTTAATAAGTTTGAGAGTTTAATGCTTTGAGAGACACATACAACTAAGATTGTATATTTGGGCAGTTTTTCGCTAAGGGAGGAGCGAGGGGGGTACACCCAATTCCGGATGCTGCCCTTCTGGTCCCTCTTCTCACGGGGGGCATGGCTGGGGTTAGGCAGCACCTCCGCCTGCTCTTATGCTGAAGCTATTATTCCTAGGAGACGCTCATGGCTTACGGCTTCGTAAGCACTCGTGGCTCCTGCTGGAGTGGCCCAAGCTCTGGTGTGGGATCGCTTTGCTTTCTTACCTGTGTGCCCAGTTACAGCTGAGACAGCGCCATGGCAATGAGGGGCCACGTGTCCGGGCCCCAGCGACCTGTAGTGACTGAAAATGTCCCAGAGACCGTGGACCGAGGAAGAGCCACTAGGCCAACAAAAATATCCTCATAGCGACACCAAGTTTGTCCACTGCTTCCACGTGTGCCCTCCAGCCCAGCGCCCCACTGCGGCTTCGCCAGGGCCCCCAACTCCCCCCACCCCTGGCCGAGCTTCTGAACTTGGAGGCCGGCCCTGCAGTGGGACGAGACCGGCCTCATCTAAGAAGTCCCTAGGGGTCTGGAAAGAGGACCTCGGGCACCTCTTCTCTCTCAGCTTTGAACTGTCCTCACCCCCCACCGCTCGCTCACAGGCAGATAAATCGGATGAAGAGGAATTCACAAGTCTGAGTACAATAAAAGTGAACATTTAATGCCACCATAGTCTGATTCTTTTTAAACACCAGATTCTCTTTTGACAACATTTTACACCTCATATGCCAGCAAACAATGTCTTCACACTGGAAATGGCACACAGCTTAATGGATTCATGTCACCAGTTTGTGAGAACCATCACTTTCCTTTCTAGACTGTTCTCCAGGTAACCTGTTCATATGTATCATGATCAAGCCAACAGCTAACTTTTATATAGCTATGTAAAGGCCCAGACACAAAACCCAGCCTGTTTGCAAATAGGCTGGCGGGACCTGCCCATGTACAGAAAAGTTGCATTTCTGACGTTAACAAATGAACTTTATTAAGAAATTTTAACAGCAAACACTTGTAAGCCAAGAACTTAATTTTCAAAATGGCACCAATCTTTTATCCAGTTAAACAGTGAATTTCCAACCATGACGTTAAATACTATCATTTAATTTTAAAACAGGATTTCATGAACTCGTTTGTGAATTTCCTGTTTCTGACACACAAAAAAAATGCACTTGGGCAGATCCGGTCTCCGATTTTCAAATGGGCCCATTTCTACAGATAAGCATATTTATATATACATACATACATTACTGGAGCTGAAGGAACCACAAAGCACAGTGTCCTCACGTTGCAGATTCGAAAACGGAGTTCTAGAGATGTTCGGTAACACATCCGGGGCCACAGGACTATTGTCAACACTGGAATGAGAACTCAGGTGCTCTGTCCTGTGCCCTTCCGCCACGTCACAGACCTTCTGTACACATGCGCCCGTGTCCGCCCTCGTGCACGCCCACGTCAGCACGGCGGTGTGATGCGTGTTCACCTGCACACACACACACTGGTGCAACGGCTCCTCGTGGGAAGAATCCGAGATGCCGGACTCGCGTCCCAGCATCTGTGAACCCCTCCGTGCACGTGGGCCGGTCTATTGACTTCAGTGTCTTCCTCCAGGAACGGTTATCCCCAGCTTCTGCACCGAGCTCTAATGTCTTCAAAGCACTTCCCATCGGCTATACCATGTTTTCTTTACGCCTTCCCAGAAGGGCAGCTACGGTGACCCCACATCTTCCTCTGGGGAGCCCGAGGCCCCACAGAGTGGAGCGACTTGCCCGAGGTTGCATAGCGAGTGCGGAAACCAGGCCGGCACCCCGTTTCCTCCCTCCCGGCTCAAGGCTTTCCTCGTAGGCTTAGCTGCCTCTCAAATGAGACTACGGACCCCAGGCCCTCCCCGCGCTAGAGATCCAGTGAGGGGACCAGGTGCCTTAGGCACCAGGGGCTGTAAGACTCACTGAAGTGCTTTGGTTTCTCCAGAAAAAAAAAAAAAAAAATCAGGTGCTCGGTCTGTCCAGGGTAAGGAACTGTAGTTGCTTTTCCAAACCCCTGCAGGAGCACCGGGCGGGGTGGGGGGATCTTAAGGAAATGTAGGAACCTCAGGCTGTTCTGTTCGCACTTTCTCCGATTTGAGCGCTGCATCCGCAGGCAGAGGCTGGACCCCTCTTCTAGCCGCGAAGGCCGACTTCTAAGCCCATCTTCATCCGATTCAAAATGAAGGATCCTTTCCCCCTTCAGCTACTTACTATAGAGACAGCTTAGTTTTTGAACTAAGCCCTATACTTTGAGGACTGTTCTCCTGATTTATCCATCTTGCCTCCCCAGACTATGTCCCCACTGACAGACTTCACAAGAGCGAGAGAAAGAAACAGCCACAGACAGAGCCACCGAATGTTCACGCGGACGCGTTCCCTGGGACAGCCACTCCCGACGGTGACGGACAAACTACGAAACACAAGCAGCATTGTAAAACGGCATCTCGAGTTCACGAATAAATCATAACATTCGTAAATCGAATGTGTGACAATGCGAGATGTTGGTTAATAGTACGATGGATGGAAAAAAATGACCCCTTTTTAGTTTTGAAGGTAATTCTGGGTCTACATAAGAAGAGACACGTGCAGGCCAGTATTTCAGCCGCCTCCAGCATCATGCTCCAGTCACCGCTGTGACGTCACCTCCGGTTCTGAGTAGGGCCACCCAAAAGCAGAACGTGTTTCTTCAGGGATGAACTAGCTTCTAAGAATTTTCAAAAGACTTTTTTTTTTTTTTTTTTTTTGAGACGAGCTGGAGTTATAAGAGCTTCTCCTGGATCGGAACTATGCTTTTATCTGGAAACGATAAGCAGTTTATAATAGGAAAAAAATATTTTGTCAGGAAGGTCGCTAAGTGACACAATTTGAGTTTTTACCCACGGATGTTGACAGATATTTGCTGGAGGAGGAGGAAACCAATATCATAATCCAAAGGACACGGGCGGTGGCATGGAAGTGTCCCCGTTGTGGGCCACCCTGCAGGCAGGCTCCAGGGACAGTGGGAACAGCCGGTTCATTCAGCGTTCACTGGTCACCAACTGTACTTTTAATCTGTTTCTTACTGGCCTGGTTTCAGGGTTTAAACACATTGCCTTTCTAAGTGAGAAAATACTTCAGTATATGCTCGGAGTGGGCCCTGCTCCAGCACGAAAGAACGAGTAAATTTGTGAATCGTTCTGGACTCAATTTTGAAATTAACTCATCTTTAGTAATTTCTTTTTTTGGCTTAAACCCTTTTTTGGATTAGGGATTTTAAAACCTTTGGCGGCTTCCTTCTTTGGGAGGCTTGGGCTGCGGAGCCGGGTGGCCGACGGCCCGGGCAGCGTGAGTTCTGTGGGCTCGTGCAGGCCTCGCCTCCTAGCTCAGGGCTGGGCGTCTGTAAGAGCTACGGATGAACCAGAACTCACACTGAGCATTCGAATCGAAGCCCGAAGAAGGGTTTCTTGCTCAACGCGAGGGAAATCTGAGAACCAGCAGAAGGCCTGTGTGTGGGTGTCACACGTTTCGAACTGCTGTCCGGATGGTTCCTTGTGGTTACAATGAAGCCACTGCCACCTTCCGTGAGCACAGACTTCAAGGCTGAGGCTAACTGATGGCAAACCGGGCCGGACTCCTGCCTGCCGTGTCCCCCACTCTGGGCTGCATGGCTTTGTAATCCCAGCTTCTACCCACCTCCACCCAGCTTGGGGTCCCTTCTGTGACCCCCAGCTGTGCCAGCACAGACCGAGCCCCGCACTGACATCTCGAGTTCCCCATGTTCAGAATAGTGATTAGAGGTGAAACAACAGTCGGGGTTCCGATTTCCAATCTGGGGGAGAGGAAACTCAGCGTCGGCACCCCCGTGACATACGCAGAGGGAGTTCAAGGGCGAGGTCAAAGGGTGCAGCTCTCAGGGGGGACTGAAGCCCCAGGAGGAAGCTAACCGCGCCCCCCGCGGCATGAAACGCTGTCAAGACGGATTTGCTCCCGGGGAACGAACGATGTCACCGTCTCCTGTTTTGGGATCTGAATTTCGTTCTGCTGCTGATGCTTCTGCCTCCTGTGAAAGCGTTTGGTGAGGGTGGCAGATTTCGGACAATCCAGGCTTCCGTGTCTGAATGGTAATTTCAAATTAACATTTTCCTCATCCTTTCATTTGCAGATTACGAAATGAAAACGGGTTCTGTCACATTCCCTTTGCCTTCTGGGGTGACCTGTCGCCAAAACCGAAAGCAGACCTGGGCCCGCCTCCCTCTGGTCACTGCGGGAGGCCGAAGTCTTCAGCTGCAGAGAAGGTTTCAGAAGAGTTGCCTGCGACTTCTGTGTGGTTAAGGCACAGGTAGAACCAGGGACGAGCACATGATGGAATCAAATTCATGCTTTTTCCACACAGTTAATCGGTAATTGGTACGTTAAGATGTTTGCCGTTTACTTAGGTTTAAAAACGGAGAAGTGCGTGCCACAGTGGACGACCTCCACGCCGAGCCGGCATCCTGCACGACGCTCGGCGGGCGCCGTGGGGGCACCAAGCTGACTCGGTAAAATGCCGCCAGGCTCCATGCGACCCTTTTGTTATCTCATCAAATTGCTACCAATGGGAAAAAGCCGGTTTAGGCAGGAGAGGAGGTGAGGCTGCTGCCCTAGGAAAGATTCTACTGACGGATTTTAAATCTCTGTAGAGGTTTCCACTTAATGTCGCTCCAGAAAAGGCACCAGGGCCCCGCCCTGGCCTGCTAAGGAAGTCAGCCCAGCGGGGTGACCTCAGGGCTAGGGAAGACGTGCCAGGGGCCAAAGCTGAGTATACTCATTGCTCATCAAGTGAATTCTTTCCCACAAAGACTAGCAGACTCACCTTTGACCACCCCCAAATTAAAGCAGTAATAGATGTATATTTCAGACCAACGACCAAATGGGATGCCGAATGAAGAACTCGAACTCAAAAGACTGGGACCTCAAAATTTTGCTGTTGAACAAGTCTGTTCAATGAGCCAGGGGTGTGCGAGAGCCTTGGCCGGTCCTGCAGTATGGGGTTCAGGTTGAAGAAGTGGGGAGGCCCTGCTCCCCAAAGAGACAGTCACACTTGTGAAATGTAGAGCGGGAAGCAGTCCATTCTGGAGTCACCTGTCGCCATGTTCAGCCTGTTCAGCTGCTGGATGTGAGCATGTCCTCTGCACAGGAGCTGGCTCTTCCAGAGGCAAAGCTGGGCTTGTCATCCACGGAGCCTCCCGCCTCTGGGGCCGCCTTCCCTCTGTGCCTGGTCTGACCAGGAAAGGGTCAGGTACCGTGACACTCACGGCACTTCGGTTCTTATTGACTGAGTTCGGCTGGGCCACCTGTGTCCAGAGGTGCATCAACAAGGAATCGCAAAGGTTCGTCTTCCTTGGCAAGTCCTGGGGCTGAGGAGCTGGTCGGCAGGGACCGCCGTGCCTGGAACGAGGCTCGTGAGACACACGAACGGGACTGTGTAAAACCCCGAGCACCTCCGTCACCAGGTGGGCTTCGGGGGCCTGGGAGAGACCCCGCCCCGGAAGCCAGAGGACACCCCTGTGGCTCCACAGCTGGTACGGGCCAATCCCTCCACCTCTCTGCCTCAGGCGTCCATCTCTAAACCGGGTGTAATCATCCCTCAGGGAAGCGTGGCGGGCATGAACACCTCAGTTTGAGAATGAGGTTCAGAGTCCCTGGCAGCCAGGCCCTGCACACCGCGTGCATGGAGCTGCGCCCGCCCCCGCAGTGCTGTGTGGTGTGTGGCC
>NW_011888940.1:161428-163492 GCF_000151845.1 Pteropus vampyrus
GCGACGCGGCCCTGTCCAGTGTCACAGACTCACTGGGCATTCGGGAAATACGATGATGATAAAACCTATGTTAATGATTCCGGTTCCTCGCACTCGGAAGACACGCCGAGATTTATGACCCGGCCGCTCTCTCTAGCAGCCATGCCCGCACAGAGCGAAAAGTGAGTTTCCTTGGATTCTGAACAGCAGCCGCCCAGGGCCACCCCCTCCGGCCCCAGGCCCCCTATTCTGTCCGGGGCTGACTGGGAAGAGGGGTGGGGCTGCCTGGCCCCGGCTCCAGGGCTGGGGGCCCAGCGTGGGGACAACAGGCGTGGACCACAGCCAGGAGTGAGGGGTGGGGTGGGCTGGAGACCGAGGCGGGAGACACACATTTGACTCCCCGGGGGGGGAGCACAGACAGGGCTCTGAGAGGCTCGGCTTCTCACTGCGGTCCCACAGCTAGTCTGTGGGAAAGCTGGCATCCAAACGGATCTGCATGACCGGTCCCGGCCACTAGCGGTACAACGCGACATGACAGGCTGCGTCGAAGATGGTCACCGAGCTGTCCTGCTGTGCTGTCTCATTTGATTCTCCTAAGAACCCAGCGAGGCACTCAGGGGGGTGTTGTCACCCCATCCTTATGCAAAAGGAGCCACGGGAAGACAGACTTCTACAGGAGGCAGGGCCCGGCCAGGGAGCCGACCAAGCCTGTTGCTTTCTCCCTCACCCAGTGGCATTTTACCTGATGTTTCCTAAACCTGAGCCCCCAGGCCTCACCTGCCGTGCTCCCCCCCCCCAGCCAGGGAACACTGGCGAGAAGGCAGGGGACAGTCGTGGGGGACAGTCATGGAGAGGGAGGTGCAGGGGGCCCGAGGGGCGGGAGAGCGAGCCGGCCAGTGCTGGACAGGAAAGGGAGGACAGGGAATTTAATGGCAGCCATGCACTGTATTCCACATGCGAGGGCTTCCCGCATCGGGTCCCATATCAGTGTAATAGCCGGGACCAGATGTGAGCTTTATATTGTGGTAAATGGAATGCGTAGGAACAAATAAATAAGAGACAATTGAATTCGTCTTTCGGAGACAGCAAAATTGTCCTGAATTGTTGTTAGATGGTTACTGTCATCCTGGGCTTTCTATTAAATGGAAATAACACTACGGATGTTATTTTTTCACTCAAAAATGTCTTTCTTGCTTTCTGAATCCTCCATGAGGCTTTCCTAAGATTGCACCTTCTACCCTATTAAGAGCTCTATAAATTCTTGTCTATTTCAGGCTAGATATGCAATGTGATTTTGTGGCCTCAGAGCAGATTTGTAATACAGCCTTCACGTCTGGGTGATCTTCTGCCACATGCAGGGGGAAAAATCTCATTTGCAGGTGCTCTGGACTGAGACACGTAAGAAATAATCTCACGAGAGCAATACTCACCACCCCTTTGCCGCCCCCACCAGTCCCATCTGTCCCCCAGAGAGTGGGACTGCACGCTCAGGGTGCCCGTCTCCGTCTGATGGGCATCAGAGGCCCCCGGAATCGGACACAGATGCTGTCCATCTGTGTCCGTCTCCCCCTGGCTTGTGCACCAGACTGTGTAGCCGGCGAACCCGGCAGTTGCAGCGATGCACGTGAACCACGGGCCTTACATTCGCTGAGCCATTTGTTGGGGTCCAGCATTAGGTACTGTTTGGTCGTCTCCAGCTCCTTCATCAGCCACTCGTACTTGGCCCGGACCTCGGCGATCCTCTGCTGGCGATGCTCCAGAATTTTCAGTTTCGCGTTGAAGCACATGACCTCCTGGCAGGCAGACGAGAAGGACGTGTCGATGGTGGAGAGAAGGTGAAAAGAACCTTCAACTCAAGTCCAGCTGAGGCGACCACTCCTGGAGCGCACTGCTTGTGCGCAGCGTCAGTGGGACTGGAGCTGGTGGCTGGGAAATCTGGGAGGGGCCCGGGCGCTGCCAGCCCAATTTCAGTCCTGACAGAGTCAGCCGGGCGGGCAACCCAGCCACGGGTGAGACTATCACAGGTGCTTCTTAAATGGGAAGACACCTGGCGTTCCAGGACGGAGCTAGAAGAGCCCCCCCCCC
>NW_011888940.1:164325-168817 GCF_000151845.1 Pteropus vampyrus
TCCCCTGAGAACCACCTCCGGCCTCCACCTGTGAAACGCACACACGCGCACACGCACACACATGCACACGCATGCACATGCACACACGCGCGCGCACATGCACACGCACACACATGCACACACGCACACGTGCGCACACATGCACACGCACACGCACACACACGCACACACACATGCGCACACACGCACACACGCATACACGCACACGCGCGCACACACACATACGCCCACACGTACACGCACATGTGCGCACACACGCGCACACGTGCGCACACACGCGCACACGTACACGCACATGTGCGCACACACGCACACATATGCACACGCACACACATGCACACGCACACGCGCACACACACACGTGCACACCTGCACGCGCACACACGCACACGCGCGCGCACACACGCGCACCCGAACCCGTCGTCTGCAGCTGCGAGCCATACTCTGCAGGAATGTGTGTGACAAGGAGGTCAAAGAGATGTCCACGTTGGGGAAAAAAGGTCCTGGTGTTGGTATCGTAGTAACAGGAGTTCCAGAAAGTACCGTTTATTCACCGACAACAACGACACTATAAAAAACACCAATCGCGGGCCAGGCCCTGTTCGACACGCTTCCCACACGGCAACGAAGACTGCTGGCTGTCCCTTCATACCAGGCAGAAGTGCCCCTGAGGGGCAGCAGCGCACACGGCCCCCCGGCACGGAAGCCTGGCCTCCGTGTGGCACGCGACCTTATCTCTCGCCAGCGCCACCCAAGCAGAAGGCTGCGTGCAGCTGCTAGGCAGTGTCCGCACCTCGTTCCTTCTCCTTTGTCCTGGACGGAACGTGGGCCTTGGCTGGTCTGTGAGTCGGAGATCGTACACAAGAGCAAAACAGACAGAAGGAGCCCAGACTCCTGGTACCCTGGAGACTTTTACACGATCACCTTACAGAATTTTTCTTTTCTTTTCTTTTTTTTTTTTTTGGTGATTTTTAAAAGCAGTTTGGGGTTCACAGCAAAGCTGAGAGGAAAGTACAGAGTTCCCATATGTTCCCTGCTCCCCCGCCCCAGGCACAGCTTCCCCACCAGAAACACCCCCACTAGAGGGCGCATCTGTCGCCCCTGAAGAGCCTGCATCGACACATTATCACCACCCACAGTCCGTAGTTTACGTCATGGTTCATGTGGTGTAGCACAACCTATGGGTTTGGACAAACGTAGGATGACGTGCATTCACCGCTATCATGTCAGACAGAGCATTTCCACTGCTGTAAAAATGCCCCACACAAACTTTTATATGAGAAATACATTTTTACATGGCTATTGGGGTTTCCTGTCGCAGACAAACCTAGTATCTCATTGAATTTTCACAGAACAGGAAACTAAGATATAAAGAACTTAAGTCACTTGCCCAAGTCTCATATCTCCTTGTTTAAAATAAAATCCACTCCCCACGTTCTCCATCAAAAGAAAAAAAAGAAAAGAAATATCAGATAATAAATGATTCCCCCCAAAGATGTACTATTATTAGATACCACAGAACTCTGGGGAGATGAAAAACACACAGGGAGTAACTTGGGCATCACAGAGAGAGCTGACATGCTGATCTGTGCTCTCAGAGGCAGGTCTCAAGGGGATTAGAACAAGCAGGCACCCACAGGACCCGCAGGGCAGGGCCCCACTGCGGCAAGCACCATCTTTTCCTCTTGACTGGTGATGAAATGAGTGAGTGAAGCCATCAGCCCTGATCTTCATCCAGGTCTGGAAAGGCGCTGGTCCTGCTTTGGGCGACTATCATGCTTGTTCCCTGGCTGTGGCCCCTCTCCCAGCAGGTGGCCTTGGGCCCCTCCAGACTTGGCCTTGGAAGGGAAGCAGGGGCCTGTGAAAGGCTAAGTCCTGGAGCTGCCTCAAAGGTCTGCCACCTGCCAAGACACACTCACTCGGCAGCTCCTTCTGAGGGCAAGAGACAGTCAGGAGGCTTGCGTCCTCCGGGGAAGAAGGGTGGTCGGAAGAGCTGACACCGTTTCAGCAGGCGAAGCTGAAGGGACCCTGACTGAACTCAGGTGGAATCGCTAAGTGGTCCCCTCCCGAGTCTGAGGCCAAAGGTGGGGTTTGCCCAAAGCCTCAGCTATCTGCTGGCCCAAGGAGTCTGGGCTTTATCTCGTTCTGCTTTTAAACAGAATGGACAAAGGCTCCATCCAGAGTCAGATCTGGGTGAGGATGGACGAGGTGAGAGAGAGCTTGCACTCCCGGTAAGGCCGCCCTGAACACGTGGAGGTCGCACACCCCGCCATTGTTCTACGGGGCCGGGGGCGGGGGGGCGCCTGAGCGCATCGGCGGGCTGAGGCCGGAGGCGCTGGCCCTCACAGCACCACTCATCACAGTGGTCAAGGGGCCTCGGAGCAGGTAGTGCCCTCCCTTCTCCTCTCTCCGGACACCCTCCTCCTCCCGCAATCCCAGCAGGTTCTGCCTGTTCAGTGCTGGGCCAGCGTGGCCTGATGACCCGTCCGGAAAGAAAGACACTGTACCTTCCTCCGACTCAAGAGATCTACTGACTCGGGCACAGAAAAAGAGCCGGAATTCTTCGATACAGAATAAGGGGGCCGAGGCTCAGGGCGGCCTCCTCGCGCTCTCCCCTAGAGGGTCGGGAGAGTAAAAGCACCGCCTGCAGCTCCCCGTGGCGGTGGCAGTCGGGGCGGCACGCGGTTCAGGGCACAGTGGGGCGGCACGGACGCTAAGTGCTAATTTTCTCTACAAAGTAAAGTCTGTGCTCTAGGCTCCTTGGTTTCATGTCAAATGCCACTCTTTAGATCCCAGTTCTTCATCTTGTACACACACACACACGCACACACACACACACACACTCACACACACACACGCACACACACGCTGATTTATGAAAGCGGAAAGCACCAACCGCAAGAAAAAAGTAAATGTCTGTCTCCTTCGTGTCCAAGACTCTCACAATGGAAGTGAACTAGCCAATAGTTTTGTTTTGTTTCGTTTCGTTTTGTTTAAATGGCCCTGATCAAGCTGGTTGGCTCTGAGCAAACCACCCTGCCTTGTGGGCCTCAGCTCCGGCCTCTGTCAGATGGATTTGCTACAGAACCTCTAGGGACACGGAGGCACGACCAGCGTCAGCACGGGGTGCTCCGTTCTCCGGCGCTGAAGCAGGTGGGGGAGGCGGGGAGCCTGAGCATCTTGCAGGTGAAGCCTGGGGTCCTGGCCACTGGGCGGCACTCACGAAGAGGCCCGTGCTCTGTGTTTAATGACGTGTCCTCCCTCGGAATCCTAGCAAGGGTGACCGGTCCTCCGCCTCACCTTCCCTGACCCTGGGGACAGGTCAGAAAGCACCTCTCTGAAGGCGGTCATAGTGTCATGGGGCTCAGTGTTTGCGCCCCAGCTGGAGCACGTGTTCAGGCATTTCTGGGTGACTCTACTCAGGATCCGCTCGCGTGAGAATCAGGGGAGGAACTGAAGAGGCTCATGAGATGGGTGGGGTGTTAGTTATTTACCGCTGTGTGACAAATGACCCCAGACCTAGCAGCTAAAAACAACAGACGTGACTCTCACACGTTCCTGTGGGTCCAGAATCTGGCAGCAGCTTGGCTGGGTGGTTCTGGCTCAGGGTCTCTCGTCAGCTGCAGTCAAGCTGTCAGATGGGGCTGCTGTCATCTGAAGCCTTGATTGGGCCTGGAGCATCCACTTCTAAGCTCATTCAGATGGCCTTTGGGGAGACTTCTGTTTGTTGTCCCAGGGGAGTCTCCACAGAGGCATGGGGCGATGGCAGCTGACTCCCTCCAGAGCAAGAGAGGACACTCGGGACGGACGCAACTGTGTCTTCTATCACCTGGTCTTGAAACTGACATGCCATCGCTTTAGCCTGGACACAGAAGCCGACCCTGGTACAGTACGAGAGGGGACGGTACGGGGCGCGGACCCCAGGAGGCAGAGACCGTTGGGGACCACTCTGAAGTCTGGTCACCGCATTTGGAATGTGACCGGATGGGAAAACATCTGGAACAGGGCCACCCCCTCTCCCTCCGGGACCCATTTCGGGCGTCATGTGGGATGGGGCAGTGATCACCTGGTGGCAGGGAGACGAGGAAACGGAGAATGGCGTTTCACAGGGACAAGTCACAGAAGGTGCCCCATTCCCCGTGCCTGCGTCCCACGCTCGCCTGCAACTTTCTCAGCCTCTTCGCCATGCCAACGCCCCCGAGGACGGGAGCGAGTGCCCACCGTTGAGGGGGCTGTAGTTCAGGGCACAGGCATTCGTGTTCGGGTCGCGTGGGTTTTCTGAGTGTTCTGCATCTGGTCACCAGTCAATTGATTCCATGAAGGAACTGGTCTCATCCGGTCCTTGCGACTCCCGAGACGCCATCCCACCCCCTCCAGAGGATGCACTGCCAGCCTTTGCTCAGGGCCCGATGGGGAAAGCTGAGGACCGGGCCAGGGGAACAGGGTCGGACTAGAGGAAATGGAGTTTGATGCCGTGAAGGAAGATGCAGAC
>NW_011888940.1:170307-173124 GCF_000151845.1 Pteropus vampyrus
CATTTTTAACATCACTGAGTCCAGACAGACGTGCCCACACTGAGTCCGGAGAGGCAGCCTCTTAGGTCAAATCTCAGGAAATGTGGCTGAGGCCTCGGGGAATGGGCTTCTGTCCATTCCCAAACTCCCACCCCTGGGGACCCTCCACCACCGTCTTCATTCTGACTCAAGGTACAGGCACTAGGAGACAGCGAATCAAGAAGCATAAGGCACGCGTGTTGAAAGGAACCACAGACATCGGAGATGAGAGGGAGAGAGAATCAATCGCTGACTTCATGGACCAACAAGAGCCAGCCCCACGGCCTCCCAGATGAGCGACGGGGTTGGCGGCCTGCTTAGCGCTTCGACTGGAGAGTGAACGGCTCCCAAGCTGGAGACACGGGGCAGGTGCCCTGGGCCACAGAGCTGCCCTCTAGGCAGATTCATAAGATCATAAGGAGGCTGAAAATCCTGTGGCCTGGCCGAGTCACTGCTGAAAGACCGCGCGGTCAGTGCAGGACTCACGCGTTTGTGTAAACAAACGGAAGCGTGGCACCTACCGTTACATACAGTACCTAACGCTGGATGACGGGAATGAACCGCTGTGTTACCGGTTTATGTATTTCCTGCACTATATTCTCATCGTTATTTTAGAATGCACTTCTACTTAAAAACACTGTGCTGTAAATAGTACGCCTATGGCAGTGGCGACCTCGTACATCTTGTATTTACCGTGTCTCCTGATCACATCGTTTTCTCCGGCGCTTGATTCAGTCTGGTGCTGTTTGGCACAGCAGTGTGCTGTACAGGTTTGCAGGCCGGGAGCGACGGGCCACACCGCACATCCTAGGCGTGCGGTAGGCTGTGGCATCTCAGTCTGCGTGAGTCTTCCGTGGTGTTCGCAGGATGACGAGACGGCCTGACACATTCCTCAGAACGTATCCCCATTATTCAGCAGCACGTGACTCTAGGATAATGCTTATTAGAGTTGCCAGATGTTTGAGGTATAAATCGATCTGGGCTTACGTTTTCTCTCCATCATTACATCCTTTAAGAATATCCCCTTCGATGATATAACCTCATTCTGTCACCCACAGGCCATGCTCTTGCTGCCCCAAGCTTGTGCCCCCATCATTGCCCCAGCTTAGGTGCCCTCAGGGTGCTGGGCACCCTCCCATCACCTAAGCGCTTCCTCCCCTTCCCGCTCACTCCGCCCCTCGGCACTTGGCGATGCGCCTCAGCTCACGGCTGTCTGTTCTACGTTTATTTGTCCTTTCCTTCCAGTTAGATCCCAGGCTTCTTACAGTGACCTGTCTTCCATGCTGCCTGCCCCTCCCCCACCACACCCGAAACGTCCATATCACTGAGCTCTAAAAGCAAAGAAGAGGCCTGATCAATATTTAACAACTGAAAATAAATCTCACTGACTGCGGATCATCTTATGGAAAGGAAGTCGGGTCACCACCAATATTCTTTATGTCATTTGAATCATCTCATACAACGTAGGCAGGAGAGAGACCATTGAGGTTCTGGACCAACCCCCTCACTTTACTTTTAGGTGAGAAAATTGAAGCCCAGAGAGGAAAGTTACTCCCTAAAGTTCACACAGCCCAAGACCTCCAGTCTCCGGCTCTCTAGCTCAGTCTTTCCAGTGCCCCATGTTGTAGCCAACAGAACAAGCCGGATGCCATGCGCTGTCCACCAACGTGGGACTCCAGAGAGGCGTCCTGCGGTGGTCTTTGGCTGTTTCTGCTCTTACGTGCACCACGAAGCACTCTGAGAGCTCAGGGTTATCTTCCTAGCAATATAGTTCCAGTTCATTCTTACCAAGGAAGTAACCAAAACATTAAAAGTTTCCAAATTCAAAAGCAATCTCTGATAAAAAGTAACTGGCTGTCTCCTTTGCAGCCCCAAACATCTCTAGTGACTGTAAAATCCGGCCACCGAGCCAGCAATTTCTTATGAGGAGTTTTATGGCTTTTACTCTTAAAGAAGCTGCTTTTGATTTATGCTGATCATGTCCGATAGCCAGCATTGCTCTTAATACTAATGATAAATAAGCAAGATAAGGTCATCTGACCTGAAAGGAGCATATCTCCACCGTCCTCTCCACCAGGAACCCCTGCTCTACGGCAGCCGCTCCCCGAGGTCCCAGGTCTCCACGCCCTGTGTTAAGTCCCATCCCTCGCGCCCAGCCTGGCGACTCATTCTACACCGTTTTCCTTCACTAGTCCTGGTGAGCGAGAAGCCCTTGGACACGGCGTCTATGAGAGGAGGGGGCCCCAGAGCGAGTACACGCACTGTCTGCTCGTCAGGTAGTTAGTTATTTTGCAGTTTTTCTTCCTCTCGAATCCCGTGTAACGGCCAAACCGAAAAATTCAAGTCTTGGAAACAGAGTAAACAATATTGAAAGAACGAAATGGATGGGTAGCTGCAGCCAGCAAATCAGAGCGTGTGAAAGCACTTTAGAACACTCGCACGCACGCGGCCATGTAGCAAACGTCACGCAATAATCTGGACTTTGATGATCAAGGCTGGTGCTGGTGCTCGTGTGTGTGTGTGTGTGTGTGTGTGTGTGTGTGTGCATGTGTGTGTGCACGCACACGTGTATTTCAGGCCCTGTGGCGGGTGTGCACACATAATGGCCCCTGAGTGTATTTGGGGGTGGGGGGTGCAGGAAGGGCCTCCCCCTTGCACTGTCAGTGAGACCAAGTGTGATGCATCCCATTTCCAGAGAGAGGCACAGGGCCTTGGGGATCCCCAGCCTCCGCAGCCACTAGTCACTCTGACCTGACCCTCAGGAGGCCCTAAGTAGCCGCGTTCCTGGTCCTGGGCATG
>NW_011888940.1:174079-176792 GCF_000151845.1 Pteropus vampyrus
CGTTCACCGCGCGCAGCGGCAGCTTGGCGGCCAGGCCCGCGCCCCGGCTCCGGCTCAGCGACTGCGTGGACCAGGACATGTGCTTGCCGCTCGGGGCCGGGTTGGCGCTCTGGCCCACGGACTGCGGCAGCGACTTGGTGGAGAAGCTGAGCGTCTTGGTGGTGGAGGCCGACAGGCTGCGTGCTTTGGGGCCGGCCAGGAGCAGCTTGCTCACGGCGGAAATCTTAGACTGGCTGGCCTTGGGGGACGCCCCGGCTGACTGCGGGGTGCCCGGGTTGGTAGGCGAGGCCCCCGCGCTGCGGCCCAGGCTCCTGCCCGCGCGGGGCATGGTGCTGTCCTTGCCGGCGTGCAGCCGGGAGCTCATGGAGGACAGGCTCTCCGCTCGCTCCAGCGAGAGGCATTCGTAGTGGCTGACGGTGCTCCTGCCCAGGGAGTTGGTCCTGCTGGCCAGCTGCTCCAGCTTGGCACTGAAGAGCTTGCTGCTGCTGCTGGCGTCCTTCATCTTGCCGCTGGCCTCATCCGGGAAGCTGGCCACCAAGGGCACCGGCTGGTTCAAGGGGCTGCTGCTGCTGCTGCTGCAGGCACTGTGCTGGGGACTGGCCCGGTTCTTCTGGTCCAAGCTGGACTTTCGGACAGGGGGCAGAGGTGGGGTCCCCTTGGGCCGAGCCAGGACGCAGTGTTTGGGTGAGGCCACCTTCCTCTCCAGGGTCGCCTTGGAGGGCTGGGCGCCCGAGGCGGCGCTGATGCCGTTGGTCTCAGAGGCGCAGTGGTAGAAGAGGCCGTCCGGGGCCTCCTGCCGGCCGGCTTTCTGAAAGGCCCTGGGGAGGCTGCTCGATTTCAGGCTTTTGCTGGGATGCACTGGGCTCTGGGCAGCCGAGCTGGGCAGTGCCATCTCACAGCCATCCGCAACCCTCCCGAAGCTGTCAGTCCCGGGGGAGGCGGACACCTCGCCACTGCTGCTGCTCAGCCTGTCGCCGGGGCTGGCCTTCCTGTCCTGCGCCCGCTCTGCCCTGGCCTCCGGCCTGGCGAGGCCTGCTGCGGTCTCCGACTTCGCCCCTTCTTCACTGGGATAAGCATCCTCTTTCTTTACCTCCTCTTCTCGTTTCAGCCAGGGGTCCTCAAACGTCATCTCTTTCTTTGCGCTGGCTGCCTTGCTCTCCTGGGACCGGGCGGCTTTGGGGACGGAGCCGACGGTAGCAGCGGATGCCTCAGGTTCTTGGACGTGCCGGGGGCTCATGGCAATGCAGGGGTACACCGTAATGTTGGTCTTCATGGGGATGTACCCTTCGCAGCTGCTCAGATTGGCTGTATTGGAGATGGTGACCATGGCCTTGCCCAGGGTGGATATCTTGCAGCCTTTGATGGGGGTGGCTTTGTTGAAAGAGTCTTCCCGCACTTCGGACAAGATGAGCACGTTGTCGGGGCCCGCCTTGGGCTTCTCTCGGCACACCACGGTGGCATTCTGGATGCCGCTGACAAACTCGGAGGTCGGAGGGTCGGCCATCGCCTCCCCATGCCCGAAACACGTCTGGGCTATGAAGCTGTGGCAGGACTGCTCGCCGTCACTGCCCGTGCTCATCTCGCTCAGCCAGGAGCTGATGGAGGAAGGCCTGCTGCCTGCCTCTCGGCCCTTCTCATCCAGGTTCAGCTTCGGGAGGGGCAGGAACTGCGTGATGCTGACCTCGGAGACGGAAGCCACGCTGGAGTAGCACTCCAGGTCCTCGCTGATGCTGCCGATGATGCTGACGGGCCGCGAGCCCGAGGCCAGGGCCTGCACGGAGCAGTCGCTGTTGAAGCTGATGATGCTGGTGGGGCGGCCGCTGTCCAGCACCCCGCTGATGGTCAGCTCCTCCACCAACGTGAACACCAGCTCGTCCTCGCTGTTCAGCTCCAGCGGCTGCTGCACCGTCACCATCGTGGTGCTCACGATCTCCTTCTTGGACTCTGGAGAAACCGCTGCCTGAGGCTCATCATCGGCAGAGGCTTCGGGGAACCCTTCGCTCCCACCGGACATGGATTTCTTCAGAACCCGGGGGCTCATTCCCACCGGGGGGGTACGCACCTCAGGCTGTGGCAGGGACTCACTGGACACCGGGCCGGAGTCCTTGCCCAAGGGAGGCAGAGGGGCAGAAGGCAGGACCCCCTTCTGGGTGTAGACTTTGCATCTCTGGGAGGGCGAGCTGGTCGGCTTATACTCTGAGGTCTTGGACAGGCTGGCGATGCCCAGCCGGGGGGAGCCCATCGCCCTGGGCTTGCCTTCCACGAAGCCACAGGTGTTCAGGCTTTCTCGGCTGCTCTGGAGGCTGGGGCTCTGCACGAGCTGGGAAGAACCGGGCTGGCTGCTGCTGCCGCCAGGGACACTCCTGGGAGGGACAGGGCTTGGGCTGCTGGTGCGTGTGGCCGCAGAGACCGGGGAGCGATGCCTCTGCCGCCTGGAGGCCGGGGGCTCAGCGCCTTCTCTGTCGCTCAGCTGGCTGTCGGACCCATTATCTTCCTTATCAGACTCGCAGGGCGGGTTTGCCCCAGCCCCTTGGCTTAAGGGGGGACACTTGCTTGCCTGCTCTGCCCCGAACTGGGCAGGCAGCTCTTCGAAAGGGAACTTGCTGGGCGCTTCGCTGCCGTCAATGCAGTCCAGCCTCTCCTGCAGCTCGGCAAACGTGTTACACTTCAGGCAGTCCCTTTCCGGTTTGCTGGCCGTGGCCTCTTCGGCCTC
>NW_011888940.1:178567-181044 GCF_000151845.1 Pteropus vampyrus
TTTCTCTCTTTCTTTTTTTTAATGGCATATGCTAATTAACCTCATGGTCTAGCACGTGGGGGCCTATTTGTCGTTGGCAGCTGAGCCAGTAGGTCTAACCCCAAGGACGGAATTCATGCAAAACACCTCCCTTGGCGCTTCTGTCCTGGCCGGGACGGGTCTTCCTGTGCGTCCGTGTGCACGCACAGGACACTGCACGTAACGAGACCTGGGAATAGAAACGAGAGGAAGGGATGGAGAGGGAGGCGGCTTTGTGGCTGGCGGTTTGGCACGTTGTCTGTACACGCGGTCCTGTTCTGCAAGTTTCTGCACACAGGCGATTCCTGCCTCGGGAAGAGGTTCCCCGGCCATGAACGTGCATCGAAGACCTATGTGTTTGTAGCACATGCAGAGCTCCTTGGCCGAGGAGCGGCAGTAACTTAACTGCTTGTGTCTCCTATTCCTCGTATTTGCACAGAACAGTCGTGAAAGTATTCTTGCCCCTGACAAGAGGCAAAACACACGCATAGGCCCAAGTACTCAATCAATAATAGCACACGGAACTTTCTAGAAAGGCTTCCTCTGGGGACTTTTCAGGTGCTGTGTGGAGCCAGAGGCCTGAGCTGTGATAACGAGGCCCAGGAGTTTGCAGACTGTGTTTCTAGGCTCCTTGAACATCGACCTGGAGGAATGGCTCGTGTTTTCTCATCCTTATACGTGTCCCAACATCCTGATATGTGTCCCAGCATCCTTGCTTTGAAAAGGCTCTGCTTACGTCGCCATCAACACGCATCCTCTCAATTTCCGCCACACATCACTTCATCTCTGGAGCTTTCCGTGACCCTGAAGGCGGAAGCAGTTTCTTTGTTTCCCACGCCCGTGTTCACATCCCCCCATTGCATTCGTAAGGCCAGGTGACGGATTTGTCCGCCCATCCATGTCCTTGTCAGGCTGTCGTCAGTCAGCCACCCCCGGCAGAGCTCCCTGCAGAGGGATCGTCCAGCTCGGCAGAGATGAAGGCCATTGTCAGTCGAGATCAGACCTTGGACGTGGGGGAGCCATTTCACACATGACCTGCACAGGTCTTCAGTGAGCAATAGGGTTTTCCTTCCCATCTGGGACCAATTAAGGTGTCGGTTAGGGGCTGCTGAGCCCGCTCTGGCTCAGTTCCAGGGCAGTTTAAAAATATATCAGGGTTTCCCTTCAAGCAAAATAATCAGTGACAAAAGTGGAGAAAGCAGACTATTATGGCCGAATGTTTATGTCTTCCCCCAAATTCATATGTTGAAATCCTAACCTCCGACGCAATGGTATTAGGAGATGGGGCTTTTGATTAGGTCACGAGGGTGGAGCCCTCATGAACTGGATCAGCGCCCTTATAAAAGGCACCCTGGAGAGCTCCCTCACCCCTGCCAAGTGTGAGGTTACGGCAACAAGATGGCCATCTAGGAAGCACGAGGTGGGTCCTCACCAGACACCGAGCCTGCCAGGGCCTTGACCTTGGACTTCCCAGACTCCAGAACTGTAAGAAATAAATTTTCATTGTTTAAGCTGCCCAGTCTGTGGTATTTTGTTAGAGCAACCCAAACTGAGAGAACAAGAAAATGGGGGTGTGGAGGAGGGGTGAGACCTGTCTATAAAACGTGTGACTCCTTTCAAAATATATCCAGCAGGACGTCACAGACACCAGCAGAGCTGACGGCCAGACAGCCTGGCAGACACTGTTAGTGGAGATGCTGGCTCTGGACGAGCCTTGGGCTTTGCCTTCAACGTGGGGAGTGGGAGACAGGGTCCATCAGGGTTACGCCGTGATCGCATGCGGTCCGTTCTCATTATTTGTGGTGTAGGCTCCACTAAATCTCTGTGGACACTGAGGTGGTGAAGGTGGGGCCACCGCTCCCAGGAGGAACACACGGGTGAGGTTCCCGTGGGCTCCGTCACGAGAATTTGTCAGTTGCTCAATACAACCTTCTTCTCTTTTAAGATACCTTCTTTAATATGTACTTCTTACAAACAATAAATGAGATGCACGATTCCTTTATAATAAAGCCCTACCTGATAAAGCTTTAACATTTTCCTGGCCCTGGGTAACATGGCCGTACGTTTCTGTGGCTTTCAGCCTCACAGCGATACTGTCCGCTACACTTTGTCATTTAATCAGTTGTCCTCTTATGAATCCACGAATATAGCCACTTTTCCAGAGCTTCATCGTGTACTTCAGATGTTACCTTAGCATTTTCCAGAGCAGCCTGATGTACAGATCAGCAAATTTCCTCTTCCTTTTTCTGGATGCACCAAATTGCTGCTTCATTAGCATCGTAATCACACCAACGGCACAATGACATACGTGAGCGGAGCTTGTCTGACACGCATATTTCCTCTGTCAGGCCCACCACGGCCTTCTTGCACTAAGGAACAGTAGACGGCACCTCAATGCTACACGTGGGGGTGCATTTTAAACAATGCAGTCATCAACAAAAAGTTCACAAATGCAAAAA
>NW_011888940.1:181094-183670 GCF_000151845.1 Pteropus vampyrus
TCTCGCAGGCTCTTAGCATCAGCCAGAAACCACTGGAGAACGTGCCAAAGGCCAGCAGCCCAAACACACATCCTGCAAACACAGGGAAGAGGTGCCACGTGAGCAGGGAGCTGACGACCCTCTTGGGGTTGGCCAGCTGAAGGACACCGTCTCCATCTACATGGGACCAAGGCGGAGGGAGGTGCACTCGAGCACTTCCGTCCCTTCCGAGTGTCCCATCTCGCAGCGGCGGGCCACTGCAATGACGTGAAGCGGACACGCGCTCCCTGCGAGGGGTCCAGGCTGGACGACCGGGAAAAGTGGGGACGGCACGTGACCGCCCCTGGCCCGGCCTGAGCGTTTTCCGCCCCTTCCGTGCGCACTGAGCACCCGGCCCCGGCCCCCACCCCCGGGGGTTAGAAATCCGGGTTCGGCTCTTTCCGACTGGGCTCTAGGGCGGGGGCCCCAAAGCTTCGTCCCCCCAAAGCTTCATCCCGCCCGCACCTGCCGTGCGCCCCTTACCTTCGTCTTCTTCTTCTTCATCCTCAAGACCCTCGAGGCGATCTGGATGGTGGACAGCGTCTCCGCGTAGCTCGCGGCGGCGGCCGAGATGTGAGCGATCATGGTGGTGCGACAGTTCAGGTTGCCCAGGGACTCCCGCAGTAGCATGGCCAGCTTGCTCTCCCTGCCAAACCAAGTGGATCGGGCTGCGTTAGTGAGCCGGGCTGTCGGCCTGAGGCTTCAGGCCTCCACGCGGCTTTTTATTTCTCGTCGTCGTGGGCAGTGTCTTTTTTTCTTTTTCTCTCTTTCTTTTTTTTAATGGCATATGCTAATTAACCTTATTGTCTAGCACGTGGGGGCCTATTTGTCGTTGGCAGCTGAGCCAGTAGGTCTAACCCCAAGGACGGAATTCATGCAAAACACCTCCCTTGGCGCTTCTGTCCTGGCCGGGACGGGTCTTCCTGTGCGTCCGTGTGCACGCACAGGACACTGCACGTAACGAGACCTGGGAATAGAAACGAGAGGAAGGGATGGAGAGGGAGGCGGCTTTGTGGCTGGCGGTTTGGCACGTTGTCTGTACACGCGGTCCTGTTCTGCAAGTTTCTGCACACAGGCGATTCCTGCCTCGGGAAGAGGTTCCCCGGCCATGAACGTGCATCGAAGACCTATGTGTTTGTAGCACATGCAGAGCTCCTTGGCCGAGGAGCGGCAGTAACTTAACTGCTTGTGTCTCCTATTCCTCGTATTTGCACAGAACAGTCGTGAAAGTATTCTTGCCCCTGACAAGAGGCAAAACACACGCATAGGCCCAAGTACTCAATCAATAATAGCACACGGAACTTTCTAGAAAGGCTTCCTCTGGGGACTTTTCAGGTGCTGTGTGGAGCCAGAGGCCTGAGCTGTGATAACGAGGCCCAGGAGTTTGCAGACTGTGTTTCTAGGCTCCTTGAACATCGACCTGGAGGAATGGCTCGTGTTTTCTCATCCTTATACGTGTCCCAACATCCTGATATGTGTCCCAGCATCCTTGCTTTGAAAAGGCTCTGCTTACGTCGCCATCAACACGCATCCTCTCAATTTCCGCCACACATCACTTCATCTCTGGAGCTTTCCGTGACCCTGAAGGCGGAAGCAGTTTCTTTGTTTCCCACGCCCGTGTTCACATCCCCCCATTGCATTCGTAAGGCCAGGTGACGGATTTGTCCGCCCATCCATGTCCTTGTCAGGCTGTCGTCAGTCAGCCACCCCCGGCAGAGCTCCCTGCAGAGGGATCGTCCAGCTCGGCAGAGATGAAGGCCATTGTCAGTCGAGATCAGACCTTGGACGTGGGGGAGCCATTTCACACATGACCTGCACAGGTCTTCAGTGAGCAATAGGGTTTTCCTTCCCATCTGGGACCAATTAAGGTGTCGGTTAGGGGCTGCTGAGCCCGCTCTGGCTCAGTTCCAGGGCAGTTTAAAAATATATCAGGGTTTCCCTTCAAGCAAAATAATCAGTGACAAAAGTGGAGAAAGCAGACTATTATGGCCGAATGTTTATGTCTTCCCCCAAATTCATATGTTGAAATCCTAACCTCCGACGCAATGGTATTAGGAGATGGGGCTTTTGATTAGGTCACGAGGGTGGAGCCCTCATGAACTGGATCAGCGCCCTTATAAAAGGCACCCTGGAGAGCTCCCTCACCCCTGCCAAGTGTGAGGTTACGGCAACAAGATGGCCATCTAGGAAGCACAAGGTGGGTCCTCACCAGACACCGAGCCTGCCAGGGCCTTGACCTTGGACTTCCCAGACTCCAGAACTGTAAGAAATAAATTTTCATTGTTTAAGCTGCCCAGTCTGTGGTATTTTGTTAGAGCAACCCAAACTGAGAGAACAAGAAAATGGGGGTGTGGAGGAGGGGTGAGACCTGTCTATAAAACGTGTGACTCCTTTCAAAATATATCCAGCAGGACGTCACAGACACCAGCAGAGCTGACGGCCAGACAGCCTGGCAGACACTGTTAGTGGAGATGCTGGCTCTGGACGAGCCTTGGGCTTTGCCTTCAACGTGGGGAGTGGGAGACAGGGTCCATCAGGGTTACGCCGTGATCGCATGC
>NW_011888940.1:184780-189277 GCF_000151845.1 Pteropus vampyrus
GCACATGCTTACGGGAGGGAAAAATGGTGGCTATAAAGCTTTGGTTTTTTCCTACTTCATAATGATCTCTTAACTTAGAATGAAAACAATGAAGCTGAATACTGAAGTTGAAAGAAAGGGCAAAGTACTAAAGGCTGCAAACTGTTGGTTTAACTCAGTGTCTTTGATAGGAAAATAAAAAAGGTTTAAAGAGTTTCTAGGGCAACGGACAGTGCAAACTTAGTCCGCGCCTTTGATTCAGGACGGAGGGGCAGAGCTGCCGGCCACCCAAGCCCCAGGGCCAGGCCGCGGGACGAATTTAGAGATGAGGGGTCATGTGGGAGGGGTCTTGGCTGTGAAGGACAGAACGGGCAGGAGCAGGAAGGGGCTGGCAACAAAGCAGAGCCGCCCGAGGTCCGAGGAAGGACCGTCCGCTCTTTCGAACAGTCACGGTTCATCCACACATATTCTACCTTCCTCCCACCCCAACAGCACGCACCTTTTAGTCATTTTGGGGAAAATGTCTCTCTTTTAAAAATAAATCAATCTTTTATTGGACATAGGAAGAACAGATAATGAATACATTTTAAATAAAGAGCAATTAGTACTCTAGGACAAACTAGGGTCTGCAGGTCAAATCCAGCTCACTGCCTGTTTTTGTAAATAAAGTTTTATTGGAACGCAGGCACGCCCTCTCGTTAACTCTGCCTTGGGCTGCTTTCCTGCCACGGCAGAGTTGAGTGTTGTGACCGAGCCCATGTGGCCTGTAAAGCTGGAAGCATTTACTATCTGGTCTTCTACAGAAAAAGCGTGTTGACCTCTGCTCTAGAGTAATGACATCGTGGTATCAGGCCAGAACACAGTGCCGGGGCGCAGGAAACGTGTCCTAACTTCCTCCCTATGCTATAATCTCTTTCTGGTTTGAGAGGTGTCGTCTCTTTTCATTCAGCCGTTTCCCAGAGGCAGAGCTAACGTCCGCGCCATGCAGACGGGCAGAGGAACACGTGCTGGGCTTTACTTGAGCATCGGGCCATAGCTCTCTGGACTCCCAAATCACCTTCTGCTTCACGCGAAGCAGAGCCCCCCCTTCCGAAGGGGCGAGCTCGCCAGCGTCTGCAGCGGCTCACTCAGGAAGCATCGGGGACGGCTGACCGTGTGCGAGGCACCGTGCAGACGCCGAGGGAGTGGAGGGAAGAGGTTACCGACGGGACTTCCCCCATCCCGTGAGGGAGGAAGACATGTAAACACGCGTCATGATGACGCTAGTGACAGAAGAAACAATATAAAACAGCACGTGATAAGGAAGACCCCTCAGGGCTGGAGGACGTCCCCAGTGTCAAAGTAACTCCATTAGGGAACACCCAGACCTCATCACGGCACAGTTCTGCCTCCTTGGCTGGGATTCTCCTACATGACAGGATCCAAGGATTGGCAAAGAATCCTTTATTTGCTTTCGGTCCCCAACACACCTCACAAAACTCGAAATTCTCTCCTGAAAGAACGGTCTGGAATCTGTCGCCATTATTCGCTGACCTCCCAAGAGAGGATACTCTCCCTGCTGAGATGGTACAGACGGACCGTGAAAGATGTCCAAGGTCACACTTCAAGGTCGGCCACGTAATTTCACAAGAAGAAGGCCGTTCTCTCATGAGCAGTGTCTAACACACTTCTCCTCCAAAACGGAAGTGACGAACTTGGGGTGGGGGTGGGGGGCAGGACCTGTGCTAACCATGTCTTTCTTCATGAAGGAGAGAAAGCGGTGAGCTGTGACACGCTGAGTCGGGCCACCTAACTCCAGCACCACAGATGTCCCTTCCTCGAAGTCCCGCTTCTCGTGAGAGGGGACTGTAGCATCCCCACGGTCCCCTTCGGCACAGGCGCAACGAGGACGCAGAATAAAGCAAGATGAGGCTGGACCTCTCCACTTATGTCAGTTCTTAATAATACATTGAAAAAAAAAAAAGGAGCTTAATTAACCCAGGAAACGAATCGAGCTCCAAAACAATATGTAAAGAAAGATTCCTTGGGCAGCAAAAACCGAAGCAGACGTATAACCATAAACATGCACACGCGTGCGCCCGCCTGGCCACACACGTGGCCATGCTCTTTTTTAGGAAGGTAGGTAGTGGGGTTTGCTTGTTGTCGTTGTTTAAAGTAATACACCAATATTCAAGAATGGAAATCACATATGCAGAATGGTTATAGGTGTTAGATATTCAGATCAAGATAACTAGCATTTAAATGTCAGGAAAACATCAGTATCCCTCACGTTCTTACGGCTACGACCCTGGAACCACACTGCACTCCAGTAACCATCCCATTTTCTACCCACTTTACCTGTAAACTGCCAGGATGTCCTGTGTAGCCCCCCAAAGACAGCTTGAGATGTGCGGGCAAGAGATGAGAGGTGCCAGGCCAGCTCCAGGAATTCCGACCTCCTAGCCCCACTGACCAACCCCCTTCCTAGTCACCTCCTACTGGGCTGTGGACATCCTTTGCTCCTGCAGCCTGAAGGGTCACCAGTGACCTCCTGAGGCCAGCCCGTGATATCTGGGACCAGGGCTCCAGGACACGAGCGGCCACGACCTCACGTTCCTGGCCAAAGTGAGCAACATCTGTGAGCACCTTTACACCTCATGAGACAGAGCCGTGCAGATGGCGGACTGAGCCACCAGTGCCCTTGGGAGAGGGCAATACCTGTGCCTGTTTGTCTTCTAGGTCCCAAGCAAGTACCTTTATCTGGGATACTGCTGAGCTGTGACAGACTGAAATATATACCTCCGCAGGGGCAAATTCACTGCCCTTGGATGTACTTATTTGTAAGGGACCTGATAACCTCTGTCCACGCTGGCTTCACGGGCATTCACACCCTGTGAGAAGACTTTACACCTTCCTTCTAGGAAGCTACCCGAGAGTGGTCTGTTCACAGCAATGTTCCCCACAAGGAGGCCAACATTTCGGGGCGCAGATGACCTGGTTTCTGGCACCAGAGGAGTGTCAAAGGGTGGCTCAGGCCCAGCTAGTCTAATGGCGTTTTTGAAAGGCGTCACCTGGACTTAGAGTCCCTGCTGCTCGGTTTCAGATGTTACTCCACTCATCCTGCAAATGGCACAGGTGGGTTTCTTCTGCGGGATGCCGGGGAGGAGAACGCATGATACTGGCAACCTTGATAGAGAAGCACAGTTCTCAGGTCTCCAGCGAGAGGGACCCTGGCTCGTACAATAAAGCATTGGCAAAAACAGCTTCCAGCGCCCAGCTGGAGCATCTGGCCGCGAGCATCTGGCTGTGTGCGAGATGATGAGTTCTCATTAGGGACCAGCCTTTGTGACTCAACTAATCCGTCACCTGGTTTGAGTCGATGCCTTGCTATTGGAGGAAGTCCTGAAACTAACCACTTAGAGTGGATAAGGTTCATCTAGTGTTTTCCCACACGCACCGCCCTTTTATTAAAAATGCATTTTGGGGTGTCTCGGATGGATGCAGCTCACACACCAGAGAGATGGTTATCTAGGGTGGCACCGGGTGGCTCTAGAACGTTGGGGACAGTGCCCGATGAGTGGCAGAAAAGAAGCGATGGCGCCCACCGGGCCTCGTTGTAGCAGTGCTGCCTCCAGAACGACCGGACACATGATAAGCGTTCACGGGCACGTCCCGGGGGACATGGGAAAGTATCTGAATGGACAGACAAGCTAGATGTTTTGCATTCAGGTGTGAGTGGCGGCCAATGAAATCCAAGTTACGACTTTAATAGTTTACCACTATACACACAGGAAGATGAAATCCAGGGGAATTTGGACTGCGTGAGTCCATTTGATTCTAGATATCAGTGTTCCATTTATCTGAATAAGATAAAACTCACATAATTCAGCCTACTTCATGAGAAACGCCAGCTGTAAATAGTGAATAGTCTCAATGGAATATGTTAAGACAAGTATGTGATGTAACTTGAATTTATAGTTAACAGAAGATTTCAAGTTAAAATCCTAACTAATCTGCTTCCACCTCATTTAAAAGACACACTGGCAATGACTAAAGTGGTTACAAATCATGGGTTCGCTTATATAAATTAAATGTGTTCCACGAAAAATTTTTACATTATTTACTTGCTTAATAACTCATTCCTTCTTATGTAGAGCAAGGGAAGCATGCTCCAAGTCTAAGCTGTTGATCACTCGGAATTAGTAGAATCTGAATTGCTCTTGATATTCTAAAATATCAAGGAATTCTACTCAGGAAAATTTACATCCATTTCAAGGCAGTAGCACCCAGGTATGACATACAATATTTTGAAGGTAACTCACATAGTAAGAATCACCATATAGAAAGTTTATTGATTCCAGGACACATTTCTGAGTCGAGGTCGAACAATATTTTTAGAACCATAGAGTTTACTTATTAGAGTTGAAAGGACTCTTAGAGGTCACTGCATTTTTGATCTGTCACTGTAACAGATAATATCTTCTCCCAGAATGTTTTTAATGACTGAAAATTTACCATCTCCCAGTACAGCCTACGTAA
>NW_011888940.1:190327-193276 GCF_000151845.1 Pteropus vampyrus
TAGATAAATAGGAAATGATAGGTCCATAGGTTTTCCCTGAATTAATAGACTGCCCCAAAATGCATATGCTAATGAAGTTTAAAGAGGCTCTACAGGGGTGCTTAATGATGAAATAACAAGACCCTCTGCGCTTACCGAACATGCCGACTGGTCTGTGAGAGATGCAAGCTTGTTATTTAATCCACTCACAGGATCAGATTGGGACTAATAATAATGTTTATAATGTTACCGCAATTTAGAATATAAATACTACTCTGACACTTCTCACATTATCTGAAATTTCACTTCCTTTTCGAAATTTATTTGGCCCCAGCCATGATCATTAATTATCGATGCTTCGCAGTAGACATTTCTCCAGCTCTGTCACTTTTTATAGAGCCTGTGCAGCGGTTTATGACAGCTTTGCTGGGAGAGGGATAAGGAACATCTCAATTATGTCACATTATCACCATTACACAGCTTCTGAGTAAAGATGAGCTCAGGGTGCTGTTTGGAAACTTAGCTATTCTTCAACTTTAAATCATCCTCGGGTTCAGGTTACTTCCAGCGTCAGAGATCTCTGCAGTAACCCAGAAGGAAAAGGCGCAGATGGGTGACAGAGATGGAGTCGAAGAGTCCTGTTGTCATGGCAACCCCGAGCCTCTCCCTTCACTTCCGCTCCACCCCTGTCCTTCTGAATGGATTTTTAAAGAACTCCTCAGATGAAAGAAAACGAATGAAGATTACAAATGGAACTCTCCATTTAATGGAATCTTACTCTTGCCTCGTGCTTCTCACAGATCCTTCCCACTGCCTTTCCGCCACACCACCCTCTACCTTAGCGATGCGCGCGCATGGTTAGGATACTCCTATGCTTTTCCACGAGTTTTAATGTTTGTTTCGGGGGTGGGGAGGGAGAAAACCATCCACGAAGCTTATGTTTGATACGGCACTTGGATGGGGCCTCTTCGTATCACTCGGTCTGTGATGCCCCTTCGGGGCCGACCCCAGAACTGTGTAGCATCTGGGCTTCGACCATCTGCAAGCACATTTCAAGTTCTTTCAAGAGAAATGTGTACAGCAAAAAAAAAAAAAAAAAAAAAAAAAACCATTAAATAATAAATAAATACAAGGCAGAGAAATATCTGGAAGGGTCTCATCTACTTTTTTTTACCTACTCTCCAGGTAAAACCCTCGGATGACGGAGCGACATGGGTACTGGGTGGAGTATGGGGCTTTTACTGTCCAGCTCTGGAAGCCCAGACGCGTTCTTCTTATGTCACATGCCTCGGAAAGGCTAAAAAGAGGTTAAACAGCAGTGGACAAGGGTCTCGGCTTGCTATTTACAGTGGATTACGATCATGGCCATTTCTAGTCTCCAGAATTCAATTCAGCCGATTCTATGCCTCCTCTCTACCGAAATAAAATAAACAGAGAAAATGCAAATACAAGCCCCAAGCAGCCTTCTCAGTCGCATTCACTGGGCTGTGTTCTGATCCTGTGCACACAAAAGGCAGACAGGTCTAATCTCTTTCTGTTCTATCAGATGCGTATCGGTGGGTACCACTTGTGCTGTAGGATAACCGTGCAAGAAAGAAGACATAAGCTGGCTTATTAGGCAAGGCCAGCGGTATAGACTATCGCCCTGGCGGGAAGGACGCAGGCCAGTTCTCGGGAGGACGGATTAGAGATTAAATATGCTGGGATCTCGAGCTCGTCTCTCTCCCTGTGCAATGGCTTTTCTTTGAAGTCAGCAGAGTGTAGCTTAAAATAGGATTCTGATTGTCAAGGTCAGGATGAGCCATTTGTGCCTTCTCCTTCCATCTGTATCTCCTCGCTTCTAAGCAACAGCCTTTCCAAGACTCGGTTGAGGCTACTGAAAACCTTCTAGGAGGAAGGGCGAGGCGAGGCCACAGTCACGGAGATGGGGGCCCAGTGGGTCACAGATCGGTGTCACGACGGCTCTGGTCCGTCTGTTATTTCACTGGCTGACAGCGCGGGAAGCCTCCTCATCACGTAAAGGGCAACAGTAAAGATGACTGGGTGACTTTGGACCAGGGCAGCTCCGGAAGGAGGTGGCTGTAGAATATCGTAAGATCCCTCCCTGCTCCGTGGGCTCTGCCCAGACCTCTCTACGCATGACTCCTTGAGCGAGCGTGGCCTTTGTGCCCCTCCTGCATCTGTGGTCTCCCAGGTTTTCAGCATGCAGTGCCCTTTAGTTTAATGTCCGTCTCTGGAAATTCTTCCACAGCCAGCTTAATCTACTACCCCACCAAAGTTTCAAGGAGAAAAGAGAAAACAGTTCTAGCAATTCCCAGAGACTCATGTCCTTGGAGATCACCTGCCTTTCCTCTCTGTGGTAAAATATATATAACATAAAATTTACTATTTTAACCACTTTTATATGTACGGTTCAGCAGAATAATGAATATACCATATTTTGTTTTTCATTCGTCGACCGATGGGCGTGCATCGTTCCCATCTGTTGACTACTATAAAGAATGCTGCTACAAACATGGGTGTACAAGTATCTGCTCAAGTTGCTGCTTTCAATTCTTTTAAGTATATACCTGGGCGTGAAATTGCTGGATAAAATGGCAATTCTATGATTAACTTTTTGAGGATGCGCTGAGCTGTCTGACGTAGCAGCTGTACCACTTTACATTCTCACCAGCAATGCACAAGGGTTCCGATTTCTCCATATCTTCGCCCACACTTACATACTGTTTTTGATAGCCTCCCTTATGAAGGTGAAGTGGTTTTATTGGTACTTCTCTATGACTGGCGATGTGCTTTCCATGTGCTTCTTGGCCATTTTGGACATCTTTGGAGAAATGTCTATTCAAATCCTTTGCCTATTTTTTCACTGAATTGAATTTTGTTGTTATTGAATTGTGGGAATTCTTTCTATATTCTGGAAATTAATCTTACATTAAGTATATGATTTGAAAATATTTTCTTTCACTTAGT
>NW_011888940.1:193326-203318 GCF_000151845.1 Pteropus vampyrus
CCCATCTGTTGACTACTATAAAGAATGCTGCTACAAACATGGGTGTACAAGTATCTGCTCAAGTTGCTGCTTTCAATTCTTTTAAGTATATACCTGGGCATGAAATTGCTGGATAAAATGGCAATTCTATGATTAACTTTTTGAGGATGCGCTGAGCTGTCTGACGTAGCAGCTGTACCACTTTACATTCTCACCAGCAATGCACAAGGGTTCCGATTTCTCCATATCTTCGCCCACACTTACATACTGTTTTTGATAGCCTCCCTTATGAAGGTGAAGTGGTTTTATTGGTACTTCTCTATGACTGGCGATGTCATGCATCTTTCCCTGTGCTTCTTGGCCATTTTGGACATCTTTGGAGAAATGTCTATTCAAATCCTTTGCCTATTTTTTCACTGAATTGAATTTTGTTGTTATTGAATTGTGGGAATTCTTTCTATATTCTGGAAATTAATCTTACATTAAGTATATGATTTGAAAATATTTTCTTTCACTTAGTGGGTTGTTTTTCAATCTCTTCATAGTGTCCTTTGATGCACAAATGTGCCATTTCATTTTTCGGTCACACTTTATCAGTCTTAGATTTTAACTCACATTTTTGGCATCTGTGATTCAAAAGCCTTCCAGTATTTGGTTTTCCTATGATGAGCCTACCAATAAGAGCGACCAAAGATTGCCTATGCTATTGTGTGCTGAAGATACTTGTCCAATATGGTCCTTGTTACTTGCAGACAACCAACCAGTCATCGGCTGGGAAAAACTGCCCAGGGATAAACTTCTTCTGAGATCAACTATAAACAAGTTTAAGGAGGGCGACGAGAGAAACTCTGTTAGAATATCTTCTGGGTACCACATGTGGTTTAAAGGAACGTGATTTCACAGTCATCACAAAATGTACCAATTGGATTGGTTCAGGACACAAAGACCAGTGCTTAGTAATGAGAAGGAATTAAAAATAAATTAAGTTTAAGAATGGTTTCCATTACTGGCCCAAGTCTGAGGAAAGATGCTACACAGAGGCCACAATTCTTTCCTTTAATAACTTAAGAGACGGCCTATGACATTTTAACAGGGAATGACATGAAAAAATTATGCATTTCTTGAAAAAGAATTAAGAAAGATTCTAGTTTACCAGTGACATTTATTTTGTTTGATAAAAAGATAGGCTATCGTGGCACAATTTTTGCATCGTTCAAGTGGATAAGTTCGATCACAAATAGTTATTCATTTCTTCTATGGAGTAAATGTGGTTTGAGTTCAGAGTCTCATCACTGTTACTCCAGCAATATCCTTACGTGGGCTTTTGTTTCTCAAAATCCTGCCAGTGACATAAAGCTTACAAATCTGGAATTAATCGCATCTTTCTTATGCTACTTCTTAGGTACCTACCCGCTTCTCACTTTTTTTAAATTTCGGAACATCTCAGTGCTTTTCCTAAGGGCTATGAAAGGCTCTCAGAGGGTCAGATGGAAGGTCCAGCTATCAGTAGCAAAGCCTGCTTCCTGGAGAACTGCGTGGTCTGGGTAGAGGTCATTTCTTTTCTTTCTATATATTGAGGACCTGACACAGTATTCAGCATAGATTTTTTTCTATAAATATTTAAATAAATATCTAACAGGTACCTCTCCATCAAAAGATGTCTCCCCAGCTTCCTAACTCCGTAACTTCTAAAACATTAGCTTTTATTTTTCCTCACAGGATGTCAGAACAAAATCGAGGCAGATGCCACTGCCTTGGGCTAGAATGAACACGGAGCCCCAGGCCCACAGTCCCTCCTACGTAATGATGACAGACTCTTCCACCTCTCAGAGCATTCTAGAGGACAAGCTATGGCCCGCTCGGGGGTGCACAGCTCACAGTCTTCAAAGACGGATCACAGGAGAGTCATTTACACCAAGGTCGCTATTGCCAGGTCCCTTTGGGGAAGCATTCCCCAAAGAGGAATGGTCAGAGCCCCCGACATGCCCTCAATCTGAGCCCAGACTCTGGCCAAGTCACATCAGATTAGTCTGCAAACTGGGACTGCATGGTGACCTCAGAGTTCTCCTTAGGTGGATAATATTTGGGTACAAAGTTCTTAAAAGCAAAAACGTTTCGTTCCAGCGGGGTGTTTGGGTTACAAGGGCTGATAAAGCCAGTTTGTATAGTCAAGTTCAATACCTTTGGCATGTAGAAAAGGTATTCCAAAAGAGCAACAAAGTTACGTCTACGCAGAGGAAGCAGCTCCTATGTGATGGGGTTTTGGAGGGTCTTGTGACAAAGCCCAAAAGTGCCCCTCCCTCATTTCTTTGCGCTAATACACAGAAACTTTTATTCAAACAAATACACTGTTTGGGGGTAGTTCGCCCAACAAGCAGATGTTAAGAACCCAGGTATAGGTAAGGCCGTTTGCTGGCCCTGGAATTGCAAACAAATGAGACATGATCTCTGCAGTGTAGGGCTTTAATTAGGCTCATCATAGGTCCTGCCACCAAAAAGGCTCAGTTTATGCCTATTATCCTGCAACCCATCTAATTTATTTTGTCCCAGGTTTTTCATCTTTTACAACAAAGTATTATTATTAAGACTTTAAAACTAAGATGGGGAGAGGTGAGCAGAGCTTCACTTTCTTTTTCCATGGTCTCAACCTAGTAACATGTGCCACACATGCAGTGAACAGAGTTCACACTTTAAGACGTGATGTTTCTACTGAAGGAAGAAACTTGTGCTGAAATGCACTTGAACTTGGTTGCTACACACACATAATTCCTAACCGTGCTCAAACACTGTTCTGTTTCTACCCAGAGAAGTACAAGCTGTCATTGTCAAAATTTGCAAAACTTACATATATAGAATTAGAGTAACTGAATTACAAAAATGTTGTGATGAAGTTTATGTTAAATAAAAAAAAAACTATTTCATCAGGGGAGTGAGAGGCTCTCTCTTCGCAGCCTGCCATCAACCGGATTTGAGAAATGTTTGAAATTTTAAAGAACTAGCTTAAATGGTATAAAATTGCTGATGTTAGACAGTTTTTAACTTCAAAACATATTTTATGAATCTACCTTACTACCCTATAAAAAAAAGTTTTGGAAACATTTAAATTTTGATTTTACTTTGTTCAAACTAAAGTATAAATCCATAACCGAGTGTTCAACAAATAAAACACAAAAACTTCAGCTTCTGAAGCCTGTAATACATTGCAATTAGAAAATAAAACAAAACTTGCAAATAGGGAGGACCCTGATATATATAGATATAGGTATAGATATAGGTATAGATATAGATAGAGATATAGATATAGATATTGATCTATATATCTGCAAAAAGCAAGGAAGTAACTAAGTAAATATTAGGCAGCAAGAAATAAATAATATAAAAGATTAAAGTTTGAAATTCTACAATTGTGCTTTGGAAATTGACTTGGGGAAAAATCTTTTGAAACTTGAATGCATAATATTCTTACTGAATTGAGAACCTTATTCCACTGAAATGAACCTGTAATTGCTTGTGGTGCACATAAATTCTTAATTAGTTTCAATTAGACTGTGATAGTCTACAAAGAGATATAGAAGCTATAGTTATCGAAATGCATGGATAGTTTATATGCTATCCCACATGCTCACACATCTACTTAAGTATACAGGTAGGCAGTTAGATAACCGAAGAAGAAAAATGCTGTGTGGTTCTAAGACAATACTAGAAAAAATAATCTTAAGAAAAATATCATTAACATGATATTAGGTATAGATATAGTGAAACATGGTTAAAATACACAAAGGTATCTCAAAAATAATTATTCTATTTATGTTATTTTAATGTTCAGATAAATAGGAAAAAATGTTTAATTTTTACTTTGGTGCACATGGTTTTTTTCTGTAAGAAAATTTTTTTATTTTTGAAGGTAATTTTTGAATAGAACTACTTTATAGGTCCACTAATATAAATGGATTTGTCAGAAAATATTTCAGAAAATTAATAATATTAAGTACCCCTTTTCACTCTCAAAAGTGTCCGTGTTTGAATAGTAAATTATGTGGTTCCCTTAGTTATAATTTAGAACAGGGAGAAACGTGTAACAGAAAAATACAGAAAAGTAGCAAAAAGCAAGATAGTAGTCCAGTTACCCAAAAAGACCTCGTCGAGTACAATTAAACATTGTGGATACGATATGCTCACAGATTTTATTAAATGCCTTGCTGAGCTTGTAAAAAGAGTGAGGAATTTTCAGGCCAAAAACATAAATGAATGTGGAACTTGAGAGAAGTAAGCAAAACACTGAGGTTTGCTTTTACCCCGAAGATATTTGCCAAACCAGGCAATATTTGGAGTAGTTTTACATGGCCTCAAAACATGTGGAAAACAGAAGATAACGTGCAGAGCCTGCCCAGCATGAGGATTTTAATAGAAAAATTCCCCTTGACAACACACCCCCATCTCCCCATGTCTACGAGACATGACTATCTGGAAATATGGCACTGAGCAGAGAAGTAAATTGTCGTGAGAATTTGGAACCGCAGTCTGGATGGATGCAGGTTTGGGCTTTAATTCTTAATATCTGGGTGGTCCAAAATATTTCAAGCTGAGAATATAACGCAGAGGATCCTCAACTGGTAGTGATTCCGGGCAGATACCGAGCAGAAGTAGATACAAATGCTAAAATAAAGCATCTTTATCCCAGGTCTTAAAGATTTCTCACAAATAAAAAGCCAATGAGTACCCCAGGGCAAAAATAAACACACAAAGAAACAAGGCACCGAGAGACAGATCCCGCAGAAATAACAGATGGTCGAAAGAGATGTTCAAACGGAGATTACAAGTAAATAACAAAGAGTTGATTAACGTGTTTAAGGAAATGAAGATGTTTAAAGAAATAAAATAAAAGATCGGGAATGGCCGATTTCTGCTTCTGGCCATGTTGGAAACACAAGAACTAAATTTACCCTCCAGCCTTAAACGACTAGAAAACCAAGCAAAATATGAGGGGGGAAAAAAAATGGGTTTTGGGTTCTGGCAACAGCGAGAGAGAAAAAGAACTCGTTGAAGGAAGGATAAGAACAAGGGGAGCCTTGTAAGTGCCCGGTCACCGCCAGAGAGGCTTCCAGGCCACAGGACACGAACGGAGGCCCCGACACGGACGGGCGGTCGCCTTGCGGAGACGAGGGATAGAGTTCGGGGCCGAGGGAGGCCAAGGCAGCTGAGGTTCGCGGGGCGAGACACTGGAAAGAAAGAAGAGAGCTGGAGAGCGGGAGAGGGAGGCCGTCCCATGGGAGGGAGGTCAACAGCTTCAAGCAGACAGAGTAGAAAGACCTGCGAACTCACGGGAACTGGACGGAGTCCTCAGCAGGGGCTCACAATAACACGGTCCAACTCCCCCCTCTAATAGTGGGGTCGCATTAGCCCTAGAGGTGCAGCACCTGCCTGAGCAAAGCTTACAATCAAGCTAAGGTAGGGAGGAGGCGAGAGAGTTAGGATAATCAAGCCACGATCAGAGACGGACGGCACTGTGCTGATCAGCCCTGCAGCCAGGCCAGGGGGACACCTGCAGGACGAAGGGAGATTTCCGCCGGGATTGCCGACAGCCCATCCCCCACACCTGTGAAGGGGAACCAGGAACCAAGAGTCATTCCCTAAGGCTAAGACCATGGGGAACCCAAGGGTTAAAGGCTGGGAACCGCCAGCAGGCCTGTCCCTCTACATCATCCTACCTTTTCAGGCTACACACCCTTCCCCTCCTCACTGTCTGTCCGTATCAAAGGAAATGGGAACCAAAGAATGATATATAAACTGAATTTCCCTGAACATTCAGTGTCCCTCTCTCTGTCCCTCTCACGGTCCCTCTCATTCTCTGCCTCTGAGAGGAGACCATGCTCTGTCTGTGGAGTGGCACCCCTTTTCTAAGAAACTTTCCCTTTGACCTTAGGTTTGGCGCGTGTGCTGAATTCTTTCCACACCCTCCGCCAAAGGCCCCTCACCTCTCGGTGCAGGGCTTGGTCTCCCCCACTTGGGGAAATTTAGCCTGCCCTGCATCAAAGACTCAAGGAGCAAACGGATTCTAACCAACCATGGAAATCAGTAAACACTTCTAAATTAGCCGTGGTTCAGAAAGTAATCATGATGAAAAATAGAAAACATTTTGAACTAATGATCATGAAAATCATCATCATTATCAACACTTGGGGATACACACGAAGCGGTACTTTGTGAGTAATGCACAGAACTAAGTGCTGAAGTTATAGGACAAGGAAGGGTGAAGCCGTTAAGCTAAGTAGCCGTCTTAAGAAGGGAGGGAAAGAATAACAAACTAGACTCCAAAAAAGTAGAAAGAAGTAAATAGTAAAGAGCGGATATTAACACAATGGAAAACAAACATACTATAAAGAAAATGAACAAAGTCAAAAGTAATCAAGACAGGCCGGTACCAGCACAGATGTCTGGACACTTGTTATACGACCGAAGGAACAGCGCAAATCGGTGAGGGTTCGATAAATGGTGCCAGGAGAAAATATTTGCAAAATCGTAGAATCCAGAGTTTATAAAGAATTCCTATGAATGAATTAACAAAAAGATCAGCAATGCCATAGACAAACAAGCAAAAGACATGAACAAGAGATAATAACCGATGAACATGAAAAGATACTCTGCCTTATTAGTAATCGGGGAGATGCAAAGTAAAATTACAGTGATAGACCATTAGATACCCTTCCGATGGTCAAAATTTTTAAAATCAGACCACACAAGTATTGACCGAACTGGGAAGAGTGGGAATTCTCGTAGATCGTTTGACATCATTAGATATCACCATTCTGACCTGATACGACCTTACCGCACAGCAGGGTGTGAAGCGGTGACCCACAGGAAAGGTCACTTTTGTTGTAGGCAAAGCTGTAAACGAGGCCTGGGGTCCTGGGGGCTCTCAACAATGGTACAACCAGGATGGGGGTGCAGAGGGGCAGGCACTGGACATTCCCGGGTAACAAAAGTACAGTGTACCTGCAGAGGGGGTGACGGGTCACTCACTGGGACAACGAGGTACCCCATTGAGGTACAGGAGTCAAACTCTGCTTACGTATAATTTTGTCCCTCACCAGCTCCACTAACAGCGCCGAGTCACAGGTGGCTACAGAGATTTCTGTCACCTGCTTCTGCATGCTCCAGGCTGCTGTGACAAAGGAAATTTGGAGTGAATCTCCTTTGGCATATTTCTAGTACGGGGCCCACCACCCAGCATCATGAGCGAGGGCTGTGCCGCGTATTGCTGCCCCGGGTAAAGATGGAAATTCAAAACGTGAAGTACAGTTTCTGCTGGAGGCGTATCGCTTTCGCACTGCCATAAAATCGAAAAACTGGAAGTTGAACCATTGTAAGTTGGGACCCTCTGCACTCAAAAAGCTGTGGCTTTGCTCCTCTTACCGATTTTGTACGATACTCACGGTTCAAGGTCACGTGCATGGGTCTTTAAGTGGGTCCTTGAACAGAGAACTTGAAGTCAAAAAGGTGATTCTGACTCCATCCAAACGGCTTTTATAGGAATAATCACTTGGTTCTTTTTACTTACAAATCATAGGCTCAAAAAAATGACTTTGGTGGAGAAAAGACTTTGAGTTTGGAAAGGTCAAACTGTATGATTTTTAAAGGTGGTTAGTCTCCTTTTCCGAAGGAAATTGTCAAGCAGGGGCCCAGATGGTTTTTATAATTCCAGCAAGAAATCAAGCAGAGAGATTTCCTTTTTCAGAATTTGATTGTCAAGGAGACCGTGGTGGGGAGGGCTCTGGGCTGTGGCTTTGTCCATTCCCCTAGAGCGGGTGGAGGCTGAATTAACCAGGAGTGAGAAAGGCCTGCAGGCATTTTCCTGGGCTTGAAACAAGAGAGACTATCATCTTACTTACTGCCAAAAGTCACGCAGGGGAAGTGATGAAGCCCCATCCACACCTAGCCTGTCCTTCTTGGCACCAGGTACACGGTCCTCTAGATGTAGATCAAAATTTACAGTTGTCTCAAAAGCTGGACTGCCATTCCCAAATCTGGGGACATTAACAAGTCATAATGGCAGCCTTTCCTTAGAGGTTTAGTGAATTCCTGAAACTTCCCCATACTCACATCCTTAGGGGACCAACCCCAAAGCCATGCGATAAATGATTATTTTAAAGAGGTAGTTTGAGTAACTAAATCTCCTGGGTGAACTTGAAAACACTTATTTTTACTGAATTCTAGACATTTGGAGAGTTGCAGTAATAATCTACATGTATCTTGTATTTATCTTTTTATTGTTATTTATTATTACCACAGAAAATATATTCATAGATGACTTATTAGAACTTCTTACCTCTCTTTGAATATACTTTATAATGTGACTTTTAACTGCTTTATGCCTCATACTGTAATTTGCATACTGGTTTCTTCTGTCCTAGTGGTCTGTAGGTTCAAGGCTTTGAATAGTACTTTATACATCATAGATGCTTGATAACTTGTCAAAATTACCTGGTAGAGTGAATATGTTTTTGCTATATATTTGATTTAGAAAGTAGGGCTCTAGCTTCAGTGCCTCTCTATATCCTAAACGTTACCCCAAAAGGATATACTTGGTACTAACTGAGATCGGGGATCTGATGGCCACGAAGCAAGTCTGGTGGCCCAAAGATACCCTCCGGGTATGAGGCAGGCCACCAGAAAGCTGGGGGCAGATGGAGAACTCATGTCTGCTACGGAAGAAGTAGGGTTCAGAGCAGGCTGACTTCATTCAAATTAGTTCAAAAATAACAAGAAACCTGAAGGAAAAGCCTCTATCGTTATCTTGATGAGCTTTTATTATAGGAGAGATAGCACGTAAACGAACGATTAAAATATAATATCGATGCCTATAATAAAATACCTACAGAATGACGTAGGGGATTAGAGGGTGGGAACGACTTTTCTAGAGCGAAGAACTGGGAGGGGGAAAAAGGAGATCAGAGAAGACTTCAAAGAGGAGATAACATCTGAAATAAGCCTCGAAGAATAAGCAGGAAGGAAAGCAAAACTTTTTAATATAAGAAAATTGATTAATGTAATTTACCATATTAAAGGATTAAAGGAGAAAAACCATGTGATCTCATTAGATGTAAAAATGGGTTAGACGAAATTCACCAATCAATTTCTAAAAATCTCTTAGAAATCCATCAATAGAAGAACAAATAGTCTGTGATACCCTCTTACAGTAGAAAATCATACGTCAATGAAAATTAATAAACTACAGCCACGCACATCAGTATGGATGTCAAAACTGAAATAACGATCGAAAAAAGCAAGGTATAGAAGGGCCAGGAAGAGAGTAGGATGCTATTTATGTAAAGTCAAAAGCAGACAAAACTAAACGATCTATATTTTAGGAACACAAATTGAGGTGGTAAAACTAGAAGGCAAGCGAGGGGGCTATACAGGAAAGTCAGCGTGGCGGTCACCTCAGGAGAAGGCGTGGGCGGGGAGGGGGACCTTCGAAGGCATTGAAACGCTCTGTATCCTAAGCCGGGTGGTGGCGCATCGGGATTTCATTTATTATCTTACAGGCGGGGCAGATGTGCTTCCACATCTGTATAGACGACCCATCTCACAATTAGAGCAAGCCAGGGGAATAGGCAGAAACTCCTTCAGTGGAGGAGGAGATCCGGGACAGTGCTGGAAGACAGCATGTTCTCGATAAGCACTCACTGAATGACTCACTGAATGAACAAGGCCGTTGTAAGCAGAAGTTGCATCTACAAAGCATGGCGGTGTGAGAGGGCCGGAGGGGGTGGTCAGGAGACTGGACGCAGTGTCTGTGATCAGAAAGGCGGTTGTGGCCCAAATTCTGAAGAGCTTCACAAGGCTTTGAACTCTATGCCGCAGCCAACAACAAGCCATTGAAGGGTTGAAAGAAGGGGCTGACATCAGATCTGCATTTTAAAAGGGCATCCTGGCAGCTGCGTGGAGCATATGAAATGAAAACCTGCTACGCTTCACCCAAAAGAAATCCCAAAGGAAACAATGGCGAGGGC
>NW_011888940.1:204138-208046 GCF_000151845.1 Pteropus vampyrus
TAACTCGTTTGCTGTGGCCATCTCTCTTTCATTTCTCTTTTTAGCATAGCAAAATAAAACTCGGTTCTGCTTCGGTTAAAGAATTACTGGGTACATCAGACAGTTTGGTACAACCTAACTGCTCCGCGAATATAACTATTTGAAAATTGTTCAATTACACATGAAATGAATTATCACCTCATTTGCATGGACAAAAATAATCTATTAATGCTCAATTGAGCCTGAACCAGTCGCGAAACAGGTGAGAATTTATGGCTGGATACTCTGATGGAAGATCCATTAATGTACAAGACGGTTATTTTAATAAATTAAGCCCCAACTCGTTTGCATGCTCCATTCCTTCAGGTGCCTGATTGTGCTGAAGTCAAGCTATGCTTGAGTGACCGCCGGAGCCCCGTGGGTGCCCGAGGGCATCTTGGGTCTCCGTGCACTGGCCCCCAACTCACCCAAAGCCCTCCCGCTCTGGCTGTCATTTTCCGGCAGCAATCTGACTTGCGATACGGTGATCAGTTATCATTAAAGATAACAATTAGCCCTGGATTTGGAGTCTTGCATTCGGCTCAGTAGTTTATCATGATTTGTGTCAGGCAACATCTACATCATTCTAACGAAAGACGGAGCAGGTGTGAGTGGCTCAGGTGATTAAAGGATGGACTGTGGGAAACTCTGGAAAACACAGATGAGTGTGAAGAGATGTGGAGGGCTTCAGAATCCCCACCTCTGCCCAGACAGCCTTTACTGTGGTCTTTCTGGTTCTGTCGACCTTACTTGAGCCCTTTTACCATGGGGTGGGTAAGCACTGGTCTTCAGAGGTCATCAGGTATGGGACTTGCTTGTTTCTGTCTGTATCTCAAATTGCCCAAGAGTAGAGATCATCTGTGTTATTCTCTGTTTCAGCCCCAATGCCTTGCATATTGTAGAGGGCCAATCGATATTTTTGAATGAGTGAGTGAATGAATAACTAAATCTATAAAAGAACTTATAGAGACTCTGCTGTGTGTTTATCAGATTGTTTCCTATATGTGTTTGGTAGCCTCCATGAGACATGTAACAAAATGCGTTGCTTAAACTCCTTAGTCAGGTCCGTCGGGCCAGAATCCAGCTTCCTGATCAGAACAGCACTGAGCTCCATGAATAATGGAGTTAAACTTTATATAGCATTTGGGATCTGAAGTGTCAGGTGGAATTTATATCATCAAGGTCAGCCTTGATGATCTCTCTGGAAGAAAACCCTTCTCTCACCAAATCCAACGGAGTCATTTTATTTTACTGTTGGAACGCATCACTGTCTCTGGCTGAGCATCAGTAGTATTTGGCTTGTATTTAAAGGCCATATTACATGGAAAATTTGTACCTTTAAATATTTGAATCGTACCCTGATCAATGGGGTGCACAGATACAGCATCTGATCCCCACCTCCGCTCACGCTCAGGCCGATGACTCACTGAGGGAAGCTGTAGTTCCATGACTGATTCATTTCCTCAAGAATCTGTTACTTTTCTCTGTGCACACAGTATTTAGGGTTTGGATTCTCTTAAATTCAACATTGGTGACTGGCAGCGACTCCATACGTTAGGCATACAAACTCCTGTTGAAAAACACCTGAGCCTACCATTTGCACAAAAGGCAATTATAATCCCCTTGGCCAAACGAGATACGTGCTTTGAAAATCAAGAAACAGATAAAAAAAAAGGTATGCTAGTGCCAGATCGGTCCAGGTTCTAACATTCTGCAATATAGTAAAACAACTATACTTTTGCTTTCGAAGCACGTTTCTTCAAAGGGGCTATCACGGACACTGCCTCGATGGCACACACCACTGAGGTGAGGGACAGAGGACGTAGGAACGGTTATCCAGATTCAGCCGGTGGAGGAATGGGAAGCTCGGGGAGGGTGTCTGAGGTTGGCAGCGGCGCCCGCGTGAGGACCCACGTCTCCCTGGCCTCGGCCTCGTTGAGGTCCATCTCATTTAGAAACCACAGATACGTGACGGCACATATGTCTTTGGGAGCACAGCCCGAAAAAACATCACAAATTCCAGCTGATAGACTGACTATCTTCTCTGTCACTCGTGCAACTCCCCAGAGCTCCTGGATTAGCCGATGCTTGAGGAAGCTCATTATCTCCCCTCTGACGGCCCTGCCCCCTGCCGTCATTCTCACTTTGCTTAACTTTCTTGTACTCAGCAAAACTTCAAGACAGGGCTAGGTGATAAGCTCTCCTCGTAGGCACCTACTAGAAGCACTCGCCCAAGGAGCAGGGAGCTAGAAACTCTGTCTTATCAGGAGGCCGTGCCCAGCATGCAGCTCTCCAGTGTGGGAAACGGGACATGGTCACACTTCCCACGCTGGAACCCACCCAGCAAGGCTGCCTGGACCCCCGCAGCTGGGGACAGCGTCACAGCACGCAGCACCTTCTCCTGCTAGTGGGGGATGTGAAATGGCTCTAACCAACTTTCAGGCTCTTAGACGAGAAAGAGCACAGAAACTAAAAAGGAAGGAAAGGCTTGCGAAATAGGCTGAGCCTTGCTGAGATCGTCCCCTGCGGGTGCCCAGTACAGGGGAGTCAGCCTGCTGGGCTCCACTGGGAGCCGCCGGACAGGGATGACCTGTAAGGTATGCTCTCCAACCTGCCACCTCGGGCCCTGCGCACGGGCTCTGTGGGGAGAAGGGTCTCGTTCATTTAACACGTGTCTCATTTGGAATTTCTGATCCGGCCCCGGTGAGTGGCTTAGGTTGTGGAAGGGAGGTCTCTTCCTCTTCTTTATCTTCCCAGTTTCACTCTGCCACGAGTATCCAGCAGTCAGTCACTCACGGCTTCGTCATCTCAGAAAACCTGAGACCCGAGGACCGACCCGGAATGTCCGGCTGGCCACAGCTGGTCCCACCCCTTGGACCTCACGGCCAACTACACATAGTCCAGCTTCGCAGATACGTGCGACCCGTTGTTATTTCGACAAATATTGACTCGGCGCCATCACGTTCCAGACACTGCACGTGAAAGGGGTGGTCTACTGGAGGCCCGCTCCGTCACCTACCACCGCGACACGTGGACATGCTACTTACCCCTCTCGCCTCGGTTTCCCCATTTGTAATATGAATATGAGCATAACAGTACCTATGTCATTAATTAAAGTAAATACCCATAAAGCATTTAGAGCAGTTTCTGATGCCACGTAAGAGGATAGTGACTGTGAACTGTTATCATTATGCTCATATCATGAAATCGCCCTTATGTGGAGCTCATTCACACATGGTGAAAACCATCTAGAATGTGGCTGAAAATCCAGAAAATAAGGATTGAAAACAATTTTCTCCTTCTCTCTATGACCCAGCAAGTCCATAAACCAGGAATCTCTAGACCCTTAAAAAGAATGAGAAAAAAGTTCCCATTCTTCTTTCTGGACTTTTTACTCATTTCTTCCCACGGGTAGAAAAAGGTTTGATAGGTGAGGCTGATAAATGACCCTGGGCACGTACAGCCAATGCTGTCTGTCTGTCCATCTGTCTCCCTCCCTACGGGTCACACACACCTCCGCTTAAGCCCCGGGGCTGTCTGGGAAGTGACTGTGCTGCTGACCCTGTTCTGTCCATTCCGGGGTCCTGGGGTCTACGTTTGCGGGGGGGACGGGAGGAGACCGTGGTCTACTCTCCTGGGATTCAACAGAGAGAGGGTTTTATTTCCGCGTCAGACTCGTGTATCCATTCGCCAGCTGGTTCAGACTCTGGAGAGAAGAGAGTGTGATTAGGAAGTTCAGAAACTGAACTTAAAGGAAGAACACCTCTTGAAAGCCAAAGGGAAATGAAGAAGTTCTCCAGTTTCTGCCCAGGCCTCAAGCTGGATGGCCCGTTATCCAGGAGGAACTAGCATGGCAGACACCGACGATGCCCACCGCGGCTTTGCGGCAG
>NW_011888940.1:208796-210665 GCF_000151845.1 Pteropus vampyrus
TCCGAGAAAGCAGAGACAAACCCAATATCTAAATGGTGACCAGGAGAAACTACTTCTCAAAGCAAGGAAGAGGAATGCCTGCCTTCTTCCCGGAGGCGAGTCCTGTAAAGGCCTGATGAGTTTTAGGCCTGCCGACTGCATGTTCCAGCACGACACCCTCCCATGGATGAGAAGAAGTATTAACATTTTTAAAAAGCTGCCTCTGTTTTAAACAATGTCACTTCTCCACAAGTCACCGACTTAAGTTTGAGCTGCTTGTGCTGCAGATTTGAACGAAGGGCTGTCCGCTGACACTGCCTTATTCTCAAAGACAACCTTGGTTGCTGACTCTTCACCGTGACCCGTGGAGAAGTGCTCCCGTGCCCTGATGAGGGGCGTCCTTATCACTTTTGGGGAGCAGTGGCTTCTCGAAGTGGCCCCTGCCGTGCTGTCTGCTTGCAGTCTGAAGCATCTTATTGCTAAATTAGCAAACAGATCATTTGACCTATGAAAGTAATTATTTCTCCGAATGGAGTAACAGTTATAAATGAAGGTAAGGGCTTCAGGACGTAAAGCACCACGGTGGGAAGGGTATGCTTCTCGAGAGTTTGTCCCCCTTACAAGACAACATCTCAAAGGGACCAAAAATTCTGTTTTGAGACAACTGGGTGGTGGTTAGAATTTCAGAGTCTGGAAAAACCGTATTCCTCAGATCGGCTGGGACATAATAGCACTTTAGTCAAAGATTAGGTCACACTGGCAGGTCCTCATGGGGGCCCCTCTGGGGACCAAGTCCAGTGGCGTGTGCCCGCAACACTGGTTTTTGTCATGGGAATTCATTCTGATGCCTCTGCCTATTTTTTTCTTATCTATCAAACAAACGGGAAGAGTCCTATGACACAAGAAAATAATCAGGAATAGCAAATGGCTGTAATGAGGGACGGAGGGAGACTTGCAAATGCCCCGTCAAAATGCTCATGACCGTGGCAGACTTCCCGAGACAAGAGGTTCCCCAAAGTTCAAAGAGTCCTTTGTGCAGCCTGTAAGTGTGGGGCTGACTAGGGAGTCCTCGATGGTCCTCCTGCCTTGCCCCACGCTTTTCTGGAGGGTGTCACCATTTAGGATTGATTGATTTATGGCACTTGGATTGGCCAGGGAGCCAGTGTCGCATAATGGCCGAGGTTAGGAGCCCGTCCTGCGTCTGTGTCCGTCATCTAGGAAGGCAATATCATTTGCAAAGTGAAAACCGTTCACGGCACACCTAGGGGGCCCGTGGGAGCGCCTGGGATGGCTAATGAATCCAAACTCACTTTCCGCCTTGCTCACATGACAAACAGTCTGGTACATGATGAAGAGAAATGAAGACAGGCGATAGCCCCTCTGTGTACATTCCAGTTAATTTCCCAGAAGCAAACACAAGTAATGCAGGTTCCAAGCGCAGAGTTGTCCACGGTGACAAATGAAGAGGTAGTGGTGGTTTCCTGTGTGTGCTTTGGAAGGGTGGGGGGAGGGTAACGGATGTGAGTTTGGTTTTCTGTTTTTTTTCCCTGCGAGTGAGCAGGAATAAGAGGGAACCACAAGGGCGGAGGACTCGGCTCTCAGGAACTTATGGCAAAGACAAGATCTGCCACTGTGAAAGGTGTTTAGTATGCGAACAAAATGCTGCATAATGGGGCTTTAGAGCCCAACCGAACTGATAAAGGAAATCTGGGCCACCCTGCTGTGCTGATGACCCCATGCTGGGAAGAGCAGAGACAGCTAACACATTACAGAACTGCCAAGGTCTCTGGGGCGGTGGCAAGTGATGTGGTCTGATCCCGCCACCAACTGGCTGGGTGACTTGAGTACATCTTTGCCTTGTCTTCTTGTGCCTTGAAGGAGGATAGTTTC
>NW_011888940.1:211515-230794 GCF_000151845.1 Pteropus vampyrus
TGTACATTCCAGTTAATTTCCCAGAAGCAAACACAAGTAATGCAGGTTCCAAGCGCAGAGTTGTCCACGGTGACAAATGAAGAGGTAGTGGTGGTTTCCTGTGTGTGCTTTGGAAGGGTGGGGGGAGGGTAACGGATGTGAGTTTGGTTTTCTGTTTTTTTCCCCTGCGAGTGAGCAGGAATAAGAGGGAACCACAAGGGCGGAGGACTCGGCTCTCAGGAACTTATGGCAAAGACAAGATCTGTCACTGTGAAAGGTGTTTAGTATGCGAACAAAATGCTGCATAATGGGGCTTTAGAGCCCAACCGAACTGATAAAGGAAATCTGGGCCACCCTGCTGTGCTGATGACCCCATGCTGGGAAGAGCAGAGACAGCTAACACATTACAGAACTGCCAAGGTCTCTGGGGCGGTGGCAAGTGATGTGGTCTGATCCCGCCACCAACTGGCTGGGTGACTTGAGTACATCTTTGCCTTGTCTTCTTGTGCCTTGAAGGAGGATAGTTTCTAGTTGATTAATCACTTTGTAAATGTGATCTGCAGACACCAAATATTGAATACGTGTTATGGCTGAGGCTCTGAGCCACGATTACAGCAAGGGTCTTTTAAAGCTCGCACACAACGACGGGCATTCGGGACTGGACGATGACAGAAATGGACTGTACAAGCGCACGGGGGAGACAGAGCTGGCCAGGTGGCCAGGCCACCATGTGTCCTGGCACCCAGCAATGGGCGGCCCCATGAGGTCTTCTCCAGGAGGGTCCCGACGGTGGGGGACGACTCTATGACTGTGTCTTATGCAGACGCCTCGCTTATGTTCAGTCTGTGCCCACTTCAGACTCAGAAATCCTTTGATCATCGTTCCCTCAGAGCCAGAATGCAAGGAAGGGAGCTCCCAGAACTGAAGTGGACAGATGTCCGCAGAGAATGGTGGGTGGAGGCTTTACACTTTGTCAGCCCTCCCAAGGGGGGACAGGTGGCTGGTCGTTATGGCTAGCTGATGTTAAATATGTTTAATTTAACAAGAGACCTTGAACTATGAATAAAAACAATCCCGAATGTTTCCCCATATGTTTATAATAAAACCCGACTCTAACCAAAAGGAAGTTACTTTATCTAAAGTAAAACTAATTTCATATGCTTACATTCATCCCTCCCTCCCAGCATTAATTCAACAAATATTTATTGAAATCATAAAAGCATGTCACTCTATAGAAGCAATGTGAGAGATATATAAGTAGAATACATCATCAGTGACCTTAAAACTTGGCATTTCGAATTCTATCTATGTCATGTTCTATTAAGTTATAACATTAATAGACACGCTTTCTTTCTTATAGACAGGAAAACCAACTAGGGCCAATCACTCCTTTCTTTCTAAGGTCTCCAGCCTTAACAGTACCTCTCCCGACCTTTCTTTTTCCTCTTTTTCTCTCTCCCCTTCCTCCCTCCCTTCCTTCTCCCTCGCTCCCTTCCTTCCTTCTCTTGTAATTTCAAGTTGAGCTTATTCAACTGCAGAAACAATACTGAATGAAACTTTATAAACCTTCAACTCAAAATTTCTTCTCACAGGAAACGGTCCCCACCTGGGCCGGGAAAACCATTTCTAGATTTATCCAACCATGATTCCAAACTTCAGGGGCGGAGACAGACAGGGTTATAGTGGCCATTGAAGCTCCTAAAGTCAGTCCAGCAACGAGCCTCCTGGTAGAGAATAAGATCGCGGTGCTGGCATCGACTCGGGGCCGAGGGGACAGAGAACGCAGGGACTCGCCCCGAACCGCAGTTACTGCGTAACGAACTGTCTTACGCACCTGCGTAATGAACTGTCTTACGCACCTGCGTAACGAACTGTCTTACGCACCTGCGTAACGAACTGCCTTATCCCCCCTCGACACGACAGTAACATATTTTACAGGATTTTACGGATTAAAACCTGATTCCATATATATATCTGCTTAATCCTTATGGTGACTCTGTAAAGCAGGTGTAATTTCCATTTAATTTCCATTTCCATGAAGATAGGCTCAACCAGATTATCCTTATTGCCTAGAGAGTCCTAAATTTTACAAAAAACTTTCATACACATTATATCATTCTGAGCCTTCTATCCCGGTGATGTGGATAAGATATATAGTTATAACCCTCAGTTTACGATGAGTGACATTTCGGATAGCAAAGGAGAGGCACAGCTGGGCCTGGTAGGCGTCTGAGCAAGCAGAGGAGAACCTTCCATCCATCACTACGCTGACCGACTGCAAAGCTGAACTGGGGTGATGGTGGTGGAGGGTGGCTCCAGGGCTGGGTCGTTCATGATAGGGCACAGGTGATCGGAGGAGTCCTTGGTCATTCCAGACATAGGAACAGCTCTCATTTCACCTTCTTAAAGCAGCAACAGAAAGAGGAAATGGATCTTGGAAGTGGCAGGGCGTGGGATAATTCCCTAACATTTGCATGGCAGGGCGTGGGATAATTCCCTAAGCTTTATAAGCTCTCCTAAGTAGGATTTCCAGATACAATACAGAATTTCCATGTATCTCATGCAATATTGGGAGGGCATGCTTATACTAAAATATCGTTTGTTATTTATCTGCAATTCAAATTCAACTGGGTATCCTGTATTTTGATCAGTTAAATCTCTAGTCCTAAGGGAAGGGTAAGCCGATCCTGTGTCCCTTGCTCTCATCACCATGAAACAGATACATCTACACAATGGTGACAATAGCCCACCAACGGAAATTATAACTGGAGACCTCAACAGAGATAATTTCTTATTTCCTCTGACTTGAGCAGCTTAAAGTTAAGACTGGGACAGATTGAAGTATTTCCATAGCTTTTGAATACGGAAGACGATGCATTACACAATTGTCAGTGAAGGCTCGTTTCTGGCACTAAACTAACAATGTGCTCTGGGCCGTTCCTCTGTAGACATATCTCCCCAGATGTCATTGTACCTAGAGTCCCACACCCAGTCCAGGCACGATGCTTACCCCATCCCCTCCTTCGAGTAGAAGAGTCACTTACTTGTATGGGATGTGTTTGCTGCCATTGACGAGAGCCAAGATGACATTGCCCAGAGCAGACAGTGAGAGGCACAGCCCTGAGCCTCCTTCCCGATTTTTGCTAAGGGCTTTCACACAACTGCCAAGGTCAATGAGGTGTAGGCGACTGCGGCCTCCCGACACTGCCACCGGAGAGAAGACAAGAGAAGAGAGAAAGGGTTAAGTGCTGGCAAATACACCTCTGTTCTTCGTGTATCACGCTGGGGTTACAAATATCACGGTTCTCTTAAAATCACGCTGGGGTTACAAATATCATGGTTCTCTTAAATTCCGTCCTGCACACATCACTGACCTTCTGAAACCTACTGATCTGTCCAATAAATAAATGAATAAGTCCTGTAGGTTGAATTGGATGAGATTCCAGAGGAGGTAAATGTCAATAAAAGGAGGATAAGGTTTGTACCTACATGTCTTTTGCATAGAATTCTGAAACTGATCAAGTTAAAACCTGAATAGCCCATTAGGTTGATAACTCAAGGTAAAATCAGGAAGAAGTAACAGCCAGGTGCAGAGACAGGGAAAGACTCAAGTGTTTCTTGAGTATCTGTCAAGTGCCAGGTACTGCACAGACATTAGTCTCATTCAATTCCTATGGTAAAACCATAAGTCAAATACTCTTGTCTTTTTTTAATAGAGGAGAAAATAGAAATTTAGAAAAGTTAAGAAACGTGCTCATGAATACTTCTGCTTCCAGCTAAATGAAGTAACAAGACCAGATAGATCCTCTTACCTGAAACAACCAAAACACCCAACCAAACAAACAAAATGTATAAAACAATTGTTTGGAAGACAGCAGACATCAGGCAGTAAGGACAGTGATCCTTGAGAGGTAGGAAACAAGTGAGGTGAGTACTACCTGTGTCCCAGCTCACTGCCTTGAGAGAGTGTCCAGGCCATGGCTCAGGGAAGGGCATTCAGGTGGAACCTGATGGGACTCTCTGAATTGAGGAGATAGAGCTGAAAGTCCAAGGAAAACAAGGTGGCAACAATTCACAGGACAGGGTGCTGGAGAGGAGAAAACTGTGGAGATCGGCAAAAGTATTTCGCCGAGTACTGATCAGCACAGGTATGTGAGGATACTACCCAAGGCTGGCGAGGCATCATCTGAAAAGACCGGAGGGTATTGAGTCGAGCGGGAAACACTTAGCGCTAGACTGAACACAGACTGGGACTCATCTACAAACCTTAAAAGCAAAGACCAGAAAGAATCAAACTGTTTCTAAATAACAACTGCATCTCAAGCAAAGCTTAAGAATCTTTACAAATACAGAAATGCCCAGCACACCACCCAAAATAACCAGGCGTGCAAAGGAGCAAGAAAATGAGACCCATGTGAAGAGATCCCTAAAACCAATCCAGAACTGACTGACATAGATGCTAAAAGTGACAGAAGGACATTGAAACAGCCATGGTGGTATTTCGAACGTTCAAAACACTAAATAGAGACATGGGATATATTTTAAAAGACACGAATTGAATCTCTAGAAATAAAAACTACAATGTGTGAGATGAAAAATACACTGGATGGGATTAACAGCATGTCAGGCATTGCAGAAGGAAAAGACTGGTGAATCTGAAGGTGCAGTCATAGAAACTATCCAAAATGAAATACGGACAGAAAATGAAAAGCAAAAAATGAGATTAAATAAAAGAGCTGCGTGACAACTTCAATTGTCCTCATATGTATGTCATTGGAATCTCTGAAGGAGAAGACACAGAGGGCAGTACAGATACAATTTTTGAAGAAATAATGGCCAAAACGGTTCAAAATTTGATGAAAATTATGAACTTACAGATCCAAGAATCTCAATGAGCCCCAAGTACACACACACACACACAAAACACGAAGAACACTACACTAAGCCACATCATAATTAAACTGCCCAACACTAGTGATGATTAGAAAATTTTAAAAACAGTCAGAAAAATAAACCTGTTATATAAAGAATTATGGCAAGTTTCTTGTTGAAAGCAATATAAGCGAGAAAGCAGTGAAGCAATATTTTTAAAGTACTGAAAACTGACAATCTAGAATTTTACACCCAACCAAAACATCCTTCTAAGACAAAAGGTAAATAAAACCTTTTTCACACTTAAAAAAGCTGAAAGAATTCACCATAAGGCAGACCAACAAAGGATATACACAGAGGAATGAAGAGCTGAGGAAATGATAATCATGAGAATAAACTACGTTTTTTTTCCTTATTACTTAAATCTCTTTAAAAGATAACTGACTATTAAAACAAAAATAATAACAATGTAATGTGTGAATTATAACATATGTAAAATTAAAATGTTGGATGACAACGGCACAAAGATTAGAAGCAGAGAAATGGAAGTACTCTATGTAAGGTTCTCATTCTATACGTGAGTTGTATAATATCACTAAAAAGTAGACTGTGATAATTTAAAGATGTCTACTATAAATCCTAAAGCAATCTATAAATAACAAGAGTTATAGCTAATAAGCTAAGAAAGGGTATAAAGTGGAATCATTACAAATGTTCAAGAAATCCCAAAGAAGGCAGATAAAAAAGAAAAGGAGAAAAAAAAAACAAATAGATCGAATAGAAAACATACAGAAAAGTAATACTTCGGAGCACACCATATCAATAATCACATTAATTGTAAGTAGTTTAAATATCCTTATTAAAGATCAGAAATTGTCAGGTTGGATAAAAAAGTAGGACCCTACTGTCTATAAGAAACTACTGATACATGCAATAACATGATCGAATCTCGAAATAATTATGCTAAGTGAAAGGAACCGCACAAAAGAGTCCAGACTGTATGATTTGATTTGATTTGTATAAGATTCTAGGAAACACAAACTAATGTCTAGGAACTGAAGCTTCTCAGTGGTTACGGGGGAGGAGAGAGGGCCGTGGGCAGAGGCACTGGACGGGGTGATTTCAAAGGTCCCAAGAGGACGGATATATTCATTATCTTGATTGCGGGAACGGTTTCATGGGTACATACATGTGATAAAACTTGTCAAATTATATACTTTAAATGCATGCAGTTTATTTTATATGTATCTTATTAAAGCTGTTAAAAAAAATAAAAAAGGACACTCGCCCATAACATGCTGTCGGTGACAGAGCCAGGATTCAAATCTTCAAGACCTGCTCTGCATCCTATACCACGTGGCCTAAGCCAGTTCCGGAGACAGCGGGATCTTCAAAACTGCCTTACTGTCCCAGGCCCTACTCTCCCAGGCAGTGTGGCCCTCAGCACGGCATCCCAGCTCCTGGGTCATCTCTCTTCCCTCCCTTCACTCCCCAGGCAGCAGCAGACTCTGGATTCCGACCTTTCCAGGGCGCCCAGCTCACAGCGTCATGCCTGGCCCACCTCTCGTTGCTTCCTATTTCCACTGCCTTCCCCTATTCTGCATAGAAGGTACACAGCAAAGGTCGAAATCCAAACTTCCCAAAGCTGTTGTGCACACCAGGTCATTCTGGGGCAAGGCGGACAAGGAGCTGGTTCGGAAAGTTGATGCAGGGGTGGGATGTGCGTGTCTGGGCCCTGGTGGGAGGAGCATGCGGGCAGCGTCCGGGCATGCGCACATCTGCGGGCAGAGCCACATGGCAGCGCTGATGCGGGAGGGCGGGGGCGGGGGCGGAGGACAAAAACACCCAGGAGCCGCTGTCCAAAAAGTAACCTTGTGTCTACCCGATCTCACCCTCAATTTCCATCTCTAATACTGGAAAAAGGAGGTGATAAAGTGTTTTACATAAAGCACAGCATTTCAATTCAGCCTCTCCATTTTCTCTGGTACATTTATGACAGAGTTTTTTACATTCAGGCTGTGATATTTTGTTTACCTTTCGCCATCCCAAGTAAAAACCTTTAAAACGGAAGATAGAACATATTATTTCTCTTTGATCTTATTTTGTGTGATGCAAGATCAGGTCATGGCAGCATGCTAGGGAAATAGTTATTTTTAAAGCAAAATATCATCTGTTTTGCAACCTAATTACATAGACAGGAGAAGCTGAGATACTCAACGTGCACCATAGATTAAAGGGCAAAGACAGAGACCAATTTGGACTTTCAGACTCTAATAGTCCATTTGATGTAATGGAATAAAAAGCATAATGTACATGCAGTAAAATAGAACACACAGAACAAAGGCGCAGTTTAGACCGTGCTGAAGAATAATATTATAAAATACCTATAATTATTCCTGCATGACTCAAAACCAGAGTCACATTTAGACAATGGAAAATCGACGCTGCTCTCTATACCCACTGGAGTTTCGATTGTCAAAGAATTCTGGATTTGGTACATGGTGCCTAATTTGGAAGGGTACAAGGTGAGTGAGCACAGGTCATTTGCTATTATCGAGAATTTACGTTACTACAGGTGGCTGGAGAGAAAGGAGTTCTCTAATCAATGAATGAAATGGGTGATAATTAATAGCAGTTAAGAAGCAACTTCCTCACTGACTTCAGATTTCTGAGGTCACAGCTGCAGGGTTAAATGAACATAACTCGCAGTCTGCCTTGAGTCCTCCTTTATTTATATTCTAATATGTATAGTTTAAGTCTAGACTTTGGACAAACCAAATTGTTACGTAACTTTCCTCACAGAAAGCAACATGCTGATTTTACCCCACTCCTGAGCCATTCTCCCAGCTCAAGTTCATTGAGCACCTGATAGAGGCCAGGAAATGCTGAATTATTCGAATATCATTTAATTCCCACAATGATCCTGCAATGCAAGAATCGGCTCCATTCTATAGATGGGGAAAATGAGATTCACAGGTATTAAATAAATCGCCTAAAATCGCATAGAAAACGAAAGCTGAATATAAGATGGAAGTCCAGAGCTATCTATAGAAGCTCTTTTAACTCACCTTCCCACAACTCCACGGTTCCCAAAGTGTGCTGCACATCAGCATCACCTTGGATTCTTTAAAAATAATACTGGTACCTGGCTTCCACCGGCAGGCTTTCCAACTTAATTGATCTGAAGTGTGATGCAGGCAGTGGGAGTCACAGGAAAGCTCTCCAGGTGATTCTCATGTGCGGCAAAGTTTGGGAACCACTGCCTTGCCAAGGTTACTGGCCAGGTTAAGCTGATGTCCCCATAACTGGTGCAAGGCCCACTGATTGGTGACCACGGCATGCTGAATGCTCGTGGCCAATGCTGGGTGCCCTCTAGTCTGTCTATTTACTTTGCTCCCCGCAAATGAGCTATATACTTATTAATAGGTCAGCTGGGTTTCTTCCTAAATTTAATTATGTCGCTTGTACTTGGTACAGTAGGTAAAAATATAATCAACTATTGTGTAAACCAATAACATATGATCATGTAAGGACAGTTAATGTTTCTATAAAAAGTAAACTCAATGCTTTGAAAAGATATGATAAAAATTAATTTTTTTAATAAAAAAGATAATGAATTAGGTGTGAATGAGAAATTACAGAGCGGAACAAATTTTGAGAATCTAGAAAGAGTTGATACCCAGTTGGTTGTATGAATGTCTTTTACGTTCCTGAATTACTTAGAAGAAATTTAAAGTAAAAACCAGACTTCGAATCTAAGTGTGGTTTATGAAAGTCAGAACCTCAAGTTGAAAACTCATCTCAAAGAGATAGACATGGCCCTGTATCAGAAGATCAATGAATAAATACACATCTACTTGTTTTAAGTTAAAATAAAATGTTTGGACTTCAAGATAATCATGCTAAGCGAAATAAGCCAGACAGAAAAAGTTGACAATCACATGATATCACTTATATGTGGGATATAAACCTAAAAGCAAAAAACGAACAGGACAAACAGAGACTCAGATACATGGACAATAGATTAGTGGTTAACAAAGGATAGAGGGGAGGGAGGTAGACGAGGTAAAAGGGGTCAAATATGTGGTGACAGAAAGAAATCTAACTATGGGCGGTGAACACAGTGAAAATACATATATACCTTGCTGTTAAAATGTATAGCTGAAACTTATTGGATTTCATTATCCAATGTCACCATAAAAAAATTAATTAAAAAAATAAAATGTTTATGACATGACTGTATCATTTTGTATGCTTTCTCTTTTTAACTAACTTTCTCAATTAACTGACCAGCTCACACCGTCTGCTTACACGAAAGGCCGCTGGATTCTCTCTCTCTCTGAAGCATAGCTAAACTAGATGATAGAGAAATTCATTCATTGTTTAAAATGCAGCACATGTTCCATTTGATTTATCATAGGGACTGAGTGCTGATGTGCCAGGCACACTACGAGGCCTGCGGAGGACAGACAGATGGGTACCAGGGGACTCCGTCCTCGGGGAACTTGTCTAATGCAGCTTAGATGATCCCCTGAATGACCGAAGCACGAGGCGGAGCGAGGCAATGGCTTACCAGCCCCCAGACTGGTGTGGGACTCAAAGCACAGACAGCGAACACACACGGGACAATCTGAAAGGCTTTATGGAGGAGGCAGCTCAAAGGGGCCGGGAGGCACAGACCAGGTTGTCGTGACTGCTGATGTCATTGTCCCTTCCCTTTTTTTCCAGGAGGAGGCAGCCCTCACTTTGGTGGTAGGAGAGATTGAAAATCGAAGCACAAATAGATGATCGATGGGGTCTCTATGGGCAAGTTCCCAGAAGGGACAAGAGAAAGAAGGCAAGGTGGTAGGAGGAAGCAGACCCACAGGGAAGGATTGGGGGGACCCGAGGTAGAGGGGCAAGGAGATTTGGAAGCCGAGAGGAGAGAAGCGGAGGTGATACATCGGCTTAGCTGTTTCTTCTCCTTCAACAGGAAGCTGGTTATCTGCTGAGAGTGGCAGAGCAGGGGACCTGGGGCTCCAGAAGGCTCGGAACTGCTGCTGTGATGAAGGTGACGGGAACACCCTGCGAGGTTACTATGGGAACTGCAGACTGCATTGCTTGGAATATTCTCCTGGCCAAGGATTTTAAAAATTATATTACAAAAATCTAAAAATATAAAACTGTCGTTTTATTATTGACCAAGGGGGAGACGTGGGTGGCCGTCTCCACTGCACAGGGTTTTGCTATGAGGGACCGCGGAGACCCGGCTGTGCCTCCTTTAGAAGCCATGTTCTTTCCAGGATCTCTTTCCCCGTATCCGCTACCTAAATGATGGATTACTAGAGTCTTATGGATCACTCAGCCCAGGATAGAGCATGAGCTGATTCAAGCCACTCCAAGATATGGAGAAAGAGTGGTCGTTTGTCGAAAGAAGACAGAAATGAAGAAAAAAGCTGGATCAGACTTGCAACCAGACGAGTGCCCATGTGCATGTACACTCGCCCATCAGCACACACAGCCAGCCCAGACCAGCCCACGCTTGGCCTCTAGGCTACCCCTGGAAGCAATAAAGTAAATGAACTAGTTAGAGATACAGTGTCATTCTTGACCCTGGGCAACAGTTGCTTGCAAGCTTAGATTACTCATCAAAGTGATGCTTTTAAAAACCATCTTTATCAACAGGCCTTGTAAAACTTCTGTATCATGAATGTATTAGCCTGAAGCATCACTAGTACCATCTTGCTTCAGATTCCTGATACGCTTCAGGGTCCCTTCCCCAGTGCTGAAATTCCCAAGGGGGTTCTCAGCCATGACGCATTTAGCTTATTAAAGCGGGGGAGGCTCCATAACGAGTAAAGAATCAGCCCCACTAAGGCTCCAAAATCTTTTAAACTGGGGAAATAGTTTAAGGTTAACCTAGTGCTATTTGAAAACAGTGACACATCAACATAGAATTTTCTTGTCTATCTTGACTGGACATGTTGAAAACATTTTTGACTACCTACTTAAATACAGATCTGCGTGCGTGCGTACGTGTGTGTGTGAAATGTACGTATGTGTATAAGATTCAGGTGCATATGCACATGGCGTGTTTAATTTTTGTGGCAGAGACCTCTTTGAATCCGTCATCTAAGCCTCCGATGGCCAGTTCGCAGCAGCATACTCCGCTCTCTGCTTCCCTACTGGGTGGCTAGTTAATAAACTTTCCCTTAATTGAGTTCTGGCTGCCAGGTCCACAGGGGTTACTCCTTATATATAAGTAAACAAAATTTCTATTTTAAACAACATTCCACATTTCCTCATTACATTTTAAACAGTTATAAATTCACCGAAGTCAAGCAAGTCCTGGGCTGGGTGGCCATGTGCATTCTGTCCTGACTCCCTTCCCCATGAGAAGCCAGGTGTGGGAGGCAGATTGACATCTCCCAAGGCTTTGGGACTTCCCCTCATATGAGCCTGGCCTCCTGCCCTGTCTTTGTTCTCATCGACAGAATCATTAGAAAGCACCCAAAAAGGTTTTAGAAGCCATTAACGATTCTTGCCTTTTTCTTTAACCCAAATTTATTATTTAAAAGCAATTAGCTTCCGCAATTTATAAATAGGAAAAAAATGAGTTCGATATTAAATATTTAATACGTGGCCAGAATTCGTTAAGTACTGACTCGAGGTGGATTGTTGGGTTTAGGGAATGTTCTAGCCTCCACTTTTGTGGAAGGCGAGTTTTAAATTCTTACAGCTGAAGTAATTTCATTAACTGCTTCTTTGTTTTCGAGATTCCTCCCTAAGTCCGGATTCCAAGTTGAGAGCACAATTATGAAACAAAACGTGAAAAACCCAAACCAGAGTTGTTTTCAGCTTGGTCTGCGACCTAGAAGGAGGAGGTTATCCCACCTCCGGAGATTTTCCCACTTGGCTCCATTTGGAAGCCATTTGCCCCAACCTTCAGATCTTTCACGAGTCACCCTTTGCTGAAAGTATGAGAACCCACTGCAGGCTCTGATTGGGATTATTATTATTATTATCGATAGCCTAAAAGAATAAAATAAACATTTTTCAGACTCCCACATTCCTGCTGCTAAGACACAGCTCAGAAAAACATCGGCTGAGAGCAGGATTTAAAGCCAGCTCTCCGATCGTTAGGACAGATGCGGATATAATTCTGTTACGGATTTTAAAGGTCTGGATCCTCTCACCCCTCTCCTAATCCCCAGTCAGATCTTTCTCACTACTGCTGGTTGTCGAGAGAGATCTGGTCTGCAGATAGTACACCTCCCCGAGCGCCCGGGGCACCACGAGTGAGGGCCAGTGTCTCCAGATTTCTGGGCAGTAGCCAGTGCAGGGCCATGAAGGCTAGTCCCGGGGACTGGAACTCTAGCCCAGGCCAGAGAGTACGGTGAGATTTCAGTCCTGGGGGTAGGGATTCAGGGCAAGTCTTTAGGCCCAGTCAAAACTAAACAAGCAGGTGGCAAGAAAAGTCATTGACCAACTGGTGCCTGCAACAACATAGATGAATGTCAAATGGTCAATGAACGGAACCAGACACACGAGACCACAGAGGGGCCACATGATTCCATTTATGTGACTTCTGAATAAAGGCAAAACTACCAGGACAAAGATCAGATCGCGGTTGTCAGGGTCTAGGGAAGGGACTACAAGGAACACGAGGGAACATTACATGGTGATGGCTCTGCACTATATCTTGACAGTGGTGGTGGTTACATGACTGTATAGATTTATACAGTCTATAAATCTATACAGTCATGTACAAATCTATACAGAAAGGGTAAATATTACTAAATGTAAATCATGCCTCATGAACCCTTAATTATAACAACAGCGGCTAAGGAGTGGGAACAATGGCAGAAGACTGGGCTGCAGAAGCCCCCAGAGCTCTCTCTTCAGTATACCATTTTTCAAGACTTTGGGCAGCAAGAAGACTTGGGGAGAAGTTGGGGAGCCCATCCCCTGATCCCAGTTGGCTGTCTTAATTCCAGGCTCCACCTGGAATCAGGTTCGTTGATTGCCTCTGTGTTAGCTGATTAGCTTCTCTATTTCCAGAGTTAGTTTCCTTACTAGAGGTTTTTGTTTGTTTTATTGACATCATGTGTCCTTGAGACAGTTATTCAGAAAGCGCTAGGGGCCAGTTGCCTGTGTTTTGAAAGCCCTACAGAGGTGGACATTGGGAGAGTGTGGAAGCCACTGCCTGGCCACCCAGGCCCACAAGTGGCCCAGTGAAGCCAATGGACCACTTTGCCCATGGGCCAAGATCTCACTGAGAAGGATCTTGAACGCCAAGTACACACTTCACAGACAGAAGACAGAGCACAGCATAAAGGCGAGTGTGGCTTTGACAACAGCCAAGAGAGGACCGTATAACCGTCCAGTTGGTCCCTGGCACTGCAGCTGTCACTGGGATCCTGTCTGGGTTTTTACAGAGAAGTATACGCAATGGGCATTCCCAGAGTCGGGTTGGCCGTTCACTCGTCCGATTTACAGACTATACTAAAAGCCTGACTTTGTTTCTTTGGGGTCCATTGAGCCGACTCCAGTTAATGATTATAGCGTATGGCCAGGGTGTCTGGTGGACAAGTGCTGGTCTGCCACCAGGAGCACCTTTAAGGCTCGTGAACAGAAAGATGCCTTAAGCAGCTGTTTCTCTTTTTTAACCCGCCCCCCACCCTCCAACCCCGCATTCCCATAGCAATTACATTCATAAATTATCTTCACCAAAGCAAACCCTTTCTCTTAAGACAGTTCGAAAGTAAACTTCAGCCCAGACTCAACAAGGATCTTGACTCTCCAATCAGCCCGCTCCAGACCGGGAAACTGTCCGGCGGCGTCAAGCAAAGGCCACGGCCGCCCTCAGCGGGAGGGGCGGGGCTTCTCGCCGGCCCGAGGGCTGCCGCGGAGGGACGAGGGCACTTACTTCCCCCTTTCCCGCTCTTCTCCATCCGGTACTGGTAGATGTGCAGCGTGAAGAGCATGTGGGAGTTGCGGTGGTCGTCCTCGTCGCAGTCCTGCTGGTTGCCCCGGCGCGAGGCGATGGCGGCGTCCAGGAAGAAGGCGGCCTTCTCGGCGGTGGGCGCCCGCAGCTCGCTCTGGTTCTGCAGCTGCAAGACACAAGCTGAGAGCTGAAGCTGCAGGTGGAGGAGGGCTTGCCCGCCCCTCGCGCCTGGCCTGTCCCTTCTTCTGTGCCTCTCCGAGGCCGGAAGGCCTTCTGGAACATGGTCCCTTTACTCACATGCAACTCTCAGCTTCATTCATTCATTCCCAAAGAGTACTATGGAGCCCACTTATTGGACGACACATATTTTTATCCATTTTACACTTTAAGTAGAACCTACGAATAGCAGGTGTGAGAAGCCCATGGTTGTATCTGGGACATCAGCGGGAGCAGGTGGCCCGCCCTGATCCCCGCAGAGGACAGCTAAGCAACACCCTGGGCAATCGATCCATTTACCTAAGAAAACACGAGGGATGTGGCTGCATCTGGATTGCAAAGAGTACCTGCCTGGACACAGGTAGGTTGCAAACTGTGATTTCAGTTGATAGCACTAGTGTCCCAAAGAAGTGAAAAAACTTGGCTAGCTTTAATTCAACTCTCAATTTTTCCAACTATTAACTAAAGCCAGTTTTAGCCCACATTTACCGGCATACTTATAAACAAGAAGCATCAAAGATGTATGAAAACACCCAAGATCCTTAAACATCTCCTGTATATCCTTTATGGGATATCTACTTTTGTCTTCAGTTCCTAAATTCATGTGCATGGTATACTTATTAATTGAATAAAGAAAGCATTGTGGATAATGTGTCTAAATCCTATTAGATCCCTTAGCAATCATAAGTAAACCTTAATTAAAACGATAGTATCAGAGTTTGACCGGCACTCCCTTTTTGGGGAGAAAAGGAAATTCATATTTCTGATACATTCAAAGAAATGATCTGCAGTATATGCCTTAGAATCGGTACAAATTCTGATAATTTTCTACTCTGACTCTAGCTGTATCTATAATTCTGGACTGTGAGAGCTAATATTTGGAACCCAAGACTATAAAAATCTTCAAAGTTCAGGGAGAGATTCTATTGTGTTCGTTTTTTTTTTTTTTTTTCTGTATTTACTAGGGCAGAAAAATAAACCAATGAACTTTAAAGATTTTTCAACAAGAAGAGTTAAAATAAAGAACATGTTGGTCTCTTCCTCTTCTTAATCTTAGCCTTCAGTTAACCAGATCTTTCACCTACGTGGGACCTCATTAATGACGTTATGAAGTGGGTGGAGGTTGTAGCATACTTGAGTGTCTAGCTGATGCTTGGAGCAGGGGCGCTGGGCATGCGGACACTGGCTTCCGTCACAGGTGCTCTGTAGATACCGTCTAAGCACGTCTTATGCTACAGATCATGGTTCTCAAAGTGCGTGTTCCTGGACAAACAGCATCAGCATCCCTTGGGAACTTGCTGGAAATGCACATTTTGGAGCTCTATCCCAGGCCTGTTGCATCAGAAATTCTAGAAGTGGAAGCCCAGCAATCTGCATTTCACAAGTTCCCCAGGTGACTCTGATTAAGAGTAAAGTTTGAGAACCGCTGGATTACGGTTTGCACGACCAACTAGTTTGCATTCTAATTAGATTCCATATCCAAATGGTATCTGACACCTCATTAAATCCATGGACAGCCAATTTTAGGCAGACATGGTACCCACTCTTTGGGCATTGCTGAAACTAACCAGGCAACCACAATAGAAGTGCTGTGAGTGTTCTAGTGACCTCAGGAGAAACATCTAAGAGGCCTTCCTGGAAGAAGTGGCATCTAGCTAAGATCTAAAGGAAAAGGAGTTAGCTAGGTGAAGAGAGCAAGAGGGGAGGAGGAGTGTTCCATGCACGGGGAACAGAATGTGCAAAGGCCCAGGGGTAAGAGGGAGCCTGGCTGGAGCCTGAAAGCTTTACCACTGAAAGTGCGCTGTCGCTGGGAGGTCTGTTAGACATGCATAACCAGGGGCCCCATCCGTGCCCCACTGAACCAGAACCTGCACGTTAACAAGATCCCCAGCGATGGACGGACACACACCCTGAAGTCTGAGGCGCATTGCCTTCTTAGGGGACGTCAGTGTAATTTAAGAGGAGTGGCAAGGAGTGGGGTGGTGACAGATGAGGCTGGAAGGGAACATCGAGGGCCTCGTCAGTCTCCAGGAGATGGGGAGGGAGGGAGGATCTGCGCTGCGGGAGGGAGGACCGCGGCCAGGCATGAGAAGACAGGCACAGCAGAGAGGGGACCCTCACCTGTGGAAACGACCCCACCTGTCTAAAAAAGGAGGAATCCGACACAATTAGAAACAAAGCCACTGCGAGAGGCTGGAAGGACGGGTTATTTTGGGTGTGAGCCACGCCTCCATCGATCGGCAGACAGCAAGAGAGAAACTCTCACAACGGGAGTGACATCCCGAAAGGGCAAACTGGAGCCTCTCTTGGCTTCCACAGTTCTAGTAATTATATCACGGTTCTAATTAGAAAGCGGTTATTAGTTTTTTCCTACAGCACTACTAATCCGGCTGTAAGCCAGTGCCAGAAACACAGTTTATAGAGCCATAAGCAGCCCCAGTAATGGCTGTAGCTATCTGTGTAGAGCAGTAAATATTTCGGTTTGTCGTTAAACAAAAGAAAGATTGTACTTCCCCCCCACCCCGCCCCGCCCCGAAAGGGGAGTAAAGAAAGTAAATTCGATTTCTTCCAAATGTTACAACAGTTGTGGTTCCTGCTCATTGTCAATTAGAGCCAAGGTACAAATATTTAGGTTGGGTGGGAGGATGGCCCCACAGCTGGCGGGCGTGAAGTCCCCGTCCACCTTCAACACTCACGAGCCTCCTGGTTCACGTGTCCGTGAGTCAGGGACTGAGCTGCCCCAGCCTCAGAGGCAGGGTCGAGCCACCTGGGAGCTGGCCAAGCTCCAGAAGCAATCACCTGCGTGCCACAGATGGGGTCCTCGCACAGGTACACGCCCGGGGACTGGCCGTCCTGCAGGCTGCCCGTGGCCACCTCGGACAGCAGGTCCCGCAGGTTCTCTTCCTTGCCCCACACCTCCACGGCCGAGATCCGGACTGAGAAACGGGCTCCCGTCTTTTCTTTCCGCTCATTGATCAGCTTGAAGAGCCAGGAGATGGCACAGGGGATGATGCCCAAGTTTTGCATGGAATCGTCCTTCCCGATCATGGTATAGGATTTCCCTGGGGGGACAAGGGAGGAGAGGGTGGCGGTTTGAGTGTCCAGGCGTCACTCTGTAGCGTCTCAAGAACAGAAGACAAAGATGCAGAAGAAAGGGGCGTGGAGAAGGAGGGGGAAGGGAAGAAAGAAGATGAAACGATGAAAGAAAAATTCAGCACTTGACACAGAAACAGAAAGACATCTCCTAGCACCACCGACGAGATGGCTGCCGTGAAGAATGCCACAGCCCAGGCTAACGACAGGATTAAATCACGATGGACCTCGAGGGCCCCGAGCACCACAAGCTATTCTGTTTCCGCACGGTTCTGCGTATCGTGGGAAGGCAGGGACGCCTCGTCACTATTCTATTTCTTTTTCTCACCACAGATGAAATCCACACACTCACACTTTAAATGCATTCTCGAGTTAAACACGGTGTATATTTGTACAGCACGGACGAATTCCGTTAAAATCTGGATCGCTGCTTTGATCGGAAATGAAGACGAGAAGGACGGGGCGGGAAGACCAGCAGCAGCGGGAGGCCGAGGGCTTCCTGTCTGGCCTGGCACTGGCCCCCGCCATCCGCAAGGCCTCTCTTGGCATCCTGGCCAAGGGACCCTTTTTGGAGCTCCCCCAATTGCTAACATATCGAGCATGTAAGGTAAGACCTGGTGAGTAGACGGCCACAGGTCAGGATCGAGAAGCACTTTGAGGGGATTCAGTCAGCAAACCCATTGTCAGGTGTTCGGTGGCTTCCCTCCCCAGGTGCCCAGCCCAGGGCTGACCCAGTAGCTGGATGCTGAGAAGCAAAAACGGCTGTCAGACTCTCCCCAGACAGGTCCTAACAGGGTTCTGGGCTTTGCTTGGAGCTGCTTCTCTGGCTTTTATGTCGACTCTGGCACCAGCCCAGATCCCTCTCTGCTTCCCAACAGCCCCTGCTCAGGAAATTTACATTTTCCTGCTGGCTTCCTGGGCATGACCTTGACCGGGGCCAAGGGGGAACAACCCCGCCACTGCTCTGTTCATCTCCTGGCCTCGAAGGCTTCCCTAGATGACCGGGTATTTACTTCGGACGCACATCTACATTTCAAAAGCAGAAATGATGATTCATGATTATTTAATGCGGCACCTAAGGGAGACAACTGTTCCTTTCCTCTGAGGACTCTGGGACAATACAGAAGAATGAATAAGGTGACTGGGAATCCAACGAGCAGCACCAAAATGTACAGCTGTCACTGACCCAGCTTGGCGTGGCCGAAACAGAACACGCAGCCATCTGCCCCGTTGACCACAGACTGGATCACCTCTGCCACGGTTCCAGCACACACTTCAGCCTGGCGGACACAAGAGGAGACACAAGTGGTGAGTGGACCATTAATAACAGAAATATGAGCCCGCTTTCCTGGGGCTCGAGGTCATCGCGTTCTCGGGTGGTTCAGCCCATAATGACTTCTGGAGGTGCTGCACCCCCTCTGGTACCGCCCACCCCCATGCCAGCCTCCGCATTACACACACTAACTGCAGACCACCCTTCTGCTAATGTCTGGTACAATTCGGCTGCCGCGTCTGCAGACCAGGCAGGAACAGGCTGGAACGGGAACACAGGGCGCTTCCGTGGGCCCCATGCCCTTCCATGCCACCATTTTGGCCTCCCAGACAAGGCATGTAAACTTTCCATTCGCCCTCTGCTAATTAGATCCTTCCTTTACACACCCACATGCACACACGCACACACTCCTTATAAAATGGACCGGGCTTATAGGACGGAAAGAGGTGATGTGCCATTCCAGGAAAATGACCTTGAGAACGCTAGTTTCAATGTCAGCAGGAGCTCGGTGACGCACGTCTGCTTCTTTCCCAATCTCCTTCCTCCTTCTCAGTCTACAGCCTCCTCTTTTCCAAACGAGCCTTTTCTTTCTTTCTCTACAGATACGTGCAACGTATACGAATCCTTTACAAAGGAAACGTGTTAGTTCCCGAGACAGGGGCCGGGCTCTTGATGACTTTCGTATTTCTTCACTAACGCTCCATCATATCGCGCTCTGCAAACGGGAAGGACCCAGTCGATTTTACGGGCCAGCGTGGCGCTCTGGGAAGCCTCTCTCTGGTTTGCATCAAGGCTTTCACAGCAGCGGGAAGACGGAATTATTCGCCGCGTGCTGTTGCCTCCGTTCCGGTCTCCGCGCTGCAGTCCGATGTCTCGGAGGCATTTGAAGGCTGTGCGAACACCGGGGCTTTGCAGTCATC
>NW_011888940.1:231054-235646 GCF_000151845.1 Pteropus vampyrus
CTGCCGCCCGCCCCCAAGACCGAGGCAACAGAGCCTGGCGCTCAACCCTGAGACTGAGGTTGTAGAATCTTCTTGATGGAATTTGCAGAGGCGCCTCGTCAGAGCGGGAAGACGTCACTGCCAAATGAACTCTGTCTTCTTAGGACATAAAGTGAGATGGTGGTTAGGAGGCTGAGAGCCCACCCTGAGCCACCCATAAAATAAACCGTATTCGATTCAAGGTCAGCAGGAACAATGTTGGTTGCGTGTGGACCAAAGTGCCTTTACCGACTCCCCCGTGCAAAGGCCCGAGGACAGAGGAGACACAGGAGAGGCCTCGCATGGCACGGGGCGGGCAGCCTCCCCTTGCAGAGTTCCTGCCCAGTATCCACTGAGAAGAGACGCCAGGGACCTGCCCATCTGCTGTTTGTTCAGAGCTGACAGTGGTCCCCGAAGGCCACTAGCTGCCTTTCTTGGGCCCAGAGAAGCAGGCAGCCTTCCTGGGCACAGACCCTGTGGGCAGGGCCAGGTGTACAAGAAGCCTCTGATCTCCCGCAGGGCTGACTCCTCCCTGCCATTCCTCCTGCTGATGACCAAATTGGTCCCCTCCAAGATTCATATGTTGAAATCTAACGTGATGGCATTTGAGGTGGGGCCTTTGAGAGTGATTAGGTCGTGAGGACGGAGCTCTCGTGAATGGGATTATAAAAGAGGCCCCAGAGAGATCTCTTGTCCTTTCTACCACATGAGAACACAGTGAGAAGACACCTCCAGAACTGCGAGAAATAAATTTCTGGTGTTTATAAGCCATCCAGTCTGTGCTGTTCTGTTGTGGCAGCCCAGACTAAGTCACCTCCCCAAAGTTCTGCCCCAGTGGTGGGCCCCTGATGACAGCTAAGGCCCATGAAGACCGCTAAAGATGACTCAGAAGGGTGACAAGAAGAAAGGACTCTTCTAATAATTTCTTAGCTCCAGGAAGCTGATGTCTTAGAGACTGAGAAAGTAAAATTATTAAAGCTGTTAAAAGTAAAATTAATAACTACCTGGGGCCACCGTGGTGGCTGATGTTTTACAGGCCGACAGCAAGAACCTCAGCAGAGGCCCACCCTGCACACACACCATCATCTTCCCCACTTTGGGGGCTCAAAGGGTATTCGCCCCTTGGGGGCTGAGGCTGGCTAAGGCCAGCAGCATGATACTACAATTAGCAGTGATGATATCAGAGTAAAAGCAGCTCGCATTTATTGAGCACTTACTACACGCTGCCTCTGCTCTAAGTACCTCACGTGGATCAATTCATTGATTCACATCAGACTTCACTGAGGCCCAGGGAGGTGCAGTGACTGCCCAAGGACGAACTGTTAGGAAATCGTGGATAAAATAGCAGGGGTCAAAGATACAATCCTATATGGAGCAGGGCACAGAGAGGTCAAGGGGAAGAATACAGAAAAGATGTCTGCTCGGGAAAGAGAGACTTCATCTTCAAGTCTCAATTTCCTTGTCTGTAAGTGAAAACAGCAATGCCTGTGAAATTTTTTTTGAAACGTAGTTTATCATAATATTGAACATTTGAGCAAAAGTGAATCATCCTAAAGTGACTGCATCTGTAATGCTGAGCATACGAGTTCTGCAACCAAGTATGAAATGTAAATAAAGACTAGCAATACAAATGGCTCCTTTTTCTGGACTGAATTTAAAACACATTAATAGTCCACATTTAATTTAGGGTTTGCTTTGGAATTCTTACAACTTAGGGAGATTTGCTTTTGGAAAATTTTAACTGCATTGATTAAATTATTTGTAGGCCATTTATTAGACCCAATGTGAGGTTTAGATTAGTAAGCCCGTAGGGTGGTACAACACACACACGCGCGCACACACACACACACACACACACACACACACACACACAATGAAGAGAGAAACCATAGAACTTATTTATTTATAAAGTACTATGTCTTTTCATGATCAACTCTTTGGGGAAACCACATGCTCAGCTTGCTGACGAATGGAGCCTATAACGTGTGCCACGTGCCGACGGATCAACACAGGAGCCTGTGTGAACATCGTGCCTTCCTATACTCAGACGCAACGTGGAGGAAGTTAACAGGAGGGGTTCTAACAGCTGCCTGCTAAGGGGTGTTAGTTACCCTATTGCACACTGTTTTGTATAAATCTTGGGAAGTGCAGGAAATGTATTGGGAAGGTACAGATGATGTCTGATGCCGAAATGCAAGCAGAATAGGCCACCGTATACCTATAACCTGGCTTATAGATGTCTACCAGAAGATTCGGTTGCATCGATTCACTGCACATGAATTGTACCAGATGGTGCAACCGAATCTTCTAGTAGACATCTGTTCTTACTGGGATCGGCTCCAGAAGCTTTGGTCCAGGAGTCTTGGCACTCTGAGCCCCCAAGATTATATTCATAGCAAATTAACAAAAATGGCCATGGTTTTCCACCCCTCCCTGTGTGCGTGCCCCTTGCAATGTGACTTTGCAGCCCCTTGCAGGGTGACTTTGCATCCCTTCCAACCAAGAGGTGGAGTTTCTTCCCCGCCCCTCGAATCTGGGCCAGTGGAATGCAGCAGAAAAGACGGTGTTTCGATTCTGAGCCTTGGCCTCGAGAGGCCTGCATGCTTGGGTCATGCCATTGCCACCAGAGAAGCCCAGGATAGCCTGCCGGTTGGTGAGAGACAATGTGGAGCGAGAACAGGTGACCCGGCCAAGGCCATTCTAGACCACCCTAAAGCCGGCCAAGCTCCAAACGTGTGACAGCATCCAGCCAAGATCGGCAGAGCTGCTGACCTAAGCCAGAGCTGAGGTGTGAGCCGAGCTGGAGCAGGCTCGGCTGACCCACAGACTCATGCGCAATAATACATGCTTACTGTTGTAAGTCACTGAATTTTAGGGTGGTTTGTAATGCAGCAGTAGCTGGCTGATACAACAGCTCCCCCAGCCTCTCTTCTTCCCCACTACTCCACAGATCCAGGCCACGGGACTGCATGTCAGTCTCAGTTTCCCTGCTTAGCCCTCTAGTTCCTCACTAGCACTCCAGACTTCCCCTCTGTGGGGCCCAAGGAGCCTGTCTATTTCTAACCCAGCTCCTCGAAACATTTTTCCCCTCCTTCCATACCCACACCCAGTTGCCAGCACCTCGGTGCCATCGTCCTGAAACTTCTTGCTATCTTTCTGCTTCTGGATGCATCCACTGACTGGCTTGCTCCTCCTTCTCCCCAAGGATATGTTTTGTTGAAATCCTGGCAGAGTGGTCCTGCCCACGGCACGATATCAGTAATTCCAACGAACTGAACTGTTCAGTGGAGCTCAAACCGGTCCAGAAGTTGTCGTGTGGGTGGAGGAACTGGCTCATCGGAGAGCTCCGGAAGACACTCTCTCATCTCACGGGCCTCAGTGAATGAATGAAAACTCTTTGGAACGAATTAACATTGCCTGGCCCTGAGAGGCATCACTACCCACCTGAGAAGCATCTTGTGGAAAGACCGCATCAAAGGCAAACATCTTAGGAGGAACCTGGTTGCCTCTCTTTGGGAAGGCATTCGGACCCCCGCACGTCAGCGGGTCGTACAGGGTGATCTGCTTCTTCCGTGGGTCCACTTTTAAGAAAGAGCTGGATTCTGAGGTATCACGAGCTAACGTGGAACAAATGCGAAGCATGACTTTCACCTGTTAAGAAACAAGAAACGGGAATGACGTGGATTAAGTTATACTCTGGAGACGTAAGTATCCACGGCAGCACAGAACCTTCTCCTGATGAACTGTGATAAAGTACACAATGAATTAGCAACACGATCCTCAGCGGCTTGTGGGAAAACTGATTTATTTATAATTACCAGGTAGAATATTTTGATATGTCCATTATTTATTACAGAAATGGCACATCATGTTCTTTGTCTTCCTATTAATATAAATTGGAAACTAACTGTACCCTGGTGTCCCAATTACATAGATGAAAAGGTAGTCTGGACTGCCAAGCTTTCGGGGCTGCTGTAGTTAGCTCCCTTGAAGCTCACAGATCAATAAACCACGGACATAAAAGTTAGCTCCATAATTTACTTCTCGCCTCTGCTCATCGGGACTCTTGGAGACAAAAATCCACAGTGATTAGTGTTATCATTAAAGGCCCGTGAAATGGCTTGTTTTTAATGGGCAGCATTTGATATGTCTTCCAAAGGGCATCAGTGGTTAAAGACTCGTGTGAACCATTATTTGGGATCCCGTTAAGTGAGTGCATGGAAGTTGACGCCTAAAATCATGAAAGTGTATCTTGGTGGAAACCAGGAGGCAGGGCCCCACTGACCCCGCCTCCTGAGTAACTGAACGTGACCATTTCTAGTGCAAGTGACCAACCCAGCTCCACCCCCATGACCACCTGCCCTACAGTCCTAAGGGGAGCGGAAGTCATGCTGAAGCCACACGCACAGCTCCGGAGGCTCAGTTCCCAGGGAAAGGGACGGCATTTGCTCCCTTCTTGGCTCTTTGTTACTATGTTGCTAGATCAGCCCAAGAGTGCTGAGTACCTACTATGTGCCAGGCACTGGGCTAGGCATCGGGGAATGCAAAGACACGTGATACATACAGTAGTAGGG
>NW_011888940.1:236483-241242 GCF_000151845.1 Pteropus vampyrus
ATCACAGCGTTAATGATAAGGTTTTAGAATTCCTTGTCCTGGACTCTGGTAGATTCCTTGCCCTTGACGGATGACAGGATGGGACCCTTGCGGACCGAGCTAGGTGTCAGCGCCGGGCCTTACGGGGCTCCCGCTAGCGGAACATCTTCAGGTCCCACATACGCGTGTGTGACAGTAACCACTGCATCCATCTCCGTTCCACTCAGGCAGTCTTCTTGCTCACCATGAATGTCTCGAATCTTATTTTGGTTCCGTTCATTTCTACAGATTCGCCCCAGTTACACAGCAGGTACACTAAGAGCACGTATTCAAATTGCGACTTTGGGTAGGCGTTTGGGGCTTCCCCGCATTCAGTAAGCAAATCCCCCAGCCCGGCCTCTGAATAGCACAAGTCAAAGCTGATGCAAGCCAGGCAGAACTGCTGGAGTCGCATGGCCCCCTGCTTCTTGATTTCACAATTTCACATGCGATTTCTGGGTAACTAGAGGTGCTGAATATCAAGTATGAGCGAAGCCAGGCGAGGGCCTCCGAGAAGAAGCAGGAGAGCAAGGCGGATTTACCGAGTCATTTGTCAGTGGAGAGATGCTCCGGCGCCTTAATGAAGTCCCAGGCCTGCAGCTGGGTTTCCGCAGGCAGGCTGAGGATTCCAGCCTCCGGTCTGGCCAGGGAGATACACGGCTCTTTAAAAACCTGTGGAACTCAGTGCTGGGGGACGTTCCAGCACGTGGGGCACTCCGTCCTTTTCTTTGCAATTCATTTAAATAAATGGATATTTTTCCGCTTAAAGGAAGGAAACTGGGGTTTTCTGCTTCATTTCCTTCGTGCCCTTATTCCTTTAGTCCAGCACGCCACTTCCGGCTTAATCCTTGGTAATTAAAGCACATAGGGGATACCACTTGTGATGGAGAAAAGCTCCGGATTTCTTGCTGGAAGTTCTTGCTTTTGTTGCAAACACGGGTAGGCTCCTGGCAACACCTGCTTCAACCATTCCTCCCGGGGCTGCTCCAGGGAGAGGGTCCCTCAGGGTAAAGGGGACAGTCACTATTTCACTCCCAACAGCAGAACGGGAGGAATGGGGTCTAGAGAGCTAAAGGCCCCACGACAGAAGGAGGGCCTGACGCCCCGCTTCAGCTGAGAGTTGGCTGGCGCTTCCTCTACCAAAGTTCTCACTGGTTGAGACCCCATTTTGCCTCATTTATCTAATCGGTCAGTGGGTGTCGAGAGGCAGCTGCTGCTCTGGACAGCAGTTGTCCTTATGTCCTGCTCTTTCGTCACTTCAGCTGCTCCTCCTGGATGGCAGGATGGACCGAGGGAAAGGATTTGTGGGATACTCACTGAGACAAAGAGGCAGAGCCTCATTCCTAAACTGTACAGGATGGACCGAGAGAAAGGATTTGTGGGATACTCACTGAGACAAAGAGGCAGAGCCTCATTCCTAAACTGTACAGATGCTCCGTCAACATAAAGGCCATGGCCAACTGCCACGTGGCCTCGCAGGGGACTAATGAGGAGTGGGCCCCACGAGCGCTCGCTGTCACCACTACACACGATCACACAGACAGGCATTCCTGTCTATCCCTAGCCACAGAGTTCAAGCACACAGGGCAGGCCTGGGGAGGCTCTCCATAGCCTGTGTCTGTGCCTGTCTTCATTGCCACTGTCCAGCTGGAGGCTCAGAAGGGCCTGGGGCAAATCTGACCACCCAAGGGATCCCCCGCCAATCACAGAAAGGCTGCAGATGATGGTAAGGTCGTGGGACAAAGCGAGAAGCTGGCCGTCCTTCTCGTGCATGAACCTTGTTTAAACCCCTCTGTGGATCCCACAGTGAAGGCCCTCGGCAGACACATTCAAAACAATGACAATTCCCTGGTCCTCGCGTCAGCCACGATACATGCTCAATAAATGTGCGGTGTCGGCGAAGATAAATTTTTTTTTTCCTAAAAGATGAGAGGAGTAAATTAACCACTAACATCTTTCAATTCCTTTATGTTTCTATATTTCGACTCTCTTTACAGACGTCTCAGTCCACAGATTTTTAACCATCAGCTCAATAGAAATTGGTCAAGGTGAAATCGGATCACCTATCCAGAAATACCATTTGGCATCGTTTTTTGGTCTCAAACTCAGCAGTATTAGAAATCACTTTAAAGCTTCCACATCGATTCTTAAGTTCCTAAAACGTGTCTGGAAATTGTTCTCCAAGGCAAGTCAGGGGCAAATAAAAAGGTTCATCGAAATCCGCCAACGGGAAGAATGATAGGAAAAGCAGAAATGATGAGACAGTCGAAGGGATTCTAAACGCAAAGCGTGTGCTGAGACCGAACAGCCGAACGGCAGAGCCAGTCAGCAGCTAACGCCTCGAGTCGGGGACCCTGTTTCCTGTCTCTTGGGGCACGTGGCGGTGATGGTGACACGGGGAGCCCTGTGGTGAGTGTGAGCCACAGAAATGCTGACCAACCTGTCTCTCACAGGTGACTTTCTCTGCCTCAGATGGGGGGCCCGAGGTGTGGGCGGAAGACCGAGAGGGTGTCCCAGCCCTGGCTGAGAGCTGAGCGAATGTGGAAGTAGCACCCGCCCCCCGCCCTGCAGACGGGAAGCCTTTTCTGGTTTCTGCATAGTTTTAGGTTAAGTTCAATTCCTCGGGGAAAAACGAGGAGGGATAATGGAAAGATCCATTGTAGGTAATGAGCGTGTTTCCTTTCTCACAGTCTCCGGGTGTAATGGCCGTGAGCCAAGAGCAGGAGACAAGGCTCTAATCCAAATGTCACCAGCACGGAGCGGCTGTGTGATCTAACGTGTGGACCTTGAAGGACAGTCGTGAAGAAACAAAGATGGACTGTAAAGCGGCATAATGAAGGAAGGGAGCGAAAGAACTTATATTCCTTTCTATGTCAAACTAATGACATCAGAAAACCCTCTCCTAGGCTTATTTTTAAAAATTGAAGCAAAAAATTATTTAATGAACATACACATACACAACAGCAAGAGAGACAGAGAACAAATTATTCTCCTCTCCCTACCGCCCCCACCTGCCCCCCAAAATTAGATAAAGACTATGTGGTCTGCTTACGCCTTTGAATTTTATAAAAGGAGAAGGTTTAAACACTTTCCTGGAAAAATTTCTAGAAGAGATCTGAAATTACTTTTTCTGAACGAAAGGCGAGTATCTACGTAAAATTTGATCTGAGCATCTAAAAGCGAAGTGTGGTATTTCCCTTATTTTGTTCCTTCTTTTTTCTGTCTTGATCGGAGTGAGGGATGTGCTCACAATGTCTGCTTTAGTCAGCTGAGGAAAATTCTCCAACCATTGCAGATAAGACAGGACTTCACACGCAGGGCACCTCTCCGAACGTGTTCTTTTTACCACACTCGCTTTTGTGACCCACCGAGAAACTCACAATCCTCTACATCCTTCTACGCTCAGGACGCTGACGGAAAGCTATTGTAAATGACTCTGATGAAGTGCCAGCTTCTAAAACACACTGCAAGAGATCAAGGGTGCGCTTTTCCAGCCATTATTTAAAGAACACTTTCCCTTTATAACATAAGGTAAGATTCTACTGCTCACCCACCACGGGCATACTGAGCCCCATAAATATGACTTTCCTTTGTCCTTTTAATTTACCCAACGTGCAACCTGACAGGACGGAGGGGCAAAGATGTTCCATGAAGAAGCAAATTAAAACTGGATTTTATAGAAGGAGAAGGTTTAAATACTTTTCTGGTAAAACTTCTAGAAAAGATCTAAAAATGACTTTTTCTGAACAAAGATCTTGTGACTGAAAGGTCCCAGAAGTTTTTTAGAGACCACAGGAATCATCTACAAAAAAACAAAAAACAAAAAACAAAAAACAAAAAACAAAAAAATATAATGATCTCAGCGGTCTCAAATCACTACAAAACCAGAAGTTCGTGGACAACCAAGCAGGCCATGCTCCCAAATTTACAGCGGGAACTTTTAACTGTATCTCATGAAGTCACTGTTCCATCAAAACACAGTCACCTTTACGGGATCTCAGATCCACACCTGGCGGGACTCCGGAGATTCTAGGCACAGGTCAGTTGTTAGTTACAGAACAAAATAAAATTTCTTTGCACAAAACCACGGTAATAATAACTCCACACGACTTATTCTGAGATCGTGGGGCTGCGCTCCCCTGGAGGAGGTCCAGAGCGGTTGGATCCAGGGCCGAGTTCGCGGGGCGGGAGGGCAGACTCCAGGAGACGGAGGTGCACTCAGGGCCTGTTGGGGGGACAGTGTCTGTTCTGTGTTGACAAAAGCAGCCACTCAGGCAGGCAGGCAGCTCTCTGTGCCTCCGCCATGCCTCCCTCACAAGATGCACACATTTTACCTTTAAAAGGACTGTCTCACTTGCATTGGGTTCCCCACGGCAGCTTCGTTCAGAAAATATTATGATGACATAGTCCCTACTTAAAGGCTCAGGAGATGGAGGTTTGAGCTATTGTCCTCAAAGGTGACTTGCCCACAGCCAGTGGCCTGGCAAAGGAGGAAGGGCAGTGGCCTTTGACACGCACTCTCTGCAGTGAGCGTCCTGGGTCGGAGTTTGGGGGGGTGCTGTCCTCCCCAAACCCAGCAGGGCTGGGCCACCTCCAAGGAGATGAGCCGGGGCTGGCCCCAGGCCGGGCGAAGCTGGCTTCTCAGGGGTGCCAGTGGTGCCAGACAGCAAATAACGAGCAGTAAAGCCATTGGAGAGGGAAGGTTCCCATTATTAAAAGCCAGGCTGGGGAAGGTGACAAG
>NW_011888940.1:242786-244638 GCF_000151845.1 Pteropus vampyrus
TCAGGAAAAGTGGCATGGGTGCTCCTTGAATGCGAATTCTTTCAGAGGGACTCGGTTTGGATTTTGGTGCTTATTGTTAACCAAAGGCCCATTTACCACCGGAGCTCACAAGTGTTTACGACCGAAGCGCTGACAGATTTGTCATTACGTAGCAAACGCACAAGAAACGCTGCTTCTTGCTGATGCAGACTTGTCTGTCACCAAAGAGACGGTATGTGGCTTGAAAGGCAGCAGGACCGAGGGAGAAGTTGCTTTTCCTTTTTCTGCAGCTCACTTTATTATAAATATGAAATCTGCAGCTTGCTAATAACCTGGCACTTGATTTGGTGTCTTGTGCACCTCACCGCCTGGAGCTTGGGAGGTTCTCCTTGGTCCTAGGAATTTCAATATCCCGCTGCTTCTGGCCTTTGGCCTAGATAATTAATAGCCAGAACTCTGAAAATAAGTCGAATGACCTAGTCAGGTGACTGTCTGGAAATACTAGCTACCAGATTCACAAAGGCTTTTGTAAGTCACCGTGATCAGCAACCTAGTTATCTAAATCATAAAGGCAATGGCCGCGATTACTAATAATTAGATACGTATTTTTCTGGCATTCATCAGTTATATGTATTTTCTTTGTAAAACTGTCATTTAGGAATACTATCTATGCTGGCTCATGAGTTCTATTAACTATGTGCACATCCCACGGGATGTTAATTTTTGTGCCTGGAAGTACTACGTGTGGATGAGACCTGGGGGTGGCAGCGTCAGCCTGGGTTCTCAGTGATTCCTGGGGATAGGTGTCAGGTAAGCCAGTACAGAGTCCCTTCAGTCCAGCACTGAGGCCTTTCCAGGCCTTTCCAGGCCTATGGGACTGCATGCTTGGTGGTTGGAGAGACAGGCACCCTGCTTAGGGCCTGGGGAGCTTGGTTCGACGCAGGATTGGGAAGTCGGCTCTTAGGACAGCCATGAGTACACGCACTCCAAGACGGGCCGTTTCCCTAGCCTGTCACTCTGCAGCCCTAGTCCCAGAAAACAGGAGAAGGGACTTGTCCTAGCGGGAAAAAGCACCTGGGGGATCTTGGGGCCAAAAGGGTGAAATCTGGAATGGTCTTGGCTAAAGGTTAGGGTGTTAGGCAAATTTAACTTTCATCAAAGCCCCACATGTGCTCAAAGGATCACCAGGCTGAACTCCGCCTTCTCACGACCTCTTCACCTCAGCTAAGCGACGGGAAGTCGGGGGAGGGACAATGTGAGGCCAGTATCTCCATCCCAAAACCCTGACCTCGGTAAATCATAGTTTTTCATTCTTATTCAATAAGAAAAGTTCAAGAACAGCAGCATGAGCCATGATCACCCCCGTTCTTTCTGTCACTTCCTCCAAAAGGCCTCCCTCCATCTCAGGCACGCACCTGTCCATTTTCACTAAATATATATGAAACCCACACTATGCACCAAGCCCGGGCCATGGCTGTGAGGACAAGTGGGACGAGGAGGTGGTGGGGAGGATGGAGAAACAGCAGGGACTAGGTGTGAAAGGGAGGTGGTGGCACGTCCACTTCGGAGGACTTTATTTTCAAGTTTCAGGCTTAGAACGAAAGCAATTTCAATTCTAGGCTTAGCTTCAACCACCCCCGGTCTCGCTGCTGCCATCTTGTTGGAAGGACCGGAGAGGGTCTGATAAACCTCGTAGCCCCCAGGGGAGCGAAGGGCACGCCGGTAAGAAGAGGGGGCGACGGAAGCTCAGCACAGGGTAAAGGAGCAAACGCTGATGCGATGCCCCTGTCTCCTCTGGCCAGAGGCAAACCACCGGCGCCTCTACCCGCCTCTCTACCTTGGTCGAGGGGCCCTTGCTGGCAGCAGGACATGA
>NW_011888940.1:245698-258533 GCF_000151845.1 Pteropus vampyrus
CAGGTGAACTCACAAACTGCCCTGTCTGTATTTCCAAAGAGCGTGAACAGCTGTCTTGTATCAGAGCATGGTGCGGATTACTTGTTTGGACTCAGAAAACTTAAGCTAGGAGAGACTTGCCCAAGGGACACAAATTAAACAGAGCAATGGCCGGCGGCTCTCCCAGACTCTTGGCCAGCCCTTCTCCCCCACAACTAGTCTAGTTAATGAACGTCCACGTCGGGAACCAGGAAGCCTCCGTCCATCCATCCCTCATTCATCCCGGCATCTGTTGAATACCTCTTAATGAGGGCCAGGTACCATGCAAGGCTCTGGGGTTATACAGAGCTTAAAAATCAGTTGCTGTCTTCAAGGGGCTTATAGTGTATGTGTGTGATGTGTGCATGAGTGTGTGTGTGATGAGTATACTTAACATGTTTAACATTTTCATTTAACAATTTTTAGAATCAATAAGCATGTGTAGTTGGACAGAGTGGTCAATATTTATTTCACGTGGAGGATGGTTATGAAGATTTAGCATCATTTCACCAGGGTAGGAGCTTCTGCTTCTAGGTCGTGCTTCATTCAGCCCGATATCTGAATTTGATGGAAATATTTCAGATTCAACCAGTCACTAAAACCATGTGACGCTCACTAGATTTTGCTTTGTTGGGTAAGGGTAAACCTGGTGAGCTTCCAGACAGGTTTTCCAGCTTTGACACACTTCACGTGAGGATGATGATGCAATCCAGATCCATTCTGAAGCCCATTTAGGTACCAGAAGATCTTATTATAATACTATCCGCCTATAACACAGTCCAGATGGCAAAGGCCCTCGGGCGGCATTGGAGAGGGCTCCAGTAAACTCCAGTTGGAATGAACTGATTTAATAAACTCTCATGCATGATAAGAAGCATTTGTCTATAAAAACGGAATCAATGAGACTATAATGAATTTTCCTCAGAAGGTCAAATTTGGGGTAGGGGTGTCTGGGTGGGGACATGAGGGTGGCAGCTGAGAGAGTCTTAGCTGGTTTTGGTACACGGATTTGGCAGTTATATGCTTATGCTCCAGGCAAAAAGCTCATGTTCAAATTTGTAAGACTATGAGTGCCTCGAAGGACTGTCTGTATCTTATTTATCCAAATCGCCAGCATCACCAATAGTGCCTTTCACCTGGTTGGAGTGCAATTCTCAAATCTGAGAGGGAGAAAGTAGAGATGGAAGCATTCAGAAATGGGGTCTTTCCTGGGAAGGTTCTAGAAGAGGGTACAAAGAGAAATGAAAGGAGATACAAAGAAAGAGGAAGAAAGCTCTATAAATAATAATGACATATTCAATCAGGGGTTGGAAATGTTTTTAAAGCAACCTGCCCAGATTCTAAATTATTCTTACATTTTTAGGGGGTGGGTAGGAGGTGGTGGTTACACTGACTACTGGGGTAGGAGGTGGGTCTGAATTTACAAACAATGTCGAGGTAAGTGTATTCTGACTGCTGACTTCTCTGAAGGACAGTGGGGGACGTGTAAGGGTTTTTTGTGGGGGAGATGTTGGAGAATGCTGTTGACTTTTATGCTCAGTGTTAGCTCTTGCATTGGGTCTCAATTCCACAAGGCTCTCTTAAGGACTTCTGCATCGTTCTGTGCCGATCCGCCCAGCTACCCTGTAAGGTAAGCCTGTTACTGTAATGTAAGAAATAGGTTCAAAGCACCAAAATGGCTTCTCTCAGGTCACAGGAAGTAGCATAAAATGAGATTCGAACCCAGCTCTTGCTGAAGAGCATGTATGCCTTTCTGTCCACCACAATCGCCTCCCTGGGGAGACAAGGCAAGAGGGCATATACGAACATTTAGATCAAGCCCGACCTATTGCTTGTAAATGGCACACAAAACAGACCTCACACTGAATACATTTATGGTTGCTTTGGCAAGTTTTATGGCATTCCCTAAAGTCATTTTTTCCTTGTGTTGCTATGCTTCGGCATGCTGAAACATATTTCAGCACTTTAAAAAAGCATAGGCTGTGATTAAGTATATTAAGGGACTTTTAAAACTTAAATTAATGGCCTGATAAGTTGTAAAACAACTCAAAATTGTGTAAATTTGTATTCAGGGATTTTCAAAAATTCTAAGTTATTGACTCAATAGACTGTAAGAAGTCTTTTGAAACTGTTCTGTTCTATTATTCAAATCTTTACTGTGTAGTTTATTGACAGGTTGCCAAATACAATGACCCCATTGGATGTAAATCCACAGCTTGTATAAGGCCTCTGTCAAGAAGAGCTGCTAATCACTCAGCAGACACAGCAGGCAGGACGAGGTCGCACGAGGTTTAGCTCCCTTCTTCCTCGTGTGTCCGATAGATCTGGCTTCCCAAGACCATACGGGTCTTTGTTCAAGTCTCAACGGATATTGACTGGATATAATGTTACACCTGTATGACATGCCTTTGAGTCAGCCCTGACTCTTGCTGACCCTACGAATGAGTGACATCCACAACGTCCTGTCCTCAACAGCCCTGCTCGACTCCTGTAGACACATGGCCATGTCTTCTTCTATGGAGTCGATTCCTCCTTATTTGGTTTTCTGCTTTTTCTGTTGCCTTCTATTTTCCCCAGCATTATTGTCTTTTTCAAGGAATCACGCCTTCTCATGCTGTGCCTGGAATAGGACAGCTTCTAGTGAAATGGCTAGGTCACTCCACATTGCTCACTCGGAGAGTGACAGTCAGTTCATGCTTACTGTAGTATTTACAGGCAAGATGCCTGAGACCCAAAGAGTTAATGTGATGTCTTCAAGTTCAACAGTTAAATGTGGTGAATCCATGCCTCCTGCCTCCCCCATTTAATGGCTCTCCACCAGGGAGCAAGGTATGAATGAGTCTGTGGTCATGGACTCTTACAGGAACTGAAGACCCCAGGACTAAAACCCCAGTCAGTCATCTTGCCCATACAAGCCATTCACCAAATGTAGGTCAAGAGAATGGATGGCTCTAAGCAAACTGACCCCAATTTTTAGGAGACACACACACACACACACACACACACACACACACACACACAGTCTGTCCATCTATCTTTATCATTATAATGCTCAAGAAGGTATTTGCAACAGAACTCAGTGCTATTCTGATCAAGGGCAAAGTCTCATCCATGGCTCTTTGTTTGAACTTGAGAAAAAACTAGTAGTAATGGGCCTGGTGAATATCCATCCAGGCAGCATCAACTCTGGTAGGTCTCCTGGGTATCAACGACGTATCCGAAGAAATAATTTTCTAAATGTTACTCAAGAGGACCCAAAGGGCATGCAGTTTGATACCTCCTGACACGTGGAATCTGCATTTCAGCAGCCTGGCTGGTGAGTGGGCCAAAGCTATCCCTATGCCATTGTGTCCCACACAGGCAGAACTTAGTCATGCAGGGGCTGTGGAGAAAGACGGTCTGCACTGAGGAAAATGAATGCAATGAGCTCAGAGCAGAACTCTTCTCCTAGGTCTCTGTCACTCTAATGGCAGGAAAAACCTCATGCTGTTAGCAGCAAAAGAGATGATCTGAAATAGCCTCTAGTTTCTCCATCCATTATTACCGTACAGAAGGAATGAGGGCAACAAACAGGATAGAAAATGACAGGTGAGGTAGGGGGCCGGGGGTGTAAGCCATACTCATCGAGGACAAAGACGGATGGCTGGAGTTGAAAGCAGGGATGCCTTTTAGTCTCAGTGAGTGAGGAGGGCTATTTTGAAAGAATTGGTCTGATCCACGCTGGGCCAATTTTTCTCCATGCCGCCAAGATGCACTCTGTACCCTTCTCCATCCTGCTCTGTGCCCAGGCCCCCCAGACCACATCAACAGACCCGCTCACCCTCTGGAGCGGGGAGGCGAGTCAGGAGGCCTCCCCACAATCCCTCGCTCTGACTCTGCAGACCTGGGGGTGCTGGCACTCTGAATTACCAGCCCTGGGGGACTGTATTAACTCTTCTAGTTTTCTATACCCTTCCCATCCCTCCATAAACAGTCTCTTCATTACATTCTTCTCAAAATACCCAGTTTGAGGATGACTGATATATCTGCTTGCTCAGGTAGTATCTCGGTTTGCAGGCAACAGCCGCTCTTGGGGATGGAGACGGGGAAAGGAGACTCTCCTTTGTGTTGATTTTCCACTGGCAAAGGGAAGAAGGGAAGTGATGGAGTCGAAAGTAAGTGATGGAGTCGAAAGTAAGTGATGGGCGGGCACGTTGGGGTTTCGGCCTGTGGCAACAGGACGTTCTTCTGTAAAAGTCAGAGTTCTTTTCCAACGGTTCCAGCACTTGTGCTCGGAGCATCATCGTCATGACGCCTGACACAGCTGTCATTCCCACTTGACAGCTGGGAAGACGTGGCAGAGGGTGTGAGCTCCGTCCCTCAGTCACGGTCTGCTCGCTGAGGGGAGCGAGGCACCCCAGCTCTTCCTCGGACACGCAGACCAGTATTCCTGAACACTGAGGCCCCCCTTTGACCTGCTTTGCTGTTATTTTTCTTTCCCCTAGGAAATGTCATCTATAGACATCAACACGAATTTTTCTTTGTTCAGAGTTTCCAGAATGTTCTTTCTTGATTTGGTGGAAAAGGGAGCATTGTGGTCTGCATGCGAATGGCAATGAAATACAGCTCACGGAATCGATCTAATTTGTTTTTCCCTTTGGATGATGACCAGGTGGCTGGAAAGGAAATAACTCAGAAACGCAGAGAATACCCTACTGTTCATTCAAAAAATAAAAAAAAGAACCCACAGTTTTGGGTAACGTAACCAGAACCTATTAATTCTCAGTTCATTAACTCTTGTTGTTAAAGCCCATTTAATCACCCGAAAGCAGTTTCAGGCAAAAGTTCTCTGTTTTGGTATTTCCAGCATCATTTCAACAATAAACTCAGAGAGTGGAGGGAAATGTTTGCTTTGCACGTAAGCACGGCCACCTAAGGAGATCCTGTGTTTAGAGAAAAGGCACCTCCGACGATGTCCTCGGAGCCTTTGAGCCAAAGACAGAGTTCAGGAAACAAATGTTAAAAGTCTCCATTTTTACCTTTATACAGTGAAAACCCAGGTTCATACCAGACCCCAGAATCAGGCCTGGCACGAAAACTTCTGATCTCTCACCTATGAAATTCCTGGTAATTACACTTGTCTTTCTCCATCAGAAAGTGGCAAAACCCTGGAGCATTCATTACCTGCCACACTCTGCACATTAGGGCTACAGGTGTCCTCTGAGCCTGTGGCCCAGAGAGAAAAGCGACAAAGATTTAAAGGAAAAGACAGAACAGAGCCCTGTACAAATTGGATGTATGTTACGGCTTCGGAAAAAGCACCAACGAAGCGGTGTGAACTGGGACTTCCATGCAGGAGATCGAGGCCACACAGGTGTCTGCCTGGCGGGGCTGAGCCGTGCCAGGGCCTGAGGCTTGCGGGGCCGCAGCCCCACGTGGAGCTTGTCTGCGTGTGTAGATGGCCAGCGCTGGGAGAACGTCCCTCTGCCTCGAGCATTCTCCCCTGCTAAGTCTGTCCAGTCTGGACGCGCATCTTATAAACGTCTAAGAGCTGAGTCAGGAAATCATGGGCCCAGGTTCTATGAGTAGATGGGAGACTGGGACCCTCTGCACGGAGCCCCACCTCCCACCCTCCGTCCCTTAGCTCAAGCCTTCTTTCCTCCCTTGAGGGCCGTGGGACTGTCTATCCGTCACTGCGAGTTCTGCGCAGGTTGAGAGCTTCATTCTGTCGCCCGACTTAGAGAAAATGGGTTTGGGATTCAAGACACCTGTGTCTACCTCTAGACCAGTGGTTCTCAACCATGGAACACTTGGCAATATCTGAGTACCATTTTGTTTGTCCCCATGTGGGGGATGCTATTGGCATCTACAGGGTAGAAGCCAGGGATGCTGCTTAACACCCCACAATGCACTGGAATCTCCCATACGCGAAATTAGCTGGCCCAAAATGCCAGTAGAGCTGCTATGGAGAAGCCCTGCTCTGGATTTCTGTTTTCTCATCTGTAAAATAAGAGGTTCGGATTAGACCATTTAAAAAGCCATTTTCAGAGACAAAATTCTGAAATGTAGATGAAGGATTTGTGAGAGTATATAATTTTATATTAAATTTAGAGAAGAATCACATCGCAAATGATGCTGAGAAGCAAAAATTAATCCCACAAAATATAAAACCATAAATAAAGTTGCTCGTATCGATAATAAAGAAGTGTGCCCCTGTGGCCGAAGCAGTCCCTTATGCCATAAAGACGTGAGAAACTGCGCCGTGGCAACAACCACCCAACAAGGCATTCATTTAGAGGACAGAAAAAAACCCCAGTTCCAAATCCCAGGCTTCCACTTAGGACAGTCTGCTGGGAAGTGACACATACAAACTCCTCTTTGTCTAAATGATGTGCTGAACAGAAAAAGGCCAGAGGTGATTCATGTGGAAATGGGCTTCAGAGGAGCTGCAATAAAGCACCCCCTTACCCAAACCCTGAAGAAATGCTTGCTATATAATCAAGGTAACGAGGCAGAAAAGGCCTGGAAGTCCCTAGGGAACCTGCTCGATGCCCAGACACTCAGAGTGCAGATCGAGAGCTGGCCAGGCAGCATCCTGGCCATGACATGTGACGATCAGCTCAGGCTGTTAGCTCAGGGCATTTCTCCCATGGGACTGTCACGCAGACAGAGGCTGATATCATAGGTCTGTTTGGAGGGCCTCTGAGTTGGCATTTGTCGCTACGAAAAAAAATCGCTAAATTTCCACAAAGACAACTGATGTCAAATATGATTATTGGGAGTATGGGGGAATTAAAGACCAAAAAAGAAAAAAAGTTATGACGGAGAAAAAGCCCCAGCAACAATGACGCTCCACGCGTAGATGGGTGCTGGCCGAGACAGGAAGTACCAGATGCCCTGGTCGCTCCAGGCCTGTTCTCAAGGCAAGTCTAGATCACCTGGAAACCCCGTCAGGCCTCCCAGTGATAACCTGTGCTTATGAGTCTCCGAGGTTAATATTTATATTTTGTTCTCTAATTTTCAGATGCGGGGAAATGGGGCACATGATCGCCAGCGAGCCCCTTCAAACGGGCTCCTGGAAGGTCATGGCCACCCCGACCCTCCCAGGCAGGCATGTGCAGGCAGCGGCGGGTGCAGGATGGTGCTCCCCGCAGTTCTGTGACCTGCGTGTCTTGGCGTCTGCCAAGGGCATATAGGTGGGGGACGGCGTGATCCTGCAGAGCACGCTCAGACCCGAGCACAGCTGGACCCAGGCAGGCAGAAGCAAGTCGCACGGTGAGTGCCATGAGAGAGTTCACGTCACAGGCTTTCTGCTGACAACTGCCTCATTTTCATAATTCGGCGAACGTCATTCAAGGAAGATGTCACACGAAAAGAAAAGTGATAGAAAAGGTAGCCTGTCAGTGACTGGTTTCCTCCCAGAAACTCTTATTCAATTATTGTATTGACAGCGCTAATGACGTTATGGATTTTAAATCTTCATTTCCCCAACATCCTCACTCACGTGGCAAAGTCTCTGTGATTCGAACAAAGTCACTTTCTGAGGGGATAGAGAATGCGGTCACCAACTCCTGGAAGCTGACACATCTGGGAGTTGGAGTGTAAAAAGAGTCCAAAAACGTGTCAGTGAGAGAAATCTAACTTCCGCCTAGCTGTTTGAAAGACTATCGTTTTTGTTTTTATTTTATACTTTGGAAAAGATATAAGAGAGAGAATCTCCCTCAAACATCACCATTTTATTTTCACCATTCTTTGAAAAACAGAGTGACAGAGTGCAAGGATGAGGGAAAGGTGTGTCTGCTTCCCTCAAACCCACGATGCCGGTGTAGACAGGAAGGGAGGTCAATGGCCCGGCCGCCATACCAGAGGGCGCAGGTGGGCTCCGAGGTGGCCCCACCTCCAGAACCTTGGTGGGCAGAAACCCGCCCTGATGTAGGACGGCCAGGTGACCCAGCCCGGGCCTCCCTGGACACACCCCACTGCGCCCCGGACCCCTCTCCGACTGCTCCACAAGTTTTTCCCTGGCCTCAGATATTCATTCAAAGCAAATGGTCTCTAAGAACTATTGAAGCGGATCTAAGACTGGCCCCACAGCAGAGCATGTTAATCTTCATTTTTCATAAGCAAAAAAGTATAGGAAAAATTGAGTTTTTTCCCCCTTCACCAATTATCAATAAACAAAAGAAAACCTCTGAATGGGGAGGGATCGGTGAGATAGTAAATAAGTTAAAAAAAAAAAATCAGCAATAAGACAACACAGAAGGAACTGATTTCAGGGGAAATATAATCTTCATTCATTACTTTTAAAGCGTTGTGGCCTAGGCAAACTTTGGGGCTTTCTGGTGAAAAATAAGTATTTAATTTAGATAAAATTAGCATTGATGAGTCTCACTTGTAATCATCCCAGGGACAATGGCAGAGCAAAGCCCTCCGTTTCTCCTCTGTGATCTCGGATTTCGCTTTTGTTTTTGCATTTTATTCTGCATGCATTTCAGCTGGGTTAGAAAGGTTTCATTCCTCCTCAGATACTGGGCAAAATGTCAAGAATTCTATCGGCATGGATAGTTATAAGGAATCTCACACCGCAGAACCAAAGTGTTCGGAGCGGGCTGCAGGAAGAGGCGAGGATGAGTGTCCCCGTTTGTGTCAGGCAGGAGACCTGTCTGACAGAGGGGACAGAGCCCTTCCCGCACAGGCGGCACATCTGAGCCACGGAAGGGCCGGCTTGCCCGATTCCCTTGGGCCAGACGGGCATTCCGTAGTCACGCTACGTAAAAACGAACATCGCAGAGGCACGTGGCGTGCCTCGGAATGAAGGTAAGAATGAGGGAACAGTATTGCTGTGACGATTCCTTCCAGGAGATGAGATGGAATACTTCGTTTTTAAAATATTATATATATTTTTTTGAGATCAAATTCCTAAGACATAAAACTTCCCATTTTAACCATTTCAACATGTACAAATCAGTGAGGTTTTAAAAGGTATATTCATAATGTTATGCAACCATCATCACTAACTAACTCCAGAATATTCCATCCCACCAAAAGAAACTCCATTCCTCTTCTTAGTGACTCCCAAGTCCCCCTCTCAGAGAGCCCCACTGTCTCTTTGGTTATGCCCGAGAATGAATGATGAATGTTGAGAAGGAATTTCAATGGCTGCCGCAGTGACACCCCCATTTGTTTTGGGAACAGTGATGGAAGCAGAGAAGCCAGGATGGCAGACTGTTCTAGAGAGTTTGGGCCAGCGGGAGGGTCTTCTGTGCAGTTAGTGACGACGCAGTACCAGCATTTAGGAGTCGATCCCTTAAAACAATCAGGGAACGACAGAAGTGTGCCCGGCCCCTCCGCGGGGCCATGTTCTCAAACCAGCCACACCTGAGCAGGCAGCACCTCTTTTCCCGTGAAGATCTGGAAGCTGGATGATGAATGCTTAGACCCTCAGCACACTCAGTGTCTGAAATACAAAGATGTCATCTACCTCCTTCTGTCGTCAAAAGTGATTACTGCCATGGGAGTCATAGCGAGTGTGAAAAGGCGATATGGAACATTCTGGGCCATATGAGAAAAGGTTACTAGATCCTGCCTGTTGGAGTGGAGTGAAAGCCAGCCCTGTCTGTTGGCGCAGATACACAGGCCCCTGGTCTTGTAGCCTTTCAAGCAAGGCCGTGAGATCTGGGCCCTGTGTGCATTTGCCACACTTGTCATACTTAGCAGATAAAGGCTAGTCCCCGAGGAGGTTGTTCTAACAGAATCCTCCATCACGAAGGCCTGTGGCGGGCTCATCGTGTCTCAATCAAGGAGGCAGCGTCAAGAGGGAAGCCAGCCATGCGGATCTGGCATCTGGACGGTTAGCCCCTCAGTGGTAGAAACCTCTCTGAAAGGCTGCCTCTTACAAGCACCTGACTTCTCTCCAGGAAACAATTTTCTTATGTCCATCAAGGGCAGAGAAGGACGAATGTCCTCACAGGGCGTGATCGAGAGGCTCGCAAAGAAGACTATGGAAATACACTGGGAACCTACAACCAAACACAGAACCCTAAGTCTCTGAGGGACAGAAATCCATTGTACATGCAGAGTGTCAGAGGCTTAATTACTTCTGTTAACCAAAGCGTTTAGAGGCCAAACAAAAGGGAAGCAAAAGCTAAGGGACAAGCACCTCTCACGAAGAGCCGATCGGTGTGGAGTTTGAGAATAGTCTGCCCTGTGTCCTCTCTGATCCCCTTCTCATCTGTGAAGGAGCAGCAGGGCTGGGGCGACAAAGATGCTCTGTCCACCTGGACGTCTGACTTATCTGCCCCTCGACCTGGGGATCAAAGAACTTTTCACAACTGGGGCGATCTCTCATCGTCATCAGCGTTGGTATAAACACAGGTGGGGTTTGCGATCAGGAGCCTCATTCCGCCCCAGCACCGTTATCTCCCACCCCTGGGTACATCATCATGTCAAGCGACATGACTCCTACAGGACCAAGGGGTAAGTACGGGGTTTTCCACATAATGGGTATGTACTCGATGTCCTGGTGGCTCACTGGATTCGTAAACAAACACCATTCACGTGAGGGGGTCACGTGAACAAATACAGTTCTTTGTCATCGAGAGACTTAAACCTTAATTGGGGGAGGGTGTAGCATGATAGAAACAAAATATGACAGGAGACAATTTTGTTATTTCAGACAGTGAAAATGTGGATTATAAGGCAGGCAGAATTATCCTTCCAATGGATCTATTTTAACGGAGCAGGAGAGAGTTAAAAATATGAGAGACACCTAGGAGAGGCTAAAAATTATTTGTAATGAGATCTGGTGACATCTGCACAGTCGCGTGAACTTGATAGTAGAAGGATGAATATGTTGCCCCAACACCCAGTTTGCAAGTAGACCAGTGCATCCTCATTCCGGGGGAAAAAACAAAAACAAACAAAAACGATTTCGGCTTGAGCAGTCACTGACCTATAGTGACCAGGTAACACCAAAGGAGAAACACAGAGGCCATAGCCACCTGTCTCCTCTAAACAGAGGCCCACGTTCCAGAAACAGAGGCCCACATTCCAGAAGCAAACGCTAAGAGCATTTGGGAGTTAGAACTGTGCAAAGGGACGTGAGCGTGTTCAGACACCTCTGAGAAGGCTTTTCTGTCGCGAGTTTCCCCGGGCCGCCTCTGCTTTGAGCCCACGGCCCACGGAAGTTGCCAGATGTGGATCGATAGGCCCAAGATCCTGAGACACAAGGAAGGGGTCCAGGAGGAAGCAAGGAGTGGCATCTGGAAGGTCGTGCAGGACACCAAGAGACACGGGGAGAAAGAAACAGGCAATGTCTCTGCCGGGGAAAAAGGTACCGGCACTCGGGGGCGGGGCGAATGTGGCATGCGCAGAAGGGCGCTGCTAGGTGCAGATGTGGGGGGCGTTATCACTTGGCATCCTCGAATTTCCGTTTTCTCGTCTATAAAGTAAAAATTGAAAACATCTGTCCCCATCCAACTCATCGGTCTGCCTCAGGGGAAGAAATGATCATATGAAATTCCTCAGAAAAAAGACAGAAGAAACTCGACTATTCATCGGCTCTGTTATCTTTAAGGGGACATTTTCCTGAAGGCCCAGTGGGTCTTCCTCCGGGAAGGCAGTCAACACACAGTGGGATAAATTACACAAAGAGAAAGAAAGAGAACTCAGGGGGTCATTTGCATAATCCCCCAGCTTCAAAGTCCAAACCATTTCCAGACCAAGGCTCTGCACGTTCCCTGGCGGCCCGGTCGCAACATTTATTCTTTAACTACCAGGAATATTCTTCTTCACAGCCAACCAAACTCTGTTGACGCATCTTAAACCAAACTCTCATCTCAGTCCAGTGAACACGGGGCAGAACCAAGCATCCCCGTCATCCTAAACTTGGCAATAGCTGGAACCTGCTCGTGCTCAGAGCAGGGGAATCACAGAACCTGGTCTCCCGCTTCAAAACCATTCGTGCTCTTTTCCTCTCGTACCCTCTCGGGTTCAGCTCAATGCAAAAGCACAGCTTGGATAAATGGCTTTAAAACCCTCGGAGTCCATGCAACTCGGGATCGTTTATTATTTCCCATGTCCTTGACCTTTGCTATGACCCTAAGTGATGAGTCAGGAAATGCAAGCAAAGACACAAAATAAGGTAAATTCTCCATGACCTCAGTGTCTTTCAAGAACTCCCTCAAGGAGCCTCCAGGAGACCAGGTGTCATCAAGAGCCTGAGGGTGATGTCGCTGGTCTGGACCAATAAACACACTAGTCAATAAACACGCGCTCCCTGATCCTTCTCATGCCTTCGTGCACAGCAAGGGAGAAAGCCTGGAACTAAGTGATGTTCACGTTTTAAACGAGGCTTTGAGAACCTCTTTCCCTCTTGAATTCTAACCCAAGACTCTGCATGTAGGTGAAGACTTTGGAACAGGGAATGACGACAAAGAACAGAGACAGGGACATCTTCTCCCACAATCTTGTCCTACCTGCACTCTTAATACTTAAGGGAAGCGGTCTGTCCTGCGGTCCAGCTACGCGACGCCCCCAGATGTTGCAGGGGTCGGGTAACGGGCGCCGTCCAGCAAATGAGCCAGTTCTGCGGAGTTCTTTGTGCTAGATCATCCGTACGATCTAGTTTGAAGAATGTGCGAATGCCTCACCCGTATTCCTGTTGCTGCTCATCCCGTGTGCCACCGGAGGCCATAATAAAATGTCAGCTTTGGTTACAGAGTCACTTTAAGCCACTGTCTCTCTCCCGTATACGGCTCAGCAGCTCCCGGGGACGGGAAGAGGGACGGCTGCTCCGCGTGGGGACAGTGGTTGGAGAAAGCGAGTCGGCCACTTCACC
>NW_011888940.1:259163-271403 GCF_000151845.1 Pteropus vampyrus
TTAACTTGATGGACCCTGAAGGAATGGAAAGCTGACGGTGGAACCTGTGGCTCTTTGGGACAGGAGAGGGTGCCCGGAAGTGAGGGAAAGCGGGGTACAGGCTGAGTTGAGAAGGAGGAAAGCACCAGACCTGCTTCACTGTTTGCCGTTCGGCCTTGGCTGGCCGTGGCTGTGACAAGCTCACTGACCTCTTGAGGGAACTGTAAACATTATCTCCATGAACTAGCTTCGGGCGTCTTCACAGTGGGGCCGCACGGGCAAACGAAGCCATCGCCTCTGTTCCGTGCCGGTACGTTTCAGAGGTTGAGTGACGTCTGGCAGTACTGACGTCATGGCCTTAATTTCTCACCTGAACGAGATCACACGTACGAGGACTTCTGTACAAAGGACCAGCAAGAAGCCGGCGAGGCCATAGATTTAATGTGCTCTACAGGCCACCAATAGCTTCAGCATTCCTGACAGAGACATCTGAATTAGTATATTTCACCACGGCGAACTCCAAAAAAAAAACACTGCGGAAATGCAAATTTTGTTCTTTATAATGTTATTCTGGAAAGGAGACCACTCCGGAGTGGGTGACAGCTGCCGTGATGGGCGGAGATGTGTGTGCCTTGAGGTCTGGGTGTCAGTGGAAGAGCCTCAGCTGAAGCCTCATCTAAAGATGCCCAGCTGAGGTACCGCTTCCTCTCCGCTTCTCGGAATTCCTGCAGACGGCGCTTAACCCAAAGCTTTCAACCAGCTGATGCTGACCCCTCCGCGCAGCAGGCAGCATTTAAAAGGGGAGGGGAATTTACTCAGGCATCATGCTGGGAGCAGGAAATTCATGGTGACCATGGCACAGCTTCTACCCTCGAGGGGGTGTCAGCGTTGCAGAAGAGACATACAGAAGCCAGGGGAGCAGACCGTCCTGGCAGAGGCGGGAAGAAGGAGCCAGCACGCCCTGTCTGGTGGAACCTGTGGCTCCACGAGGCTGAGCAGTCCGTGAGGCAGAGAAGGGCGGGAAGCACATTCCAGCTCAGGAACGGACGCGAGGACTCGGCGGGTCTGGCTCATTGAGGGGACACTGAGGCATCCGTGTGGCCGCGATGCAGGGGACGTGGCACGGTGGGAGCCCGGCCTGTGTTTGAATTGTGCGGAACCTGGTGTGTCCTGCTCAGCTATTCAACATAATCCAGCTGGGAAGCGTAGCGATGGCATTTAGATTTGGGGAATATGATTCTGGACGTGGGGACACTTTGAAGAAGGGGCAGGAACAGGAGATGTGCACCGACGGGAAGAGAAAACAGGAACCTGTGTGAAGTCCCCACGAAGGAGGCCGTAGGACTCAGGGGCGGCTTCAGAACGAGATTCTGAGCGGCATTTAACGCGAGTCGTTTGAGTATTGCGGATTTCCACTTTCAGTAGACTCTTTTCAGAATCATTCACTGATGACCTCACCTTCACTCCCTGAACAAACGTGTTTTAAGGGACAGTTCCTGTGCTGGGGGAAGGGGGTCGGGGAGGAGGCAGCAGGATGCTGAGATGATAAGGAGATGAGTTTTTCAAATTCTCCTGAGGAATTCGCTGTCTGATGGGGGAAGTTGGACAAATAAGGACAGCACGATGTGATAAGTGCCTTCATAAATCTGTTGGGGCGCAGACGAGGTGACCCCACAGGGCCTCTCAAGGACTTCCCCAAGAGCAAGGGGCCGGCCAGGCAAAGAGCAGAGCCTCAGTGAAGGGCCTGGGTCTCCGCTGAGTGCGAACAGGTTGATTCGGTAACTGGGTGTGCAGGTGGAAAGCCGATTGGTCATGAAAGACACCAGCGGAATCAGTGAACATAGAGGTTGAGAACAGAGCCTCAAATCTAGAGGCCTGGGCCTGCCTCTCACAGAGAGAATGTGCCGACACAGCAGAGCCCCAACCATGAGATTTTTGGTAAATTTCTCCCTGAAGACCGCCTGTAAGCAATGTAAGGATCTTCCTATTTTAAGGGTATAACCTAAGAACTGCCATTTTTTTTTGCTACCAGGTTATGTGTTTTGAAGAGTCCAAATGTCATATTAAGTGAAAAACGCAAGTCAGTCACGAATCAAATTAATATTCCTGACCTTCTCCCCCTCCCCCCAGGCCCGGCCTTCCCCAGTCTCTGGGCTGGGTCCTTGGACGTGGCCACTAGCACAGATGAGAAGTGGTTCCACAGCCGAGGCCGGCAGAGGAGACAGAGCGAGCCTGCAGGGCTGACCGAGCTGCGAGTCTGATCTGGCCCTTCTTGAAGGCGCCAGGTATGGAACGGTGACCGCAGCCGCCCGGGAGGCAGCCCCAGCGGTGGCGGGAAATGAGGCTGCAGAAGGCTGGACAAGGCTGGACGTCCCCACTGAATCCCTCCCTGACTAGGAGACCTCCGTCTCATTCGTAAAATGTTCTGTAGGTCGGTGTGGGGAATCAGCTGGCTGAGGAAACCGCTCGCCAACTGGAATCGTGGGTGAGAGTCAAACCATCAGAGGCAGCAGGAGCCGCACGCAGCGCAGTCACGAGCTCGGATTCTTGAGCCAGAGCTGACCTGTTTGACCTCAGGCAAGTGCTGCTCTGTGCCTCAGTTTCCTCATCAGTAAAACAGGTGATTTAAATGAGTGAATGTGTGTAAATGTGCTATGTATGTAACTGAGTCGATGTGTGTGTTGTGGGCTAAATGTGTCCCCCCTGAAATTCACATGTTGAAACTTAACTCCCAGTGTGATGACACGAGGCGGCAGGGCCTTTGGGAGGTGATCAGGTCATGAACGTGGAGCCCTCGTGAACGGGGCCAGTGTCCTTATAAGAGGGACCCCAGAGAGACCCCTCACCCCTCCCACCACGTGAGGACACACGGGGAAGACAGCAGTCTGTGAACCAGGAAGTGGGTCCTCACCAGACACCGGACCCACTGGTACCACGATCTTGAACTTCCAGACTCCAGAACCGTGGGATCTAAATATTTATCGTTCAAGCTCCCAGTCTGTGATATCCTGTTACAGCAGCCTGAATGGGCTGGGACAGTATGCAAATGTATTCTGTATGTAAATGAGTTAATGTATGCAAATGTGCCACGCATGTCAATGAATCGATTGTATAAGTGCATCCTGTATATTAGAACAGCGCTCAGCACACGACGCATGCTAACTACTCTTATTAGCTACTATTATTATTACATCAGAAATCGGAATGCTGGATTGAAATATGAGTCCTGAATCAGAATTGTATGGAATGGTTCGAGTGGTTCCCTTCACGGGGTGAACCTCCGTGACCCCTTCGTTATAAGACCCTTCACTAGCCCGTTCACTGTGACTCTGCCTCCCTCACCTCAGGGTCGCTCTTCCCCGGGGAACCCTCTGTATCTGCAGCTGCCCAGGCTGTTCCCCAAAATGTCCAACTCTCCTCTCCCACCACCGACTTGCTGCTGGCTGGGGCCTGCGCCTCTGCCGTTTCCTTACTCAAAGCCAAGCTCAGCGTGGAGGGAGCTTTGTGCCGCCAGGTTTCAGCGCTGCCTCCTGTCCGCCTAGCGACCCTCCTGATAAACAGCCTTCCAGGAGCTGAAGAGGGGGGCTCCCCAGGGCACCTGCAGACCAGCCTCGGCGGGCAGCACTTGCCCCCTCTCTAAGGCACCTTGATTTCTCTTGCAGGGGCTGGGGCCACCTACTGCCAAACCTGCGCAGGCTGCTGTCAACGAGGCCTCCAGGGGACTGGACAGGATGGCCTGCCTTGTGCCTGAGCATGGTTCCCGCAGGGGCTGTGATGTGGATGACAAGACCTCAAAGTCCAGAATCTATCCTCTCCAGCGCACAGGGCGTCTGGGGGAGGCCACCGGGGTGAAGGCTGCGCACGCGTCACCATTGTCTGAAGAAAACTCTTCAGACAGGAGCGAGGGGTGGTGGCGAGAGGGAGCTGGCAGCTGGGAGGAAGATGTCTTCGGGGGAGACAGCTCACCTGACAGCACGTCTAACAACTCAAGAGTCACATGTCAGATTCCCTTGGGAGGGGAGGGACTGACAGGGTGACAGGTTTGCATTTCTCCCTCTCCCAGAAACTGACGGGTCCCGAGAACCTCCGTGACGTCGGCGAGGTGTTTTAAGCCCTTATACCCTACGAAAGCAACACAAACCCCAAGTCACCTCTTTGTTGTTCTTCTGATATAATTAAGAACAAACTATAATAAGGGGACTCACATCCGGTAATCTCTGAATTTTAAAACGAGTACCATGGCAGAATTAAAATGAAGAAATACCAGAGTTACCCTTTTATTTTGTAGGCGAGAAGCGAAGTAGCAGGTTGCCAGGCGCAGCATCGCACGCGAATCTCAACAGGTCCGTCTCTTCTCTTAAGAGAAGGGAAGCTCCGCAAAGGCGAGCTGGGCATCCTGGGAATATCCCAGTCTCCCTCCAGAAGGGGTGATGGCAGAGAGCAGGTGCTCAATGAACTGAGGTGAACGAGCACCTGTGTCTTCCAATGAATGAACACCAAAGAAGGTAAATAAGATACAGCTCCTTTCCTCCACGGTCTGCTCAATGTGGGGGCGAAGGCACAGGGCATGGAGCTGGGGACAGCAGAGGGGCTGCAGGTGGCGGGTAACATGGGAGCTGAGCCTCGAGGGGAGAGCAGCGTTTGTCCAGGCCAAGTAAGGATGGAGAATGAGCATCCCTGGCACAGACGAGGGCAGAGGAACAAACAGAGACAGAGGCAGGAAAGGGCCTGGTACGTCAGTAGCACATGACATGTCACGTCTGGAGCCAAAATGTGACAGTATTGATCGAAAAAAATAGACCAACTCAAGAACAAATCAAAAACTCTTGTTACTCACTATCCATTTGGTAGTAAAAACAGAATTCCTTAAATTTTCATTTAAATGCTATGAGCCTGCAGCCACAAAGGCTTTGCTAAAACACATGACGGCTTCCAGCGTGTGTCGTGTAACGATGAGCTGCTTTTCTTATATAATCTGACAAGAATTCTGCCTCGACTCCCGTCAAAGATTCGAGAGTATCTTTGGTAATACTAAGTCGCCTAGACGGAAAATGTATTAACTAACCCTGTCCCCTCATCGCCCCCGAGCCCGGGGGTAAGGGCGACGCAGACACTGGGCTCTTCCGAGTGACGCTGTCATGCGTGTCGCCTTGCAAATAAATGTGTCTTTCCCAAGCATTGTGTTGTTTATTCAAGTGAACAGTGACTGAAATTATTCCAACTGAATGTGCTGAGAAGTCAGGCAGGACGATGGCATGGTGGGAGCCCTGTCTCTGCAGCTTCCTCCGCTCAGATCCCGAGTGACACATGCATCCAGCACCCGCCACATGCGGGGAGGGACCGGGCATGTGGCTGGTCGGAGAGCTTGCAGAGGAGGGGCAAAGGTCAAACTCAATACAACAAAATAAATGCTGAGCCGGGGCCTCACATGGGGTACAGTGGGGACGGCAGGAGGCCCTGGGGAAACTTCCTGGGAAGAATAACCTAGAATGGTGGAGGGCTTTCTAAATGACCTTGAACAAGCCCTTTGCTTCACCCCACCTTGGAGAGAAAGACCACAACTTCCTTATCACTTCCGTTTAGAGGAGTTCTAGCCACAGGCTAAGGATGTGTGAGTTCTCTTAAGAAAGAGAACGCCACCGCGATTCATTCAGACGAACTAATTGCAAGGGAATTGCACGTAGCGCATCAAAGTATTAAAAATTAAACAAAAGTACATCCTCCCCTGCCTGCTACACTACCAGCTGTCATCACGATGCAATATGAATACTGTGGGACTATTACAGTGCACTCAGTAAAAGGGGAAAACTCACTGGGAAGCCAATTATCTTGCACAAATTTCAGCCTTATCTGCAATGATAAGCCACAGTGATGATAATAATAATAGGTATTTTTAGTTTAAGTTGTCTACCTAAAGAATGACTTTCGACTCTTTCGAACAGCAGTTTCTGGGATTTTTAAGGGCAGAGTCCATCTTGAATTCATCTGTGTACCCAGCACAAGGCAGATACATAATACATGCCTTTACAAATGGATCGGTGGACAGAGACACGGATGGATGGGTGATGCGTAAATGAATGAGGGATGGAGCTGGTAAAGGCAGTGGGAATGATCAGAAAATGACTCTGTTATACTCTGTATTTAAATGCCTTTCAATTCAGGGAGTTCTATCTGCCTGGCATATGGCTAAGCATTTGGGGGGACAGGAAAGCAGTATAAATCAAGATCCCCACCCTCGAGACTCAGTGGAGGAGATAAACCATACCCGTAACACATGATGGCAATACTGTCTAAAGCAGTAAATGGTAAATGGTTGATGAGGAGAATCTGTCCTAGGGGTAATACATGGTATGAAACGTCAGAGAGGAGCGGGAGCTGGCTTGGGGACAGATATGGGATGCTGACGAAAGTGGGCATTTAGCCGGACCTGGAAGAGTGGGTGGATGTGGATGCAGGGGACAGAGTGGTCCACGATGAGAGAAGCTAAGAGCACAGGCCAGCAGGGAGGGTCCGGGGAGGGCTGCTTCCCCTCGCATCGTCTCCACAGACCGCGGCGCAATAAATACAACATGCTTCTTTAAACAAAAGTTGAAATTCAAACATTTCTATTGTCACTGATATGGTTTTCCAGACACAGAATTCTTAATGAAACCCCATCACCCACATGACTCGATATAATCTAGGATGTGATTAAATATCAAGTCAGCTCCAGGGGCCCCATCCGTCATCCCCGCCCCCTAATGCCCCAGCTTGAGTCCTGAGTTTTCACGACTCTGGAATAGGGCTAAAGTGCAATGGCTTTTTCTCTCATGAAACTTAAAACTTTGTTTGGCTGAGCCCCTTTAAATAATCATTTTGAATATGAATTTACTTTCGCTGGTTTGCTTATTTAAGGGAAACGTCAGATGTAAAAGGCAATCCACGGTGACAATGACAAAGCTCTCCGAGATGCTGAGGGAAGAGGGAGCGGTGGGACACGGGCAGCGGAGGACGGTGGCCCAGCCTCAGCCTCGGCTCCATGTCCGCCACCCGACAAACGCGGCTGCGGTATGACAGCCAGGGACGTTCGTTACTGGGCCTTTTCGGAAACCAAAATTACTACATCGGAAGTGTGCGGGGAGACAGTCTCGTGTGCAGTGCAGACGACAGGCTCCAGAACTGGGGCTCATGCCCCGACTCCACCACGGACCAGGGATGTGATCTCAGGCAGATTCCCCAAATCTGTTTTCACTTTCCTCAGATGTCAAATGAGGGTGATAATAGCAGACCCTTCCCACAGAGTCGTAAAGAGGATCTAACAAGTTCATACCAGTCAAACACTCAGAACAGCGCCTGGCACAGGGAAATGGCCAATGTAGGTTGTATGACCAGGAAAAGAACACTAGAAACAAAGACGTAGGGTATCCCTACATGCTCTGCAAAGCTGGGTCACCTCTGCGAACTCCCTTGCCTTCTCTGAATCTCAATGTCTTCATCTGTCCCCTTCCCCAGCCCCGTACGTACTGTCCACCTCTCTGTTAAAAGTTAAAAGTCAAGGGAGATGATGTAGGTGAAAAGGGGTGTGAGCTCTAAGGCCTTCTACGAATGTGAAGGATCCTCACAGCACAGTGAAGACTGGAGTCACGGTTCCATCCATCCATTCATTCACCTACTGTTAAGTTTATGTGTCAAGCCGGCCGGTCCCCAGGACCCAGATATTTGGCCAGATATTATTTTAGAGATTTCTGGGAAGGTGATATTTTTGAGATTAATATTTAAATCAGTAGACTTTGAGTAAAGCAGATTCATCTCCATAATGTGGGTGGGCCACGTCCAATCAATTGAAGCCTTACTAGAAAAAGCCTGCCCTCCCTTGCAGAAGAGCGAACCGTACCAGCAGACAGCCTTTGGACTTGAACTGCAACTCTCCGCTGGGTCCCCAGCCTGCTGGCCTACCCCGCAGATTTTGGACTTGCCAGCCTCCACAATTGCTCTCCCTACCCCCCACCCCCAACACACACACACACACACACACACACACATCCCTACTTCTCTGGAGAACCCTAACACACTTACTTATTGAGCACACGTGTAGTGCTCTGAATTCAAACGGGGACAGGAGAGATGTGGCCCTGTCCTCACGAAGCTTGGGGTCAATAAAAGGATCCATTAAACGTGGAAGTATGGAGATCGGTTATCTAAAGAGTGATGAATGCGATGGACAGAACTCAAGGTGCGGAGAAAGCAGGTCAGGGGTCATCTGGGGGCACCTGGGCTGGAGCAGGCAAACGTGCTCCCTCCCGGGCATGCCGACACGCCACCGTGGTCGCACACGCCTGAAGAAGAGAACTGACGTGCAAACCGAAGACGCTCGTATGGGAAAATGGAGACCAATTTCACCGTCACTGGTTTCAACAACAAAAAAAAATACGTCTGTGATTAGCTGCAGCCTGTGCAGTGCCCCTCTAAAGACTCCATCAAATATCCATTGTTGGTGGTAAAGAGATCCCAGCTGAACTACCGAAGGACAACACTTCTCAGTAGTTGGCTGTAGCAGGAAACACAGTAGACCAAGGGAACAGGAGAAGAAAAAAAACTTAAAAGGAATTTTATCTTTAGCACTAAATGCTATGATAAAGGTTCTAATTCTGGTTCTTGGAGAGCTGAATCCTCTAATTCAATGATGAAATTTAGAGGTCAGTGTCGCGGACTGCACGTTTGGTGTCCCTCTCAGTTTCATATGTTGAAATTTTAACCCCCAAGGTGATGGTATTAAGACGTGGGGACTTTGGGAGATAAACATGTCGTGAGGGCGGAACCCCGATGATGGGAGTAGAGCCTCATGAGAAGAGACAGGAGAGCTGGCTTTCCCTCTTTCTCTCTCGATCTCTCTCCCCCTCCCAATCTCTCCTCTCCATCACATGAGGTACAAGAAGGTGACTGTCTGCAAATCGGGAAGAGAGCTCTCACCAGACGCCTGACCTGCTGGCATCTTTATCTTGAACTTCTCAGTCTTAGAAATAGTTTCTGTTGTTCCAGCACCCCGTCTCTGGTATTTTTGTTACAGCAGCTGGAACGAACTAAAACAGTATTACAGAACAGAGCCAAGGTGGATGAGTAAAGCAAGCAATATGAGAACGGCAGAGGGTTCTGACGGTGTGGCTCTGAGTAGCTAGGGGATTTTTACATCAGGAACTATTTAACAATCTAAAGAAAACTATGGACCAGAATGATTTTCTCCTTCCGTAATGATACACTTTACTTCACTGAAGCCTGAGAAAGGAATTCAAATGCTTCGTTATGCAAATCATTCAGCAGATAAGAAGAGCATTTGCTCCTCGGAAGCACAAAGGAAAACTTTCTAATTAACTCAGCAGTTTGGACTCACCATTTTTTATAAAACATGACTATCAATCCCACTTTAATGGGATAATTAGAGCAAATCATGATTAACTTTTCTTTTGGCCATTAGCAAGAGAAAGACTTAGAAAGATAAGATGCTAGAAATGTTAGCTTAAAATATACCTACTATCCCCTTCTCTTTATATCAGTAATTGCCTAATTGTTCTGCGCCTGACTAATATGTGGTTTTTGAACAAAGAATGATCAAAAGCCCTGTTCTGGCTTTAGAATCCATCTTATTGCTCTTCGGTTAATTGAGAAAGTGGCATTTATTGCAGAGAGAGGTCCCTCATTTTTGTCTTGTGTTTTCATTCCCTAAGTCAGGATGCTAACTAGGGATTACAGGTATCCCAGGAGACCCCAAACCTATCCTCGCTTACGATAAAGGTTTCTAGCTTTTAAAAAGCCCCCTTAGAAAAATCACCTTCCTCTTCCTCTTTCTATGCGTGTGCAGGCCAATCACACGTGCACATGTCTGTCATCTCTACTCAATACCTGAAGAGACAGAGCCAGCAGATTTAAGGCCAAAGGCCACGAAAAGGAGGGGAAAGATAAAGAATCTCTCATTCAAATTCTGCCCTAAAGTCTTCATGATTGATGACCTCTTCCATTCGAAAATTGAAATGCTCCCATAAAAATGGGGTATCAAGTTACTTAATCTTTGGGGCCTCAGTTTCTTCATATTCAATACGAGAAGATTAGACAAGATGAACTTTGAGAAGATTCCTCAGTGAGGGGTGCCAACTGCACTTGCTCTTTGCCAGCATGAGGCAGCACCTTCTCCCAGAGGTCACTCTCCTAAGGTAACCCACATGCTGAGATGTGAGTGGGGCCAAGGACCTGTGGGGTCTTGTCGTTTAGATGTTCTTGGTGTTTCTGACTCGTTCTCACAGCTTCGTCAGGCAGGACGAATCCCATACAGTGTTGAAAGCCTGGTCAGGGCTTCACGAGTACTAAGTAGAATTATATAAAAATATTCCACATTTTTTGAGTGTCCATTATGTAAGCTGGTACCTACGGGGTACAAAGATGAAAAGAACACGACTCCTTCTCCCAAAAAGTTTACAACCTCGTGAAGAGACAGTACAAATATAGATATCAGCTTCTGGAGAACTTCATGTCCCTGAAACTTAAACCAGAAGGTTTTCGGAAGATCCACCTCCTCACCTGAAGCAGGCAGGGCAAGTTCAGAGAACCGGAAAATGCAGAATCTCCATAAAGAAAATGGATGTAAAATTCTCTTCCTCTCCCTGTGCTCTGAAAGCTACAATAATGAATGAAGCTGGGATATAAGACAGATGACTCTCCGAGCTGCAAGACCAAACTATTCCTTCCTGCTTACCCGGAAATCCTGTCATTCAGTTTGCTCTGTGTAGAGACCTCTGGCAGAGAAACCTAGAAAACAAGTATTTTATATATAGCAATGTGCCATCCTATGAAAAATCGGATCTCATTAAGCTGAAATGTGCTGCTTACTCTTCTAGTTCTCCATTTAATAAGGAAATCAACAGAAAATTATATCCGTGCAACTTAATCAGCAGTATTAAAGGCAGTCATGCTAAAATTAAAAACAAAAATGTCACAGAACTTTAGACATGTTTTACCATGACTTTTCTTTAGACATGTTTTACCATGACTTTTCTCCATGTCTTTCATGGAGAGCATCCTCCTGATACTTCCCTTTCATTTGCAAGAATGGTGACTACTAAATTCGAGAGTGGCATGGCAGGGGGGTGTAGGAAAATGTCTCCCTGACTCAGGTCATCGGAGTGTGCTCCAGAAGCAGCAGGCCCTTGGAGCAGCAGCACGTGGGTTTCCGAGCCCTGGGTTTCTAGGACTCCGCAGCTGCATACTGCGCATGTGCGACCCAGAGATGGGCGGGCACTAGGACCAGTGCGGACACCTCTGCCTCCGTGGGAAAAAAGAAACTTTGAAGATTAATGAGTCAGAACATTTTCCCCAAGCTCCTTTCTCTTGAGATACAGGTTAGAGGAGGGGTCAAAATAAGAAAGAAAAGAAGGAGAAAAAAGCAAACTCGAGCTACATGACCTTAGCAGACTCAATCAAAACCCAGAGAGCACAGAAAAGAACTGTAATTAGGAAGTGGAAGGTCACACGAGTTTATTTCCCGGAAGAGCTGATAATTTAATGTGCAAAGTTATCAAGCTAGCTATCCTGATGAATGTGGTCACATGCATTATTTACACAGGCTTCTTCCGAAACCCCGCTTCGCCAAAATAGAAAACTCACAATTCATTTTTTCTCATCTGTCCTATTTAAGGATGGAGTAGTCACTGGTGAATGAGAAGTGGAATCCAGAATTTTCCATCACAATTGAATTCATTATTTCACATCTACATGAAAGGAATTTAAAGGCTGGCACAAATCTGCCCTCTTCTCTCCGATAAAGCTTCAAGATGAGAAATGGTAGAAATGATCATGTAGAATTCGACAGTTTGCATATTGTTCAAATAGTCTCGCCCATGGTGGGCTGGAAGGCATGAAATGTTCTCAATATAAACTGGCATCTCTCCTTGAGTAAGGGATCCCTCTACCAGCCATTTCTGCTTGAATAAATGAGTAAGATCTACATTAGTACCTTTTTAAAAATCTTGTTTTAATCACATTTTCTCTCTTATCATTTTCTCCTTGTAATCAGAATGTCGATTGAACAAGAATCTTGGCTTTTTCCTCCATATGGTGTTTCGTAAGGGCTTAGTAACTGAATGACTTCTACCCTAAAAATGTTAATAAATTTGTAGAGTCTGTACTCAAAAGTACATATGGTGCTTTTTTTTTCTCCCTATGCTATTAGTTTATACACCAAACAAGAGAAAGTTTAGAATTAAACTAAGTGTAGACAATTTAGGACCTGGTGAC
>NW_011888940.1:271453-275066 GCF_000151845.1 Pteropus vampyrus
GTAGAAATGATCATGTAGAATTCGACAGTTTGCATATTGTTCAAATAGTCTCGCCCATGGTGGGCTGGAAGGCATGAAATGTTCTCAATATAAACTGGCATCTCTCCTTGAGTAAGGGATCCCTCTACCAGCCATTTCTGCTTGAATAAATGAGTAAGATCTACATTAGTACCTTTTTAAAAATCTTGTTTTAATCACATTTTCTCTCTTATCATTTTCTCCTTGTAATCAGAATGTCGATTGAACAAGAATCTTGGCTTTTTCCTCCATATGGTGTTTCGTAAGGGCTTAGTAACTGAATGACTTCTACCCTAAAAATGTTAATAAATTTGTAGAGTCTGTACTCAAAAGTACATATGGTGCTTTTTTTTTCTCCCTATGCTATTAGTTTATACACCAAACAAGAGAAAGTTTAGAATTAAACTAAGTGTAGACAATTTAGGACCTGGTGACATGAGCCACGTAGTGTGTGTGTGTGTGTGTGTGTGTGTGTGTGTGTGTGTGTGTGTGCGCGCGCGCACGCGCGTGTGTGTAAGAGAGAGAGAGAGAGAGATTATTTAGAGAATATATGTTTACATGTTTTAATAGGGGTCAAAATTATGCTGCTACTGGGTTTGAAAAACAGTGCCAAATAAGAGACAGATGACTTCAAATCAAAGACTGAGAAGAACTAAGACTCTAGGCTTTATTGCATAGGAGAGAGAATCTGGCCAGACAAGCAAGTCTGCTTCTAAATTGCAAGTCTGAGGACCTTACCAAATCCCCGCCTTTGGGCAGCACTGCCCACGGCAGAGAAATCTCAGTGAAGCCGTCCAGAAATGTGCAGATGGGTAGGTATGGGTGGCGATGGGGACCCACCGAACGGATACCGCTCCCCCTTCTTCGACCCACACTAGGCTAAGTGGGGTTCATGAGCAGAAGAGCAGAAAGAAACAGCATTTGTAACACAGAGGTGGTTGAAGCGGAACGCCAGGCAAACATTTTCACAGGAGCCTAGAGTCTGTGAGGGTCAAGATACACCCTCCTCTTGCTTTTCAGGGGTGTGGCCCAGAGCGGCCGACCGCCTCCTGTGGACTGCACTGTACAGTGTCACCTACTGCAGTGCCTGGAACGCGGTTATGTCCATTGCTAGTCACCGAATGAATCGAGTCTAACAAGCCCTCCTCAACCTGTCCCAGCTTAATTTCCCATAATTCTTCTTCATGTTTGCTCCTACGAAATTTTTATAATCTTTCCAAATTCCATAGAGTCTGTTCTCTTGCTGTTAGCACTCACCTACAAGGGTTTGCTCATATTCCCAAAACATATTTTTGGGGAAAAAGAGACTGGATGCTGATCATTCCATCCTTATGAGGAATTCCTGGAGATCATCAAACAAAACAAAACAAAACAACACAAAACAAAACACGGCTCCCCTCCCCTCCGTGCTTCATGTATCCCCTTTGAGTAAATTAACCAGCTCAGAGAGGGATTCTCATCATCAGGGTAGCTGCTGCCATTACCCTTCTCACTTTCAAAAGCATTTACGAGCTTGTTTCCATTTTGTTCGTACGTTTATTTTGTTTTTTAGATTCCACGTATAAGTGAAATCATATGGTACTTGTCTTTCTCTGTCTGATTTATTTCACTTAGCATAATCCATGTTGTCGCAGATGGTAAGATTTCATTCTTTTTTAGGGCTGAGTAATATTCACTTCGTAAGATATATAAATGTCTAGTTACTAGGTCGTGTGCCTGAAAATAATATGTTGCTGTGTATCGACTGTAATTGAAAAATAAATTTAAAAAAAATAATAAAAGTATTTATGCACCCATGGCATGGCTGTAGAATTATACACTTAGTGAATTAAACAGATAATGTACTTTGCTCTAGAAGCTTATAACCCAAGACAAAGAGCTCTGACATTAAGCTGTGACACACCAACAAATGAGCCTTAAACATAGATGTTAATTAATTGTGCAAACAAATTTTACTAAGAGCATTTACTGACTTAGGAGAAGGAACCATTTTCAAACAGATCAGAAGTATCATTTACATATAAGCCCAATCAATGAAATAAAAACAGGGAATAAGTTGCTTTGATCCACTAATCGTCTTTATCTGTTCATTGAGAATGTCTTTACAAGGCCAGTTAGTTGTATAGTTTCTTTACGTAACTTCGAAGTTAGACTGTATTATTTTAAGTCTGTGATTCCGTGAATCAAATTGTCCTTCATACTGGTACAGGTTGGTGAGGTGTCTGATTGGAATAATGCACTAGACTATGGGCACTGCAAGGGCGGATTCTGCCTGGTCCGTCCACGGTTGCAAGCCTAGCGCCCAGGGCAGTCCCTGACACGTCGTCCGTCCTCTGTAAATATGTGCAAGAGTCGCTCTAGCTGCTAAGTATCTTGAGGTGTTTCCTGTGTTGTGTGCGTGCTGTTTCAGCTCCAAGTATACCGAAGTTACCTCGAATTCTTCCAACGCCATGGCCTCCGGAAAAACTTCTTCCTCAAGCAGAGCTCAGAGGCCAGGAATGACTCGGTGGAGGGTGGGGGGCGCTGCTGCTGGGGAGTGGGACCGAGGGAGGGGTGGGATGCAGTGCCCGGCTCCGACTGTGTCTGCTCCTGACTGTCACTGCCCTTTCTGTCCCAACCATGCCTCTGAGAGGGAAGCGTGTCCTCTGCTAGATGACGGCAACTGGTTCCCAGTGTCCACCCCAAATTTGAAAGGTCGTGCATATCTAGTGGCAGCCCAGTGAGACAGTAGAAAATAGAACGGCCGAAACGTCCCAACTTCTTGGTTTGATTCAGGAGGCCCTGGAAAATCTCTTACCTTCTCTGGGCCTTGAGAAAGCTGCTCTAAATAAACTCATCTGAGCCCTTCCATACCTGTGAAAACCTCCCTGGTTTCCTGAGGAAGTCCTTGGGGGCTGGGCCATGAAAGGTGGGGGTTGGGCTGGGCTTGCTCCCCACCCCCACCCCAGGAGGCCCCAGCTCCGATATAATTAGGTTGCTTTTGGCAATTCAATCACGTTTATCTACTTCAAACATACCGATTTATATATAGCACCGATTATTTATGTTCCATATTAAACTCCATTGTATTTCTTTGAGATGTTAATATGTAAATTATGCAACAGAGATAAATGGATGGAAGTTTTTCCATATGAGTAAAAAGAAGGGCGGATCTTAATTACAGTGAGATGTTGGGGTGGGGAGCAGGAGTCTGGGGAATGGGCCCTCCTACAGAAGAGCAAAGGCCTCCAGCACTGTGAGCAGCGGGCACTCGTGCAGGAGGCAGGATGCGGGGCGTGCGTGCCCGCCATCCTGCACTCACATGTCTTCAAGTGACAAGTATATGATTACAACAGCCTTCCAGAGCTCACACTCCCTCCCTCTGTCACTCCTCCCCCATGCCCACCCACCCCAAGCTCAACACGTGGCCACCCCTTCTCGTCACCTTCTGTGACAGCCAGCCTGATGACCCCATCTGTGACACACTTCCATGGACAAACCTAGGGCTCCCTGTCATTCCTGGCTGGTCAACGTCACCTCTTTCTCTCCCATTCGAAAAATCACTAGATTATAAGGGCGCCAGAGGAATGATATCATCCATTAAAAAATAAGTGCA
>NW_011888940.1:277211-292023 GCF_000151845.1 Pteropus vampyrus
TTTTTCCTCCGTCATCTTCTTGTTTTAACAGGCAAACCAGAGCCCTGGTTTTGTTCTCCCCCGATACAGAACCCCACGCACTGAGCCAACGCTGAAGAAACCAGAGGCGCCTACCTTGCCCAGGCCTGGGGCGTCCTTCACCTTGTTGACAGCCCTCAGCAGACAGGGTGGGGCTGGGGGAGGGGAGGTCTGCAGAATGCCACTGAAGCTGGTGGCAAAGAGAGGCGGCTCCGCCACAGAGGAAGTAGAAGGTCGGTGTTTCTTCTTTTTAGAAGACAGATTTAACTTCTGGGCAGCTCTGGAGGGAAAAATGCAGAAAAGGGAGAATGAGGGAAGAAGTACGGTACCGTCACAGATGCTAGGGGCTACCTCATTTTCTTTTTCTTAAAGAACCTCCTAGTTCTTGCCGAAGCTTAATAGTTCTCTCTCCACCTTCCGCGTGCTCTGTAGCAGCCCGATACCACAACGGAGTAAACTTAATGAGCCACCGATCATTTATACAGCAGAAAATAAGCCGTAAAAGTGCCTTGCTCTGCAACCGAGATTTACAAAGACTTGTTTGTTATCCACAAACACTCGGCTTAAGCATGAATAAAGCTGGTCATCTTTGGGGATAAATAGCCCCTATTGGGTTAATCACGCCATAACTTCTCTAGTATAAACTCAAGTGGGAGGGACCCTACGAGTTGTTGAGAAATTCTAACACCTTATAAAACCCAGACCAGGCTGCTGGGGAGCCGCGTGGTGGCCAATCAGCGTCTGCTCTGGATGTGTTTGTGGAAGAAAAGCACGCACCCCCGTGCGAGGGGGGAAAATAAATCACACTGGTTTTAGAAACATGACCCCAAATCGGGATCGACCCCAGCCGGGGTGTAGCGGGCTGAGACTTCAGGCTCTCTCACTACAAAATGCATTTTATGAGCAAGTGCAAGGAACGAGGGGGTCAGCGCCCACAAAGGTGATGCTCGGGCTGCCAGCAGGGAGAAGGGGGTGGGGGAGGCTGCACCCCACTAACATTGGTTGTTCAGATCCCATCTTTCCTCGTTCGAATGCTCTGTAACACTTACAACGTGACAATGTTTGGGGGGCGGAGGGGCGACGAGGCAAGAAGGAGGCAAAGCAAAGGCATCCTGGGCGACAACGGACTCATTTCTGGATTAATTCGCCATGTTTTCACGCTCTACTCCGTATTTTCACACCCTACTCTTGATCGATGGACAAGATTTTCTTATCAAATGTCATTAAACATTTGAGCTGCTGCTTAAAACGAATGGATTATCATGACTTCACTCTGTGGGTCAAAATCTTACACTCCATCCAGTGACCTCACCAATCACATAACAGGTCACAAGAGAGGCAGGTCCAAAAGATAAAAATCAGCCTGTCTGTACCTCCTTCCTCCCACCTCCCATCGTAATGATCTGGAAAAGTTAGTTTTAATTTTGTGTCGGTGATTAGCACGCTTCTGACAAATCCCCTTAGCTGCAAAATTGCCACTGCACAAATATAGAAATACCATTGCAAAGCTTAATTTTTCCTAGTCAGAAAACTGAAAACCGATTGCACAAGAGTGAAATGCAGAGGAAGGACATACAGGAGGAGGAACTGATTTCGCCGGAATGACCCTCCACAGGCCCCGCTTCCAATCCCACGTGCCAAGCTTAGGGAACCATAGTCCCTCAATCACAGGATGATGGACATGAAGGGCGCGGGAAGGAGCGCCACAATTTCTCTTTTGCTAATCAGTGAAAAGAAAAAATGAGAAAATAATTTTTTTTTCCCCATGATCTCATTGCCACTCTTCCCGATGCTTTCTGAAATGAAAGGTGAAGCCTTACTGTCCAAGGACATGATGAGTCTGGTGCTTCTCTCAGCGGTTTTCATTACTCTTTGAGATTCTTTCCCTGAACGAACACTGACTCATCCAGACACGTGTCACGTCCGCCTCGCGTTCTTTGGACACTGGTGCCTTTGCTCAGAGACCTCTCACTGCTTTCAAGCCAGGCCACCTCAGTATCGGACAGTTAGAAGGAAGGAGGAGGGTGATCTGCTAGTAATTGAAAGGTGGCATTTCTCCATTTACATTAGGATTCTTTTGTCCAGTGGCGAAAGGACCCAGTGGTTGCTGTGATTCCCACTCCCCCACCAGTTGGGGTTCCCAGTACAAATGGGGAGATAGAGAAGGGAAGGGCAGAGAAGGGAGGGCTGCTGAAAGGTAAGTTAGAAGAGGTAGTTAGTTATCTGCTGTTTTTTCCCTTTTTCTTATCTCGACCACCCAGGTCCACATATCCCTCCACACGCATAGACCCTGCAGAAGAGGACAGTGAGGGTCCTTGAAATCAAAGCATCTGAAGGACACACTCAAGGACATTCTCTCTCTCTCCCTCTCTCTCCTACGACATCAATTTTCACTCCATACGAGATCATTCCCGACGGCGTTCCAACATGCTGTTATTTCTGCCATCCTGTAAACTAAATCACAGATCCTCCTCTTGATGCCTCTTTCCCGGTCAGCTAGTGCTCTGTCTCCTTGCTCGTCCTGCAGGAAACACATGGCTGGTGTCGCGTATACTTGTCGTCTCCAAGTCCCCTCCTTCTATTCTTTATAAGCTCGTTCTAGTGAGGCGACCGTCCTGCTGCCTCTCCGAAACCGCTCTCGTCAAGGCCGCCAATGACCCCTTGGCTGCTAAACACGATGGTGTTCAGCCCCATCTTACTTGACCTGTACTGAGTACATCCTTCCTTCCTGGCGTAGTTTCTTCCTTATGCTTCCAGAACATTCCTGGTCCGTCTTTTCCAGTTTCCTCTGCTGGTTTCTTCTCTTCTCCTCAATCTCTCAGTGCTGGGGTACCTTAAGGCTCAGTCCTTGGGCCCCTTCACTTCCACACTCAACCTCTTGCTGTCTGCTTTCAGGATCGCAATTTAAATAACATCGTTACGTCTACGGCTCTTAACTTTTTAGTTCCGACTACCTCTTCAACGATTGGCTCCTTAACATCTACCCGCCCGCAGCCTTCCTGTCTCAGGGAATGGCAGCTCCATCCCCAGGACGGCCCTGACCTCTGTGACCCCTCTTCTTACACCACACTTTCGATCCATCAGGACATCTTGTGGCTGTGACTTCAGAATAGATCTATGATCCAACCGCCTCTCGCCACCTTGACGGCTACCATCCTGGCCCGGGCCAGTAAACGCCCTGCCTGGATGGTCGCAATAGTCCCCTAACGTGCCCCCTGTTTCCTGTGACCTCCCCTGTCACCCAGCGATCCTCCACACCGTAGCCATAGCGATTCTTTTACAACATAACTGCTTAAGACCCTCCATTTTGCTTCTCATCACATAGTAAAACCAAAGTACCTACAGTGGCCAATCAGGCCTCACATATATCCTCTCTCATACCTCTCAGACCCCCTGTCCTACTATTCTCTCTTTGCTCACTCTGATCCAACCACACCAGCCTCCAAACACTCCTGGGACACTCCCACCTCAGGGCCTTCGTGCAGGCTCTTGCATCAGCCTAGAATGTTCTCGCCCAGACACAGAGGCATAGGGCTTCCTCTCTTCTCTCCTTAAATCATTGCTCGAATGTTACCTTATCAATGAACCTACCTTACCTACCATGGCAGACTATTTTCCAAAGATGGTTGCACCAATACGTACTCCATCCCACATGCTCTTCTTCTGATACTGACACTTCTCCATCGAGGGGCAGGGTCTCTTTTCCTTCTCAACCCCAAGTGAAACTTTGAAATTTCCTCGACCAAGAGAATATCGTGGAGATGACACTCTAAGGCCTTCTGGGACGAGGTCATAAAAGGTCATATGGCTTCCCCATGGCTCTCTCATCCTGGGAACCCAGACTCTATGCTGTGAGAAGCACAGACCATATGGAGAACATGAGGACTCCAGGTGACCGCCAGGGCCAACCACCTGACACGTGAGTAAATGAGCTTTTAGATGATTCCAGATGCCATCCTTCAAGTCTTCGAAGGCTCAAGGCATTGTGGGGCAGAAATAAGCCATCCGCACTATGTCTTGTCTAAATTTCTGAACTCCAGAAATCATGAGAGATAATAAATAACCACTGCTGCTTTCAGTCACTAAGTTTTAGGAATAATCGGTCACATGGCCACAGTAAACGAAACGCCGCCCACTCCCAATCTCCTGAGGTCACTCATCCCGCCCGCCTGCCTTGCCCACCCGCCCTCTCCACCACGGCACTTATCACCTTCTAACACAGCAGGCGATGTACTTAGTTTATTAACTAATGACTGTTTTCTCTCTAGAAGGTAAGTTCCAGTGGGGCAGAGAGTTTATTACATGTTTGTTGAATGAATGAATGAATGAATGAATGAAGACCGAAGGTTAGCCTGAAGAATGTCGACCTGGAGAAAGTAGAAGGAGGAGGCCTCTGAAAAAAAACCATCTTAAGAAAATGAATCAATTATATGTGGCAGTAAATACTTTTAAGCAAGAATGCCAGGTAATTTCATAGGCCATCTTTCTGAATCTCAGAAAACCTTGTGAGGAAGGTAACAGTACTCCCATTTACTAGACAATGAAATGAGGCCTAAGTAGTTAAATCCAGAGTCCTTTTAATATCTGACTTGAACTCGAACATCCTGCTTCTTCAGATATTAAGTAGATCATAGACAACCGACTCAAGTTTTGATAATATTTATAATGTATATAAAGGGCCGAGCACAGCACCGGGCATGTCGTTGGCATTCAGTAATATTATCATCATTGTCATTATTACAAATATTATTATAAAGCCTCGATTTCTGCATAGTTAGTTACAGAAAAAATAGCACCTATCTTTATAGACTTTTAATGAAAATTCAGTAAGAGTTCATGTCAAGGGGTTCGTACACAGGTAGAACTCAATAGATGACGGCGCTTCGGAGGAATGTAATAGGGAAGTAGTGGAGTCCAGACTGAATCTAGGTCTGTGTGCCCAGTAATGTGCCATATCGTCTCTGAATACGTAGCGAAACAAGCAGCTGAAATGTAAAGGGTTTATCAGCATAAGGGACATCTTTGTAAAAATGGGATAAACCATCAGTGATGGGTCTGCTTCATGAAACAGTCAGCCTTTTGTCACTAGAAGTTTCCAAGTAGTGGCTAGGGGATTTCTAAGATAAGCATGGGTGAACGATTTCCAAAATCTCATCCAATGCAGAGATTCTGAAATAACCCTGGAATCTCTACCCCATTTAGGGAGGCCTCTGTCGGCCTCAATGCAGAAAACCAATAATGGGGACGGTTATTTGAAGAATACATTGAAAAATTATCGTCTTCTTAAAACATGTAAAATAAATATACCGAGAGAATTCCAGAATTTAGAAATTAAGAGAAATCACATTTTATAACCACATATTCCACAAGATTTTATTTTAATTTTAACATCATTATAATCAACCGTCTAATCTCTAACTTATATGTTCCCATTTCTTGGGATCCAGCAGCTTCTGCTCTTTATACAGCACTTCGGTGACATGCAGATAGGAGGAGGTGAAGGTCAGAAATCATTCGTGTATAATCGTATGATTCAGTGACATAATAGAGAGCAGTCGAGAAAGAATTGAAAAGGTAAAGACATTTTGGCTCGAAGCATATTTTGTGTAATGAATGCCTTACACGTTCTTTTTTCTGGAGAAAAACAAACGAGCTGTTTTTAGAAGATTTCAAACAACAAAAAATTAATCTAAGAAGCTATTATGAGCAATATTTACTTGTCTCATTCTAACCACGAATAGTATCCCATATTTCCTAAAGCTATTCATCCCAGCACACATCTTTAAATATCCATGAGCTTCATTTAATTCTCTGTGCCTTATTTCAAGAAAAAAGATAGTCTCCCTAGCAGGATGAAATTAATATTTACTGAACACCTATAAAGAAAGCGGCGCCCCGCCAAGCAGTATCGGGCTGTGAGGAGAAGAGCAATGGAGTGAACTTGGCAAAAATTTAAATCTACTGAGCTCGATCCTTCCCTCTGAACTCCATCCCTCTCCCTCCATATCCTGACTCATCTTGCCCAGGAGGTAACCATCCTAACACGTCAATCTGTGATGACATATGAATTCGGGAATCAGTTTAGAATTGACATACCCGTCGCTCGGGATGGTGACTTGTTCTCATTGGCTAGATCTACCCGGATCTTTTTAAGAATGAGGTAAATAAGTATCTGGTGAACTTCATCAGTTTAGGTGGGGGGAAAAGCCTTCAGTCTCGATTATATCGATTGATTGGAGGGAAACTTATGGATATTTTCTGACTTTTTTTTTTCCCCACATTTGTGTGATAGACTACTTGACCTTGGAATTTCGGAATTGTGGGGTGTTTAAATGGAAAACCCCTCAGTCTAAGTGCATCTCACGAGAATTAAATTTGAGTCTACCGACCTCGGTGTCTAGGGATAACTAAAATATCAATAGTCTTCTAAACATTATTAGTTTCATGAAGAATAGAACTTTCCTTAGGGAACAGGCAGGAATATCAGGCCGTGCAATCATTTTTTTAAAGAGTCTCTATCCTTTTAAAAATTCTGTGCCCCCCAGGTGTTGCTAACCACACCCCGAGAGTATTTTATCTTGTCTGAGGGGGGTGTTCCAATGTGGGATGCTCAGACAGGTGAGTAAAGGTTTATAAAAATTAAGGCCATTCGAGCTCTACTGAATTGGACCCGGGCAATTGATTGGTAAGGCAGCAACTGAAAAACCGCTCAAGAGGAGGGCAGGGCGAGGCCCTCGGGACTGTCACATCTGCTGCCCGGAGAGTCCTGAGCCAGGTGGGGGCGGGGGCGACAGTGACAGAATCTCCACCGTCAGCATGTAAAAGACAATCCAAGCTACAATTTCATGTGACAACGGCCGGGGCTGCCATGGGCTCCGATGGCTCACGTGCCATTATAAACCATTTCAAAGCTCTGAGGATTAAGACTGTCTGATAATGAGCAAAGACACGACAGACCACAGCAGCTCCTAGGAAATCCATGGGGTCAGTGACCCAGGGGTAGAAGAAAATAAAACAGATGATAAATAAGGAAGAACCAGTGGTCTGAGGCAAAGCTTCTGGAAGCAGTTAAGATATCCATCTATGTGTAAGAAAATGCCAGTTATGCTTCTTCTTGAAATAATGCCTATTTAAAAGTACTCTGGCCCTGCCATGAAGCATGTTAGTCATTTTGGAAACTCTCCAAATATAGAATAAGAGCATCTTCTTTCACCTCTCCATTTTCTAATTGGCTGTCACCAAGGTCATTTCCATGTCCCCAGAGACTGAAAGCATATGGGTCTTGGGGTTTTTCTGATTTTTATGTAAATGATCTATTTCATTAGTGCAGGAAAATAATTCATGACATGACTTCAAATAAAATGTTTACTGCTAGGAGGCAAAACACGGCTGACCATCAGCCTCAAACACTACAGCCAGACACTGTTATAATTTGAAAATGGATTGATTTTTGCAACTTAATGCAGGCGTCAAGCCATAGTGATTCTTACTGTGAATTTCTCCTTAAGCTTCTCTTAAAAATTTACCCACCTTCAAGGGCTTGTCCATGGTGCCCTCACCAACTTTTTCAGGGATCAGCATCCTTTCCCCTGAAACCTTACATCAGTTGGTCTTGCGAGTACCTATCTTAGGGTTTCACGCTTAACGAGACGCCGCTTTGCCGTGTGGTCCTTCACTTCTGTAGGTTATTAGTGTTGCCTCCACTGCGTTATTAACTCATCGAAGGTCAATACCACGTGTCTCCTTTCTTCTGCAGCTCTCAGACCTGCCCTGTGGCTTTGTGCCTTGTCGATGGGCTAGTGTATCGCTCAGCGCTTCTCAATCGACCCAGCCTTTGGATGGACACTAGCAAACGCTAAGTCCCAAGATTAAGTAGCCTGGCGTTCTAGATAATGCTTAGACCATGGAATGTTTCACTCTTTCTAAAGCACTTTCCACACGCCGTCACATCTATCCTCACTCGGCCTTGCGAGGCAGGCAGAGAGGGTATTTGTGTGGTATGTTACAGATTTTAAGAAGTCTCAGACGTTATTGATTTCATCCATGGTCACAGAACCAGCGATTCTCTGCGATTAGGATTCAAATTTTCTGTTTTCTAGACCCAGGGTCTTTCTAATACAATATGTTATTATGCCATTTGCTAAATGAAAGCAGTTATTTTATTTCATTTGGGCAAAATAAAACCAAATGATAATCATTTGCTTAATAACGAAGACCAAAAAAGCAGTTACATATTTTTGTATGTAACTCAAATCAAATCATATATAAGCATTTACCAATTACTGATCTAGTTGCTTAGCAACATACCTGCACATCACAAGGGAAAAACGTCTCAGCTGAGTGAGTTAGGTCATGCCCAGAATTAGGATGTGAAAAGCAAATTCTATGAAAATGGCTTCTCTAGTCCTACAATCCCAACCGGAAGACAGTAACAACAACCCCGTAACCCCACCACCGCCCCACACTGTTAAGTCCCATCTCATGCTTCTCCCTTGCAGACTCAGAAGGAATTCTAGAAGCTGCTTCGAATGCATTCCGGTGCTCTGGAAACTCGATCGGTCAATATTTATTGAATGACAACTATGCACAAAAGAACTATGCAATCCATAGACTATATATATGGCCAAAGTCATCTCTGAGTCACCCAGCAATTGCTGTGTGTTCAAGAGTCCGCTCTCAAATTGCCTAGATGAGAAGAATCCACACCACGTAATATTTTTGATGACTATATTGGCTCTACCACAGCAGAGATGAAAAGCTGGGAGAAGCCTGCAGATGCACAGCAGGTAAACACACTACCCAGCTAAAGAGCTTCACCATTAGGCTGGAGCCAAAAGCTTTTCCTGAACTGCGTTATCTGGGGAGCAGACCATTCATTCAGGCCTGGAGGCATAAAAAGGGTAAAAAGCAGTATTTGAAAACCATACTGTTGCTAATCCATTTATGTCTGGATTTTTTCACGGTCAGAGTGAGAATATTATGAGTAAATGAAAATGTGACTCAAGGCAAAAAACAGGGGAGAAAAAAGAGCCTATTCACAGACTAATGTTTTTACAAAAGCTATTCAAAGTAAAACCTTCTCCATCGCTTAAAGCCAGGTACCTAGGAAAGTGTTTGCTGAGCCCAGCTCCTTGTGTGAAAATAGAAATGCTTCACGTGCCCAAATAAAGCAGATGCTTAATAAAAGAATTAGCTATTGGCATGGCAGGTCAAGCAAAAGTATAAAGCATGAATCTAGTATTTTGTGGCTGTGAAAATCTGGGTTTTAAAAACACCAAATAAACACTCCGTCAGGGGCAGCATCTGTCTTGCTGAGGCCTTTTGCCTCTGAAGCTCAAAGGGAAGTGTCCTCTGCCTCCGTTTCCGATCGGTGCCTATGCCGTTGTCTTTATGTGGTTTCTCTGGGCTCTGGTAAGCTGCTCCAAGGTCTACTGGGATCGGAAGATTTTAAGGAAGACTCCTCTACTTGTCATGCCAGGGGCTCTCAGACCTCACTGTCCCTAGCCTCTGCCCACCTCAGGCCTCCTGGCAGCAGGATCCTAGATGCTGCAGCCGACCTTTGTGGCTTCCTTTAATATTCTGTGGGACACGGACTCTGATGGAGCACTTTCATTAATGGCCCAGATGTCATCTGTTGAGGGCTGGTCCAGGTCCCAAAGGTTGGGAACCTCTGCTCTAATGAACTTAATTTCATCTAGAGCTTAAGAAGTTGGTGCCACGCTCTATTGGCAGCCTGAGGAGAAGCGGGCTTTCTTACTACACTGTGCTATTTCTGTATGTCCAGCAAACCCAGTAAGTCAACGCATGCCAGGTCAAGACCTGGAGTGAATTTCTGTTTCTGAGACTCAGCGACCTCAGCCACAGGCTCACCTGGTCTCCAGCCTCAGCAATCTTTCTCGTTTTAAGAGAGAGCACCACAGCCCCCTCCAAATTCAAGGACATCGGAAGATGGAATAAACCTAAACTTATTCTCAATTCCTGTGTGATAGAAAAGTCTAAAGGAACATACTACCAACGTGTAAATTTCCTTCAATGCCATGTGACACATTTTAGCTTGTGACTCCATAGCTGTCAACTTCTTTATTACGACTGCATCAGTATATCTCTCCACACAGACCTACTGCCTGCTCCCTGCTGCCCTGGAGGGCTGGGCTCCACCCTGCCCATACACACTCATGGGAGCTGGATTACTGGTGGGGAAGAAAGCACAAGAAACACAGAATTCTGGAGATGCACCTTTAGGGCATTTTGCTTGAAGCGTGTTGACGAGAGAGGCCCTGGACAATGCCAGGTGAGGAGAAAGCACAAATGGGCACACTGCCTGTTCTGGTGGGAAACAGCCTTGCCTGTTGTCTGACCTGGTGCCAGTGGCCATGCACCTGGGTTGACGACAGCCACAGCTGCGTGCCAGTTCTCCGTGCTCTTGTCCCGGCTTCGTAGCCTGTGCCAAGGCCTGGGTCTGGGTCTTCCCAGACTCCTGACCTGGCTTCCCGATCACCTGCATCTTGGTCTCTGCTAGCGAGCTTTCTGCTCCAGCCTGGATTGATCTCCCTGGCTTTCTTCCTTATTTGTACTTAGGTCCCTGAACTAATCGACCTTCTAGTCATCAGTCCTTCTGACCATCCATCCTTGTCTGCAGATCTTCATGTCCTTGGCTGGATCTGTCCAGCCCACGCCTACTTAGTACCAAGAAACGAAGCAGCTTAACCTGCTCTGAAGTCATAACTTTGCAAACTGGGCTCGACATATTAATTAGAAGAATTGTGAACACCTGCAACACCAGACCCAAATCAAGGTAAACAGAAGTTTGAAAATCCATCCTAAACTAGATATTTATGATTTTAGTTCATTGCCGTTATTGGTATCTTTCATAAACATTAAGTATTGAGAACTGGCTAGTCTTATTGAGTTGAACTGATGAAACCATATAGCTATAATCCAGCTATTTCAGTTGCCTGTAAATATAGACAGAAAAAAAAAATCATAAACTAATTAAAGCCTGTTTCTTGTGGACCACCAGTGCCTGTTTTTGTTTTTTTGTTTGTTTTTTTTTGCTAAGAAACAATTGTCTATAATATATGTATATATAAATCTTCCACAGTTCAAGGACTATCCAACTAAAATTAAGATTCCTTCAAGGAATAAGCATATTCCAGATAATTTGATTTCAAGAATCTAATGAATCTAATGTTCTTTTCATTACATCATACTGCCTTTTAGATGCTAACTCCAGGAGTTTCTAGTGAAATCATTTATATCTATGCTAATGTAACGTTAAAAGGAAGAAACTGCATGACCTGCCATGAGCAGACAGCACATCTAGAAGCCAGGGGTACCCCTAGCTCCCTCGGAGTCATCCTTAACACTCATCTTAGCCATTTAGTAGATCATTTATCTTGAAAAGCATAAGAAACCAGAAAGCAATTCATTGTTCACTTTTAACGTCTTTATTTTGTAAGAAGTGGTGCTTTATTCTTACTTTTCCAATATTTTGATCATATGAAATTAAAAACTGACATGAAATTACGCACTTCAGATATAAGTTGTTGCCTGAAGCGGCAAATTGCTATCAAGGTGTGATAGCTAAAATGGACAGCGTTCGCGGAGAAGATAAAGCCTTTAATCCCTAACTCTTTGCTCAATACTTGTAGCTCTTTCAGAGCAAAGCTAATTAATTGTCAAAGTTGGGTGACACGCTCTGTGGTTTGGGGGCTTCTTGGTTAATTAAATTTGCATATAACAGTTGGTTTCATTTGCTAACGGAAGTCATTTCCTCTTTCCCCTTCAATATCAACATTTCTTTTTGTTTAACAAATTATTTACCATAGTTGAAATCTGAAGAAATAATTAAGTTATTTCAAAGAGCAACGATTTGCATGGGGTCTCTGTCACATGATGTGAGCCTGACACAGCAGCAGCACACACTGGCAGCCCCGACTCTGCTGCCAGGCTGGACTGGCCCAGATCTAGGCAGTTGTTGAAACTGCCGGTACCTCAGCAGCCCCACTAGAGGGAGAGAGGCAGAAACTCACGTCTCCTCCTTTCCTCTCCTCTACTACTACCAGGTCACTTGGGAGGCAACCATGCAGATCGCTGAAAACCGTGGCAAACACACACTGCAATAATGTGCACTCATCGCAGTCATGCTGCAAAGCTCAGAAGCAGAGGAAAGGAGGCAGCTTTTGTTTTCAATACCGTAGAGAAGAGATCTCCAAGGAGCAGACGGTATAGATGCGTAATTACTCCAGAGCAGAATAACTCGTGAAAGGAGAAAGAATCTATAGCAATCAAGGCCTATTGGGACTATAAGGGCAATTTCTTTTGTGACCTTGCTGCTAACAAAGACCTAGAACTTACTTTTTGTTGCACATACTTGCTTATTTGATTTATTTCTGCAGGTGTGGGGCAATAATGCTGTAAGTGGCATGGGAAGGGAACAGGGGAAGGTCGAGGGTACTCATCTCCATTGACAGGGCATGAACTTGGGCATAAGAATGGATTCTCTCCATCCCTTCCATTTCCCTGCTGCAATTATTCTAATGCTGTGCCTGACGTTGTTGAAGGCCGTGCACGAGCACATGCGAGCATGTGCGTGTGTGTGTGTGTGTGTGTGTGTGTGTGTGTGTGTGTGTAGTATGAAAAAGGAGGGAGAAGGTGGGAAGAATAAAGAAATTAAAAACAAGAAGATAACTCAGTGGATTCCTCTCAAGTAATTCATCTCTCTCAACTAAAGTCTTTATTACATTCTCCATAGTAACTTTCTTGTCTTGTGGTAAATAAGTATTTTTGAAAAGAATTATCGGACAATTAAACACTGATGTAAAGAAATTATTTTGAAAGAAGCTACAGGCGATAAGGACATTTATCAAAATAAGGTGAAGATTGAATTCAAATTTCCTGGTTAATGTTTACTTTAGAGGGCATTTTTTTTTTAGGTAAGTGAAATCTACAATAGGTAAAATTAAATTTTTTATGCCGTGACTACTCTCAGTTATTAGAATCCTAAGTGAAATGATTCCCAGTTTTGCAGAATTTGGAGCATGATGACATTATTTCAAGTAGCCATTTAGGTTTAAAGTACTATCTCAATTTTAATAACATTCTGTTTATTATAGTTATAGTTTTCCGACTCAAAATCAGAAATATCCTTGGCTAAGAATAAAATTCCCACCTCTGATATCATCATAAGAAAAATAGTATTTCTGTACTGATAGAGCTCCTAGGCCCAGATTGTGTGGAAATAATGAAGTATTTGTTCCTTAGATGAGGCCGCCATCCAGCTGTGTCCGTGAATATATTCATGTGCAGTTGGCAGAATGTAATTCGGGTCACACAATCAATCAAACACAATCAATCGTCTTCTCCTCGTGTGAATTCCCATGTTTACACAACAGATATACATCTACGAATTGCCTGTGATTTGAGTTTTTGTCAATTGAATCTTATTTCACATTGATTTGTATTAAAATTTCAGAGATACTTTCTCTTCATGAATGAGAGTCGATTGACAGTGGCTACAGACACTTTATCTTAAACTTTCTTTGCTTTGCTTCTGCTGTGTCATGCAAATCTCCAATGACAACTAATGCACAGAGTCGTTCAATGCTGCCTTCGAATATGCACCGAGGTGACTCCTCATTATCAAGAAATGGGCCAGAAATATATGAGATTTTTCTCTTTCTGTAAAAAGTCTTCGACTCCATAGATAGAACCCACTTATTCTAAAGACATACAATCTTGGTTTAGATCTTCATTTTTGGTATTTGGCTATAAAAAATATTTGGCTTAGGTTTTCACACTGGAGAGTTTTCAGCATAAAGATGGCGGCTGTGGTTGTAAGAACGCAGAGCAGAATGAGAGCGGAAAGTGGCCTGCAGAAAACTTCAGCGTTTCATGAGTGATGCAAGAATTGGGGAACACAAAGGAGCCTGGAAAGGAGCAGCCGGAGAGTGAGGGGAAAGATGGAACGAGTGGTCGATACCGCTAACTATGACTAAGAGACCAAAAAAGACAGACGATGGGGTGTCCATTGGATTAGAATGAATAAGTTCATCGTTGACCTTGAACAGAATCAGAGGAGAGGTGGAGTACATTTCAGTGACCTGGGAAGTAAATGGGGCTAAAGAAGTAAAAATACAGAGGTCTGCAGTATTGTTTCAAAAAGTTAAATTATTAAAGAAATGAAAAAATATAAAACATTATATTCATAGGCCTTAACCTAAAAGCCTTCTACTGAATTATGATGCTATGGTATGGCTTCGTTTTTATACACATTGATATGAAAACATCTATAAAAAACATTTCTATAGCTAATAAAAATTAAAGAAGACATATTTCATCTTATTAGCCATGCATTTATTCATTCATGTTATTCCACAGATATTGATTGAGCACCTACTATTTATAGGTTACTCTGCTATTACCCAATGTTCCCTACATAAGCATTTATTTTTAAGAATTCTCCAAGAAAGACTATGAGTCTCCAGATAAATCCTGTGCGTCACTTTATTAGGTAAGAATAACATAACCTAATATTAAAAAAACAAAACAAAACAGGCTTTGTAATCAGAGAGACTAGGTTCAAATTATGGCTTTGCCATTTCCTTGCATGTGTATGAAAATAGTGACACCCACTCAAGTGTCTGCTGTGAAGATAAAGGGTATAATGGATGGAAAAGTGGCCGTCAGAATGATCTGCACACAGTAAGAGCTCAACATATGTCATTTCTCTTCCTCTTTCTTTCACTCCTTTATGATCCATTTGCCTTAGTTTAAATAAAATTCAGAATCTAAT
>NW_011888940.1:292665-303396 GCF_000151845.1 Pteropus vampyrus
TCGTGAAACCTAATGGCCTGGGTTCAAATCTTTCTTCTTCTGTGACCTTCATCAAATTCCTTAACTTTTCTGTGCCACAACTTCCTCAGCTGTAAAACAGGATATATCAGAACAGTTCCTGGCCCATAGTAAATAAATACCCAGGAAATTTTTGTTACAATTATTTGCTATAATTAAATATTCCTACGAAAGTTATATCCTAAATGTTTCTTTTTAGATATTCTTTCCCATAAGCTTCTGAAACTATGAATCACAAAAAGCAAGGTGAAAGGTGCTTTTGCTTTAAGCCCTGCCACATTCTGAGTCAACTCTAAACACTGCCCAGCAGGGCTTAGCAATATTGCAATTGATGCTACGATATTGACTTTGATATATTTCAGGCCCTGGGCATCTTGAATATGAGTTTTAGTTGTGCTGGGGGCTGAGAGAGCCTTATTAATAGCTAAGAAAGGCCAGCAAAGAGGACATCCTCGGTCCGAATCGATAAATCGGGGTCTTCTACAGCTTTAAATTAGATATCAGAAATATCTCCATTGGTGTAGTTTTTTGGCCTGAAAACCACCAGCTAAAACTAGATTCTCACGTCAACCATGCGTGTGCAGCCTTGGTGCGCTAGAGGCTGGTACTCGCTCCTCTGACAGTGTGCCCTCACACCAGAGTGACCAGGGGCAGGGCAACTGATGATCACCCTCACTAGGACACTTTGTGCAGGGTCCTGGGTGCTCAGAGACCCAGGTCTCTGAAGGCAAAACAGATATGCAAAACCAAAATGCTGCGTGGAGCAAACTAACACAGTTTAGTTTAAACTGGTCCACAATTTAAATTGAGTGTAGACAGCATTGCTTTCCTTAATGCACTGGAAATAAGTTGTCTGAGCTACACAAAGGCTGATGGAACCCGACCACTTGCCAGTGTGGTCCCTGGTCAAGAGCGGGGGCCAACGTATAACCTGCCACACTCACTGCTTCTTACAGGACTGAGAGCTCCAGAGCCATGTCTACCCTTCCTGTCATTGTGTTCCCAACGTTGCCTGTCCTCAGCGAGCACCCTACAACCATGGATGGTTGGTTGGACGATTGTCCCCAAATCACTGCCACTGAAGAAGAAAGTCTGGCTGCACCATAGAGTCAGCCCTGCCGTCCTCATACGCTTCCCATCAATAAGAGAGTTTAGAAACGTCTAGGCAGAGGTGGCTTTTATTTCAGGATTCCTCCAGTCCAGAGGTTCTGCAAGGCTATGCTTTGGGGCATATTGAATATATTTAAGTTTCTAAATAGCTCCCCAAACAAGTCTGTCAAGTAATAGTAGGTTTTTCATCATCTGCGGGGAAGGTGATTATTTTTTATTTTGTATGGGGACTGAAATAAGATGCTATGTATTGCTTTTTAAAGGATGCAGCACAGTCTAACCTTGTGAGAGTTCCCCAGATCTACCAGAACCTTCACCGCCCTGCCTCCAGACCCCACCCTCCGGCATTCCGCAGCCTTCCCTACGGGTTATGCGGTCAGAGCTGTCGCTTTGTGTCTCCTGCTCCCACATCAGCCTTGCCGATGAGGGCAAGTGCTTTTGTTCGCTTTTATTTATTGTCAAGAATAGTGCCTGGTACACAGTAGGTACTCGAAAGACACTTGTCAAACGAATGAATGAATTAATACATTTTTTCTTTGTTTTTAAGGCTTGTTGGCTTCTTAAATGGTGAGAATCCATAAAGTATTTTGTGGTATGGGATTTGCAGGCTACATTCATAAAACAAATATAATTATTATGTTCATTATCATTATTTTTCCATACCATTATTTGTCTGTGTCCAACGTTTGTCTTACTGAGCCTTCAGGAGAGAGATGTTTTGAAGTTGCCTATTGAAGCGAATCTCCTCACTGGGTTCTCCATGAGGTAAAGGCTGTAGCCTTCTGCTTTATAAGACTAATTCCAAAAGTTAATTTGATTAGATGATTCTTTTGTCCAATTCTGACCTTTAGAAAAGAAACCGCATGCTGCCAGCCTGGCCACGGAGGGCTCTTTTTCTTTCCTCCAGAGGGGGCTCAAAGCCCACAATTCGCCCGCTTGCCCCTGGGGTAATTCTTTCCGATGAGAGCGAAGCCTTTAGGTTCTATTCACGTTAAGTGTGAACTGAATGATACATCTTTCATTTTCTTTAAAAATAGGTATTTTTCAAAATTCTATTTTCAAGGTCATTAAATCAATAATGTTCTTGGACTTAAACAATATGCCCTTATCAGGCCATTAACAAATGACAATTAAACAATTCAATCTTATGCCGCTTTGCTTTTCCCCAGAATAAAGACATGGGTTAAGCCGAACACTTAATTTTACCTAACTTTTTACATTCTTGTTGGATGCTCGAAACTTATTTATTTTATTTTTTATTACTTTATTTTATTATGTTATTTACTTTTTTCCCTAAAACTTCTTAAGTAAAACAAATGCGACTGTAAGTCCGAGTTAAAACAGCAAATTCTCTATTTCAGGCCTGGTCATCCGTTTCACTTGGAAATAATTGTTCATTTCTGAACTTTAATAGATCTCGTTCGTTGTATTTTAAAAATAACTTTCCATTTATATTTTTTTACTACATTTCTTCTCTCCTTACAAAGCTGTAAGCCCCTGGAGGGTATAGCCAGTACCTCATTTAAATGTTTATCCTACATGTTGCAAGGTCTTTGCGAACTTTTGTTGAATGAAAAAAAATAATAAATAAATAAATGCATAAATGGAACCAAGAAAGAGCGTCTGAGACTGTGGCGGTTCCTACCGACTCTGCTCCCACACGTTTGCACATTTTCTGCACAAAGTCTTTTCAAAGATTTGAAAGTCAAAATGTAGGATCCCTAATGACTCTCCCCGCTCTAAGCACTCGGATGCTCTGACTTACTGTTTAAAGCATCCCAAACATCATTCCACCCTCCTCCGGTGTTTTAGAAGGCTCATTAGTATATTTTACCACTATCGTGAATTTGGGGTGTGTACCTTAATGAAGTAATTGGTTAACAGGATCTGGCAGGCAGAGCGTTACCTGTAACTGTAAAAAGACTGAATTACTTGAAAGGTGCTATAAAATCCTACGCTTTTACTAAAGTTTTCCAGTGATGGCTTCTGAATTTTCAAGTGAAATCGAGTTGTTTGGACTTAATCTCTTGTCCTCTCTCTCCTGGATAAGCTCTTCCTCTTTAAGCAATGATTTTTAGAAATGGATATGCAGAGAAAATGAGTTAATAAGTAGACTAAGACTTCCCACCCACTCGGTCACAGAATCAAGGTTGTAAACCCAAGTGTGGGTCCATTCCTACATCAGGAGAATTTATTCTTTTCTTCCACATGTTCTGACAGTATTTTGCTAATAGAGCTACTTTGCAGCTGATCACAGAGTATTACAGCAGGATTAATTTGTGTCTGCTCATTGATTCGCTTTGAATCCCAAAAACCTTCCACAGTGGCTGTGACATATTAGGGACTCACTAAATAAATGTTTGTGTACCAAATATCTACTTCCTGTCCTAATTTTGAACTTCAGGCTTATATTTTAAAATTAGATGTATAGTAAATTATTGATTTCATTTGTATTGAAACACCCGGTAAGAGATTTAAACATAATACAACGGAGATGGAAATTTGTACAGATTTAGTCACTGTGGCCAAAAGCTAAATGCTGGCAACCATTTTTCCTGTCTCCAATTATATATTCATATTCAACCCTTTTCCTATGCCAAGTGCCACAGTGCAAAATTTTTGCCTACACTTAGTAATCAAAATACCAAGAGAGAAAGCCCCCTCATGGTGAGGTGGGGGCGAAGACAAGCAGCCGTGGAAAATGGCCAGAGATCTTTAAGGAGCAATCAGTCCCCCGGCCCCCCTCCCCATTCCCCACTCGCCAGCTTTTAGTCCCCACTATCCAGGGACAGTCTGGCAAACTGGAACTTTGTGTTCAGCTGACAAGAATGTGCAAATGACAGTTTTGGCTGTCAAGGAGCTTATTACCTAAGCGAGGAGCTTACATATTTATGAGCTGACAGCTCAGATTTGTGGCTTTGCAGTATTCCTCAATTTCCCTTTAGAGCGGCCGATAGGCACGGAGAGGCCTTGTGGACTCATTACTTCACCCCGCATCTCCACCCCCACACCAAGATACAGCAGGTGGCTCATTTGTGCAGACATCCGAGGGTCAAGGGAAAGTGAAAAACGAAGCCTACACAACCCCTGGGCTGGACCCGAAGAGGTGAATAATAGACCCACAGTGTATTCGCTCTAATGGCAAAGGCAGCTGCAGTGGGCCCTGGCTGTACACGCGTGTAGCAGTGACATACACAGCCCAACGGAGCGGCCTGTTCACAAAGCATGGTCACGGACATGATCACGTGTCACCCTCCGGGCCATCTTGTGGCTCTGCATCAGGACTGGCCATTGGGAATGGTTACTCCCGTTAAAACATGCTTTTTTCTTTTTTCCAACAAAGAACATTTTCTGAAGGAAAACAGACCTGATGCCAAAGAGGCTGGGTCACCATAAAGCAGAGTTCAAGCATCGCTGTGGAGAACCGTCAGAGGGCTTGTGAGCACAGCAAAGACGCGAGCATGAGGCTGGCACGCAAATTCAGGTTTGGCAGACTCAGGAGTCCCCGCTCTTTTCTCGACGGTGCTACCTGCACGGTGCAGCCGAGGAAGGAGGCGGTGTGCCTTTTCTGTGCTCTAGGACCCCTTTCCCTCGTCCATCCTCTCAGGCGAGGATCTGCGATCACCGTTCTAAGTTACAGCGTGATCCCCCCAGGGCCCGCGGCTCGCAGGCTGATCTCTGCTCTGGAAGGAGAAGTTTGCTGTTTGCGGGGTTTCGAACATCAGGGCCTCCGGCCCACACAAAGCCTGTCCTGCTTCCTCCACAGAGAAGGGACCCGCATTGCAAGCGCAGCACAAAAAGAATATTGTTTTGTTCCACTAAAATGTATGAATCTTAGTATCTAAGACACCAACTACCATATTGGTACTACAAGTACACTCTGCCTCATACGAACTCAAAACGAAAGGTCACCACATAGCGCTCTCTGCTCATCAACACCTTTCACACACATGTTCTTTCCTTTTATCTCATTCGAGACTCATCACAGGGCAGAGAGTCTTCATTCACGCTTCCATTCAGCTCATGTTTGTTGAGCAGGGTCCTGGTTTTGATGCCAAATACAGAGCTTCAAGACAGAGGGGTCACTGTCAAGGTGATGATGGTCTCGTGAGGGAGGCAGACGAGCACACACTGGTGTCTCCGTGGGGCAGCCTGGAATAGAGAGACACGGGTGCCACAGGAGAACGTGCTGGGTTGAGGGACCAGCACAGACTTCGATGGAGTAACCCAGTTAGAGAAGCATTCGAGGCAGGGGTGGTGATTTTCTCAAGGTCGTACAGTGGTTTCTAACAGACTTGGGACTGAAACAGCCAGGTTCAGACTCTTACCCTTTCCATTCTATCACATTGTCTTCCCTAACATCCCACATCATTTAGGATCTGAGTCTTCTGTTGGAAGTGTCTGACAAGGGTCATTGGTGACAGGAGAACATGAGGACAGCATCGGGAACAAGGACACGGGCAAGCGCTGTGCTAAGCGCCGTGGATGATGATTTAATTGCCGCCAAATCCGATGAGGTAAGCTTCGCATGTGTTTTACTGATGCAAAGAATAGAAGCCGAGAGAAGCTCCTTATTTTCTGGTCGATGGCTCAGATGTGCCTAGTAACTACTGATGCTGCTGAATTTAGATGTCTTCCCATAGCAGCTCTTCCACGGATTCCTGGCGGAAGACGACAAGACGGCGGGTCCTTTTATCGGAACAATGTGCTGAGGCATTTCTGACAAGTCAGCTTTCTTTGCTAAATTGACTGAAGACATGTTTCTCTCCTGCAGTTTCTCCAAGGGAGCAGGTGAGACGAGAGGGTAAGGACAGGTGCGTTGTGCCAACGTGGCACGGCTCTGCCGCAGAGCCCCCAGGGACCGGAGCGGCCCCGACGATGCACGTGGAACTGGGCGGGAATGGCGTTCATGGTGGGGAGAGTCTCAACGGGTATAAACCTGAGGCCTATTCTTCTAAGAACAGAGAGGATGACCCCAACGGAAGCACTCTCTTCAGAGTTAAAGATCTGAAGGTCACAGTGGGTTTGAGGACCTTTCTTTAGCTCCCAACTTTCAAATCTGAACGAGTCACAAAGGAAGACGGAGAGAGAGAGAGGGGGAGAGAGAGAGAGAGAGAGATAGAGAGAGAGAGAGAGAGAGAGAACACACCATCACAGAAGGGATTGGGAAGACAGAAGCAAAGTGAGAGAACTGGCCATTTACCTCGAGCAAAGCTTTTTCACAGGACGTCAGGCCAGAATGGGAGCCCCGCCCCATCTGCAAGGCATTGATTAGTTTATGACTATCTTAACCATCTGGCGTTATCAATTTAGACCTTTGAGGTGCTTAACAGAACTTTCTTTGAAACTCTCCTTCTCTTTCGTGTTCTTCTTTCTCTCATCTTGACTCCAGGACTTTTTTTTTTTTAATTGCTCAGCAGTTTTTCTGATGCCATCAGCTGCCTCTCTCAAAGACTGTTTGCAGGTATCAGCATATCTGGTCCCTTTGCTCATTCACCGCTGAAAAGCACTCTCCACCCGGCATGAAAACCCTGCCCTTGGCAGCTAATCTCTTTTGCCTTAACAGGACACACATGAGATTCCCAGGGGATTTGGTCACCAGGGGACACTTCAGAGGCACAGAGGACACGGACTGGGGCCAGACGAGGAAAAGCAGGAGGAGGAAGGGAGTTGCTTGCTCTGTTAAAGGGAGCAGGGACTTGAAAGATTTGTTTCTTATTGGCTTTTAAATATATATTTATATATATGCATATTTCTGGAGAAACTTCCCTCCTTTGCTCACAGCAGTATGAAAGAATCTCTATCTTTACAAACCCAGATAGGCTGCAATTGGCATCTGCTTCCATAGGGAACCAAAACCTAGGATGGGACTAGGATCGGAGTAAGAAAATTATTCTGTTTCTAGTCTGACTTTGTTTTTTAATGATTTTCCCCTCTCCCTGCATGTATTGCTGTAGGTTTTTCACTCACCACCCCCCTCCCAAACCTCTTCCAGATGCACGAGTCTGACAGAATCCACATAAATAAGAAACCAAAACAAAACAGCACAAGACAGAAAGCGTTTCCCACTGCGATACAACCACCTCGTGTGCAGAGAACCACTCACGTGACACTGCCAACATGTGTTTTCTGTCTCAGATTTCCCTGATAACAAAGGACATATTTTAAAAGGCGTGGCCCTAAGTGTATTTGGCCGGCGGGAATCTGCAAAGGCTTTGGGCATTTCGTTGGGTTTTAGGCTGGCTCCCTCAGGTGCTCAGTGCTCAGCCTTGGATGATGCTAACTGCCAATCAATAAAGTTAGAAACACTTCGGGTCAGGTTTGTAAGATATGACCTCATTCGATTGCTCACAGAACTGATTTAATATTCAGCAATCGACTGAGCTCATTTGATTCCAAATTTGGCAACCCCGTGTGTCACATTACAGTACTCCCTCTGTCCAGAGCTGGGCTGGGCGTGCTAAAGGGAATCTGCAGAAGGATCTTTCATGATGTTCCAAGACTCGGAGAGAAGGTTGGGGGCTGGGAGGCAGGGGGATGGGCAGGTGGGAGGGCTGGTAGCCCCTGCCTGGGGTAAGATGTGAGGGAGAAAGGCCAAGAACACCCAGAAAAGCTCATTTCAGTTAGAAATCCCACTCCCAAATCTAAGCAAGTTTTTAGAAGCCAGACATATTTTGTATTAACACTACTGCGCCGACACTAAAAAAAAAGTTGCCACTGGTCATAAAAATATATCAGCCGCCTATTTCGATGTCCTTACCTAAGTGATATATGATCTTAAGTCTCCTTTAAAAATACTGTTTTTAATCAAGAAAGTTTAAGTTACTCTTTCTATACAAAATTAACCTCATTTCAAACTTCAAAGAAAAGGCAAATCATATTCTTTCATTTCAATTTCTAACCTTTTAGATAGCTGTTCCTTTCTCCTGTGAAATAAACTGAATTTGGTCTCTACGTTACTTATTTTTCTTTCCCTGAATCCTGGGGAATTTCGGTGCTTAAATCGAGCCCTAGCATAGAAAAATGGAAAACCCTCTGACTGGCACAGATGAGCGATAACTAGCTTTCAGATCGCCAGTGTCCTATACAACCCTAGGTGACCAGACATTAGATTCTAGAATGGGAGGTGTTCTGTCTCAAGAAAAGCTGAAATGGAAGAGAAATATAATCGAAATTTAACATTAGGCAAATAATCTCATTTCTGTGGTCAGAAAGGACCTCTTCTGAAAGCCATAGGCTCACTTCATTTTTATGATCCTGGGCAGAGAACACATTTGAATTCCGTCTTTCATTCTAAAATGAGCCACTGTCAAATTTTTTTTAGCAACTGTGAATAAGTCTGATTATAGCAAAGATTGTCAGTTCAAAACCCAGCTCATTTATTTCCAGTTTTAGTCTTATCCTCTAGGGGATGTTTGTAGATTCTGTGTCAGGAGTTTGGGCGTCTCATCTGACATAGCTGTGTATCCTGCAAGTCAATTGAACGAGAAGAAAGCTCATAAAATCTGAACCCTCCTAACTTCTTTGGAGTACTTTATACATTTTATATTCACTTTCCTCAAAAGAAAATTCGCTGAAAAAAAGTTAAAGAAAGAAAAAGCAACTAAGACAGAGCATCTAACACCAGGAACGTATATAATCGTTACTTACACCACTGTCCAATCCATCACTGCTACATCATGGCTAAATAATCAAGTGCAGAATCCATCTCTTCCCATCTGTTAATAAAGAGCTTCTCTCAAATGTCTCTTGCAGATCTGGGGCCATCTCAGGAGGAAGTAAGAAAGTGAAAAGGTGAAGGAGAAAAGGCTGGGAAATTCGAAAATCCATGGGGGTCTGGGACTTCTCAGAGCAGACCCTGGTGAAACATTCCTGTGATTCCAGCCTGTGGCTCAACCGTGATCCTGACCTCCCTGAGCTCCCAGCCACCTTCCCAGTCCAGCTCAGCCCCAGCTCCAACATTGCATTTCCCTCCAAGAACACTGCATCGATGGCAGGGGAACTCAAGGGATTCTGCCAATCCTCATGCAAGCACGCTTCTCAGAGGAAGCCGCCAGTTCTCTCTTGTCTGCTATCTGAGAGAGAGGGAGGGAGGGAGGGAGGGAAGAGCAGGGGCGGGCGGGGAGGGAGGGGGAGAGAGACGGAGGGAGAGAGGGAGAGAGGAGAGGAGCTTTACTAATAGAGACCAGCGGAGACAGAAACATTTGCGAGAACTCTCATCAACCACAGTAGCTTAGGAATTTACATTTTGTTTGTATTTCTTCTTGCAAAGTACTGCAATTATTTATTAGCCAGTCTCTAGCATCAGAACCAAGTGTTTAAAGTCTGTAATTACACATCCGTGTACACGTTTAGTGCAGGCGAAGCTGACAGAACCAAGGCTCTGGATATGTGTGCGACTCTGCGAGTAAACACTTGTAGACAAACATGCAGGCATATGTCCCCACAAGAATAACATCTACACGCATGTATTTCAGTGACAATGTCTAGTCTCACAGTTGATGTGTCTTAAAACTATTCAAATGATCTCAGTAATGGAAGCACAGATCAGACGAACCCCACCCTTTGCCTCTCGTGCCATCCTTGATCATGTCTCCTCCAGCTTTTGGGGGGTGTTTCCTGTTTCTTTTTCCCTCTGGAAAGGAGCCCCCCAGAAGAAGAGGGTAGAGAGGTGCGGCAGGGGCTTTCAGTGTGACTGACAACTTCGCACGCCACACTCCATTGTTTGTGGGCCGCAGCGGTTGCATTTGCCTAGAATACTCTTCTTCTTCTTCTTCTTCAGGCAAGCCATTTCTTAAATCGCAATCCAAAGTCTCATCCTCTTGGAAGCCATTCTAACTCTTCCAGATGTAGGCAATGGTCACAATAACATTTTGTTTGTATTTCTTCTTGCAAAGTACCGCAATTATTTATTAGCCAGTCTCTTCCTTCCCATTAGAGGGTGGTGAGCTATTTTATGTGAACTAGATGATCTCTCCATCGTTGTTACACATCCCCCAATTCTGGACACAAAGCAAGCGCTCAATAAATATGCATTAATTTAATGGCTAAATATATCATAAGACTATTTCTTAACCTGAGCGGTTGGTGTAGATGTTCGCTGTGTTGTTTGTCTTTAAACGGAGCATCTTTCAACATTTCATATACTATTTTATATGTATAATACACTTAACAATAAAAAATATCTAAATAAGTCATAACATCGTAGATTTGGTCTAGAAAGTTAGGACTTAGTGGAGAATGAGGAGAAAAAAATCACAGAGAACTAACATAAGAAGGAGATTAACGGGACAAAAAGCAAAGAAGTCACCAGAGCGAGGTGAACCCAGGGATGTGCAACATTGTGCAGGTGGTTTTCTCACAAACTGATGTGTTTGGGGCCCCAAAAGTTGCCACATTGGCAGTCTACGGTGGCGAAGAGATGTCTTAAACAGATATGCACCGGATGAAGTGGGAGCGGACCTTGCATTAACTCTTCCTGAAGAATCACCAAAATTAGCAGAAAACCAAATCCCCCATTATTTGGCTTTGAAAGTTTGGAGGGATTATAAATTAAAAGTTAGAAATCACTCACATGAATAATTGAATGGATGGATGGATGGA
>NW_011888940.1:303676-318166 GCF_000151845.1 Pteropus vampyrus
CATTTTAAATACTGTTTTATAGTTTTTAAAGTGTTTTATTTGGTATCAAGTCCCCCAGGTACAATTGAGAAATCATAAGTCAGTAAAGGGAAATGACTTGCCCTTGGTCATACACCTAGAAACTTCCAGAATGAGATCTAGAATCCAAATCCTTCCACATTTAGTCTGCTGTGTTTGCCACTGTACCGAATTAAGCCCCAACAGGTGAAAATGGTCATTGAACTTGGTGAACAGAGATGGAAATGAAAAATACCCACAGGATCCTATCTTGAAACAGAAAGGAGCAGCTTGCTAAGGGCTGACCTGTTTGTCAAAACACTTGTTCGGCAAGCTTCATGCTCAGCGCCAGGAGTGGAGCTTTCCTGACCAGAGAGTGGGGTGGCCGGGCAGACGGCTGGGAAAGCTGCCCCCACCGCCCTCCTCTCCACTGTCCCTGTGTTCACCAGAACTCCCAGTGGCCCTGTGGTGTGGACGTGGAGATGTGCCATCTAGGTCTTTCTTCAAGGGAGGTCTGGTGGCCCCATCTGTGGGCTGTCAGCCTCCGGCGGTCGGCTCTGCCAGGCTTTGCCTCAGCTACCGAAAGCCACCTTACCCAAGAGCATGGCCTTCCCAGGTGGCCCACATCCAATTACTGATGGAAATGGGGACTCAAGGGCCCAGCCATTAAGTCCAACACAGGTCACTCTGATGGGCCATTTATGCTCCAGTTTCCCTTCGTCGTTGGCCGAGGCTCTGTTGGGCCTGTCTGGCAGTTGGGCGCTGTCCTCTGCTCAGTCCTGTGTCCTCCTCATTTCTACAGGTGTTAATCTCTAATAAACATAATCTCTGGCCTCCAGAGAACCCAGCGTGAAGCGGTCCTGTCCTCAAGCTCTATTGGAGCTTTACTACCAGCCAGCTCCACACCTGTACCTCTAGTGACGTCAGAGCTACGAGACAACGAAAATCGATTCTTCCTCCTTGGCCAAAATGTTGGGCAACGATCTTATCTCCAGGTCTCGGTTCTCACATCTGAACAGGAAATCAGAGGCCATGAAGCTCTGGGGCCTCCTGGGACGTACCAGGAAGTCAGAGCCCCCGCTTCAAGCAGACTAACTCTGTTTTTGTCTGTCTTAAATGCTGAGGGATTTCATAAGATTTCACTTGAAATTAAGGCTTACAGTTAAACATTTTTTGAGAAACACTGGTTCGGATGATCCCATAGACACCCCCTATCTGTACCATTCTACCACACTCTGTCCTCAGAGGACACACAAAAAAGCAGAATAACAACATGGTGCCTTAGGCCAACTACTGATTTGGAAAAACAAATCAACTCACATATAAAGACAAGACCATAATATAGATTAAGTGACAGATGCCTTCAAGGCTAAATTCTCGTTTATTGGACAGATGGGGAACTATATAAATGATGAGAGAATTAAGAATAGTTTCCTGGAGGATTTGAACAATTTATTAGCTTATAGGGCTATGAGAAGGATTTAAAATGGTCAAGTAGAGGAAAAGGCTTTCAGCTCCGTGAACTGGGCTGTGGTTTGCACTTGGAAGGAGGTTGTCTGCTCCTTCCTAGACCCAAGCGCAGTAAGTAGTGTGTGTGACTAAGGCTATTTCAGGAGACATAAGAAATTAGGTCTCATTGCCTCTGCAGTGGGCCTAATCGAGACGCAATTGCTTCGTCCCTCTTATAAGGAAATACTATTCCGAGTAATAATTAAGAAGAAAAGAAATCCAAGCAGCAAAAGTTCTAGCGATACGTTTTATATAAAAACGTATGTATTCATATGCAAGAAAGAAGGCGTAACAGTTACCAAATAATTTTTAAAAACCTCTAAAATAATCATACCTAAATTACTCTATGGAAATTTCTCTATGGGAAATATCAAACAAAGGAAAGTCCTTAATCATGTGAAGACACCAAAATGAAAATAAGTCACGTGTCTTCTGAAAATACAACGTAGACATGGCTACAAAACGACTTGTGCTCCTTCACGTGATGTGCCACCAAATCTATACATTTTACGGATGTTTATGTTTGGTGATGATTTTCAAGATCCAGGTTATTCAAGAAAACATTTGGCAGAAAGAACCTTATAACGCATAACGAGAGTGGCACATAGTGCCTTGTACACGATCCTTCACGTCCTCAAACCTTCGACTGTCCACATTAACAGGTCCTAAGTCCGCTAATGAGAAAACTGTTGCTGTCACTATTCGCAGCAGTCAGGCATCGTGGGAGCCTAGGCGGCTTTTTTTCTAACACTATGTTTTATTGCTTAATTTCCCAAGGTTATATCATTATACAGTGTGTCTTTCAGTAGAAAGTTCAGAACTTGTTCATTTAAGATACTTAAATTGTACAGGGTTTTTTTTTGTTTTTTGTTTTTGTTTTTTTGTAGCCCACTGTGGTCTCTCATAGAGCCTGCTTTCCTAGCCCCGATCACAGCTCCAGTGTTAATTGAGGAAGGAGAGAGCGAGAAAGGTGGATAGTATAAGAAAGGGAGGTGGAGGGGGTTGAGTCCATGCCCAGAGGAAGCAGGACCTGGGCCTCCTCTCTTTCCACAGCCGACGCCCTGACGTCCAGGCCCCGCCCTGTGCGAACGGTGCAGTCGGGGCAGCTCTCAAAGCGTGGGAACTGGTATTTTATTACGTAGACCCTGGGGGGTGGGGAGGGGTAAGAAAATGACCAAAGCAGGACATGGCCCCTTTTCTCGGGAAGCCCTCGCCCCAGCTAAATCCTGCCACTCAGTCGGAGCGCCTTTGGAAAATGTCACAGGCTCAGGCCCAGGACGGGCCCCCACGGAGCCATCTGACACCAACTCCCGCAGCACGGCAGCCTTGGCCTTGGGACACTATTAGAGCCTCGCGGGAGAGGAGCCTGACATTCGGACCTCCCCGAGGCGAGAGAGCCACCCCGTGGCAACGCCAAGAGCGAAGCTCCGAACATTCTAGCTCAAATCCACTGGTTTGTCCGGGAGTTGAATCAGCCCCATCTCCATCCAGCTTGCTTTCATGGATGATAATCACTCTTCAGCTATGTGGTACCGCGATGTCCTTGATCTTCAGTCTGGTGGACTTGAGAGGGTTTTTTATCCCTCTCACAAGAACTGAGGAATTCTCTCCACAGAATGCATTTGAGAACAGAGATCTTTTGTTGAAAATAGTCAGAACATCAAACATTTTTTTTTTTTTTAAATAAAAGGTCAAATACCTCTAATATTTAGTTAGATCTGTGTGGGGAAAAAGGAAGCACTTTCAAGAATGTAAATGCTGAATTTGGGAAAAGCCAGTTATCTTAAAAACTCACTCGATACATGGTATATATAGGGTGGTCAGCACCACCCATAGGAAGCATGAAAATCTTGGCATTTCATATAAATCGGGAGTTTAAATTGTATCATATACAGTCAAATAGACATGAAATCTATGTGTTAATGAGGTAAACTAATGAGGAAAAATGAGACATGAAATTCGATATAGTTTTTCAAAAACAAATTAGAAAAAGGTATGTGTGGTTTAAAGAATAGTTCGCTGTAAGGGTCCTTTTTAATTACTATAAGTACGTTTCCAGGAGAAGCCCACTCATGACAAGAAAGAAAGGATTTCGTATCCGCTGATGTCCTGGGTTCTTTATCCCTCCGCCATTTTACGTTCTCTTTCCCTAACTAGAAGCATTTTCTTCATTCCTAGATAATGGCTGTAATCATAATTCTTATTTTCATTCCTACTTTCCTTCCTTCATTCATTCGATCGAACAAACATGTAGAGAGTGCCTGGAACAAAACCAACCTATTTGTGCTCTCTCTGAGCTTGCGGTCTAATATAAACTACTCATGGTTTTCTAGAATAACTGTTGCTTCTTCTCAAACACAACATCCCCTCACTCTACCTTGTTCTTGAAAAGATGGAAGAAAATATGTTTTACCTAGTTTTTCATTAAACCCGAAATCCCCAGTTGAAAGATATGATGCTACACCATCTTTCAGATCAAGTATTCAGCAAACAATAGATAAAACGACTTTCTGATCAGAAAAGTAGAATCCAGTTATCGTTCCTGGGTCTGGAGTTTGTCTGCTCTGGAGCTCACGCTACCTTGGTTTAATACGTCGACTTTGGATAGTCAACGGCCAAGTTCTCAAAGAATTATACAGACGTGCAGCTGGTATCCAGTGTGTGTGCAGCCGTGTTGTAGTTCCCAAAAAAATATCAGGGAAGCACAATGTGTGCATGATGAAGCGGTTGCTTAGTTCTAAAGACAGAAGGGAAGCCCAGCAGAATTTAGGAAAAGGCTCAACAATCCTCTGTCTGCATATCGATAAAGGAATAAAATTATTTTGGACTGCTTTATGCCTCCACCTATGTGGCTAGTCTTAGCAAAAATGCAGTTGTTTATACCGTACATCACAAAGTCTCATTGTGATGTGAATTCTAACTACTGGCCCAGCAATTATTTTCCAGTTAAATCAGGCATTAGATCTTCATAGGAGCACCGGTCCTTGCTGCCAAAAAAAGTTGGGGATCACTGCTCTAAGCTACTGTTTTATCTGTGAAATGCAGATGACAGTACTGACCATGGGACTGCCAGAACGTCTAAGATAAAGCATCTAAGAGTGCTTGGCAGGCACGTCACATGTGCTTAGTCTCTGTTTTAACTATTAAGCAGTGCTCAGTCCTTCTCCAATACTTTGCCTCCACAAGACTAATTCATTCATTCTTCTCACCTTCTTTTCTGGTCCGTGGGATGTGCCATCACTCAGTCCTAAGCTTGCTATAAAGACTCCTCTGGTTGCCATGGGATGGAGGCATCGTTTTAGCTCCAGAACGGAAGGAGCAGAGCTGTCGAAGGAAATGAACTTCACCTTTATCCTCACCCCGACTCTTGTGTGAGATGCTCAGCAATTAATTCATCGTATTCTTATTCAGCATCTCACCATCCTGAGGCCCCTTCCCAACTCCGTGCAATTCCTGCTCTAATTCGCCGTGACTTTGCAAGTTGGCCGGGAGCCAGGCTTTCCCTGGTGAAGTTTGAGGGCTACACAAGCTACCTTGTCTTAGATGTTCTTCTGAGAGCATAGAAGGAACTCTTAAGTCAGTTTTTGACAAGTTATTGGCAAAAGTAGAAGAAGCTCGTGCCAATATGCTTCAGGCACTGAGCGTGTTAACAGGTATTACATCAGGTGTTATTAATATGTTACTTACAACAAACCCAGTTTTTAACCTATTGTTTGGGTTAGATAGTGTTACAGGTTTTGTACTTTACAAAGTAACGTATTTTTTCTAACGCAGAAAACTTGGAAGATGTGTTGAAGAACTCAGTCCTCAACTGTGAGATATGTTTAATGCAAATGAGTCTAATTTAGGAATCGGGATGTGGGCTAAATGAGCCGTACTATTTCTTCGAATCAAATAATCACTTTTGAAAGCTAGAGATTGGGACAAATATCACTCCCAGGACTCAGCGTGTCAAGCTCGCAGGTGTGAGGTCAGGGTCCTGGCAAAATGCATTATTTTTTCTCAGTTCTCCAAGGTAAGTCAACAGTCCCGTCCTAAGGAAATTCAGAACCGGAAGGAACGCCTCTGAACACGCTGCTCTGGGGCCGAGGGGGTCGGTGTCTAAGAGATGAGAGTCTGAAAAACTCGCATGTCCTTAGCAAGAGTCTACATACTCTACATGACACATAAACAGTTACTTATATATCTGGGATCAGCCGTGTGGCCCAATGATTTGGTCAAGGTTACCTGTCCTGGAAAAATAAAATCGGATAATAACCTCTCCCTTACTTCCCATGAAGTAGGAACTCTGACTTCTAAAGTCACCACACAGCCTTGGCTACAACACTTAGCCTGTCTGGGCAGATTGATTTAACTTCTTCGCACACTCTGATGATGCTGGATTAATCTAGATTATCTTTGTAAAAATACTGTGACTCCCTTCCAGGAAAGGAAACCACATGTGCGCATGCATGTGCACAGACACATGTGCACGCACACACACACACGTGCACGCACACACACGCGCATTGCCCTTATTCAGTGCTCTCTCACATTTTTAATATGGGTCACCGCCGAGGACAGCGACTGAGAATTGTCCCGAGTGTGGAACTTCCACACACCTTTCTCTTTGAGCAAAGGGAACATGAGCCACTCGTCAGCACTGATAAAAGATATTCGATACAGATAAAAACTGGTGCAAAAATGCAAAGTTCCCTTGGCAGTAGTCATCTGAGTTTGGCAGCCCGCTGCCTCCCAAACGCAACTGTGTCTGCTTCTCTCGAAGCTCACCTGCTCGGCTCCCTCTTCCCTTCCCACACGCACAGACCAAAACTTCTCCTTTTCCTTAACCGCATGTCCTGAGGCCAGGGCAAGAAGAATGGGAGCCAGTAAAGGAAATGCAGGGAGGCTAGGAGGAGCAGTGATGGGACCTTGCTCCTGCCTCTCCTCGGTGACCTCAGATTCTGTCCGGTGGAAGGACAGGACCAAGGGACAACGGGCAAGATGGGCCTTCCTCATGGGCAGCTTGTGAAGGCAGCTATTAAATTATTGAACATTCCAGGCTAAAAGAAAGTCAAATATTAATGACTATATTATCGAGAGGAGGAAAACTTGACAATCCACACTCTCTTTTTAGAAAGAAAGCCCGGCAAATGTGATTGAGTGTCATCAAGATAGAACTTCGAAGAAATCATCCCCTCGCCCCCACGCAGACTCTGAGAGAAGACTGCCAACGGCTGCACTTTCTCCTCCTTGTCCCCCCTCACTTTTTCTGGTGGTGGCTATTGATAAACAGTTTTCAGTTATGGTTCACAAACTCTGTTTTCTGCATGTTCGTCCTAACCCAGTTGCCTCTCGAGTGCAGAATTTTCCTGGTAGAGTAAATGATAATATTCCACTAGCTGCTAATTAAGTACCTGGAATCGACAGGGATAACTTCCCCACCCAGGCTGACTCATCACCTGGGTCGCCTCTGAGGTCTCTGATTCAATTTCCAGCTTCTCTGATCACACTAAAGCAATCGAGTTGAAAATATTAGAATATAAAGCGTGGCAGACCAGATTCTCCTCCCTCCTCCCTCCCTCTACTTCCAAGAAGACTTCCACATGGGAAGGAGACACACAGGAAAATGGAAGATGGTAATTTGACGGATAATAACTGATGTCTGAATGCTGAAAAGTCATGTGGAAATTACATGTGCAGTTGCATTATTTTTTTAGACGGATGAATATGCTATGATAGAATAAGCAGGGCTTTTTTGGGATGAATACATGTAACAGATAAGTATCTTTCAAAATAGCTTCATCTAAGCGTTGTTTTTTTAATTTAATAATTGGAAATCTCACCTAAAGCACTGGCTTTACTATAATTATCCATTCCTGTTATAATATCAGCAGTTTATTTTAAGTCCTGTCCTTCAGCATGGATACTGTGATATACATGTGGGTTAGCATTAATTTACACTATCAGGATAGATAGTTAACATCTGAAATCTCTTAATTAGGAATACACACTACAGGACGATTGATTAGTTAGTAGTTGATTTTCATTATCATTTAATTTCGAAATATTGTCTAATTTCCACTAAAATTTCTCCTTCAACTCAGGGGTTATTTATAAGTGAATCACTTAATTTCCAAACATTTGGATATTTTCTGTTTTCTTTGTCATTAATTTCTAGCTTAATTTGGTCAACAAACATAGTCTGAATGAAATTAGCCTTTGAAATTTGTCGAGACTTATGTTTTGAGCCAGCAAACTGTCAGTTTGGGGAACTTGAAAAAGAATTGTACTCTGTCATTGTTGAGTACAGTGGTCTATGTACGTCAATCAGGTGAAATTAACCAACGGTTCAGATCTTCTATATCCTTATCGATTTATTTGTCTGCCTGTTCTATCAGTTTTTGAGAGAGGGCTGTTTATAGTCCCCCACTATAATGATGAATTGGTTTATTCTTTTATTTCTGTCAAATTTCTGCTTTTTATAGTTGAAGTTATGTTATTATTTTGGTCATACATTTAATTCTACATGGATTTGACACCCATAAGACCTCATTTTAGTTGTTTTATAGGATCAATATTCATTTATATCTGTCCATGTATTTTTCTCAACATTTTCTTCCGAAATGAAATTTTCAAAAATAAAGTTGAAAGAATCGCGCAGTGAATATTCATATAATCCTCACCCAGGTTCTACAGTTAACATTTTTCTATATTTACTTTATCACCTGTCTACCCATCTCTCTCCCCAGCCATCGATCCATTTTTATCTTTAACATATTTCAACTTAGCCACGTATTTACTCTTTCTGTCACTCTCCATTCCTTCCTGCATTTCTAGGATCACTTTCTTTCTACCCGTATAAATATTTTTAGTATTTCTTGTAATGTTAGTCCACTTGTGATAAATTCTTTCAATTTTTGTCTCTAAAAATGTCTTTATTTCCCTCCAACTTTTGAAGGATATTTTTGCCGGATGTATACAAGTTTAGGTTGGCAGCTACATTCTCTCGACATGTTAATGACATGCTATTGTCTTCTCCCATCTGTTGCTTCTGCTGAATAGTAGATCTCTTAGTCTTGCGATTGCTTCTTTGAAAATAATACATTTTTTTCTGCCTACTTTTACAATTTTGTTCTTAGGGTTTGTTTTCAGCAGTTTTCCTACATTGTGCCTAGCTGTGGTCTCCTCCGTCTGCACCTCAGTTGGGGGGTGCAGGGCTTCTGGAATCCATGTTTTGATGTCTTCGATCATGTCGAGAAAATATTGCTCCTGCCTCATTCCTCCTCCTCTTCCGGGACTCCAATCACATGATGTTATATAGAATAACATGTTGTAGATATTTTACACTCTTTCCTGTATTATCATCATTTCAGTTCTCCGTGCATCCACTTGGATATTTTCTATTGATCTTTCATTTTCAATAATTCTTTCTTGTAAGGCATCTAATCTGCAATTAAATGTATCTATCGATTTCTTAATTCAAGAAATATTTTAAGTTCTAGAATTTCCGGTTTTGTTCTTCATGAATTCCAGTTTTCTGGTAAAATTCTTCAGCATGTTATCTATTTTCTTGAACACCTTAATCACAGTTATTTTAAAGTCTATGTCTGACGACATCGATAAATGGGTCACTGATGGGTCTTTTACCATTGCCTGTGTTTCCTCTTGGACCTATTTCTTGGTATGCCTGGTACTTTTTGGTTGAAAAAAATATGAAATATTTAGAGATTTGAAAATACTCTCTTCCTTCCGTAATGGCTCTCCTTATCTTCTGGTAGGCAACCTGGATGGGGGTGATCATGGTAACCTAATCAAAGACTTAACTGAGTTTTCATACGGCCCACTCTCCTGTGGGTTTACCACTGTTCCTAGGGTGCAGCTCTCTAAGGAGCCCAATGGGGTGTCTACTGGTGCCTCTTTTCCTTGGTAGGCTTTGAATGCCAATATTTTTTAGTCAGCATTGTGATACTGAAAACTCTACTCTTCTTTTCTGTGTTTTTTTACTTGGCTGCTTAGTTTCTTATTCTGTACAGCAATATTTGGCAAATGTGTCAAAGAGGAAAATGCTGGCGTATCCAGCCATTTTTCTGGGCCCTCCTTTTCTTCAGTATCTTGACCTCTCAGGTTCTGTTTACCTTGGCTGCCCCGAACTCAAATTTGCTTCTTTTAGCCCCATGATATTGCCAAAAGTTCTGCTGCATTCTCAGAAGATGACCTGAGAGAGAAAAGCATCTTCTCAATTCTCTGTAGTTCCTTCTCTCTCTGATCTTAGCCACTTAAGTCTTGTTGCCTTGGCAGCTCTCTGAGACGACTGTGGCCTCCCACAATCTAGCATCAGCTGAGGCCAGAATCTCTTCCGATTGGTCAGTGCCTGTGACCAATCCAAGACATTATGCGGAAGATTCTAACTGAAAGGTAACACTCCAGAGGCAATTACTCCATTGCTCTGCTATCTTTATTACTGGTCAATAGCCGAGGTATCGTTAATTAGAATAATGCAAGTTAAAAATGATTTTTCTTTGAGGAAAATGATTGTTTTAAAGATGTACGGATTAGCTAGAAATATCGCATAGGCTCTCTTCCTCTTGTACAAACAGTCTATAAGTATCCAGCAAGCCCAATGAGTCAGCTCTGATTGGTCCATGGTTCATATTCTTACGGGAGGATTTTTTAACCTGACTTTAACTGGATGATTACCTGAAGCATGCCATTCACACAGAACCACAATCTGCCTCTAGTGTACCCTTTCTGCAAGGTGCTATAGGCATGCGTGCCTAAAAGGACAAGGATGTGGCTCTTCATCAAAGTTTACAAGACAGATTGTATAACTTTTCCTACCAGCTTGCTAATATAGGTTTGTAACTACGGCAGAATTTGGTTTAAGATTTCTTTTCTTTATAACACCACCTGGAAACATTTTGTGGAAAAGCGACGGCCCCACTTACCTTTATGGGAGGCTAACAATATCTACCAAAAATAACCACAGATAAACAGATCGGCTTAGGGCGGTTTGAAGATATCCTTTGCTTCACAAGTCAACGCAAGACTTCAGTGGCCATTGGTGATGGTCATACCTGCTCTGGCTTTCCACCTTTGTTTTTCTTTAAAAATATCACGGGAATTATTATCTTGGGTTTCTCTTGGCCCAATTTAGCTACATTCTCTTATTAATTCTAGCTTCACACAAAGAGAAATAGAGGAATTGAAAGGTCTTCCTAAAGTTACAGCTCATCACCGGATTCAAGAGAACTGAACCTTTCCCGCCCTCCATTGGAAGAAAGCTTCCGATGCATGCAGATGGCATCCTATGCAAAGGATATTAGAGAACCTGGGTCCCGCTTCGGTAAAACACATCAAGAACCTAGAGAACCCACCAAAGTGGCATTTCTGACCACGTGAAGGGGTCAAACTGCTTCGTGGGCAAGAGCTGAGAGGGCTCAGCCCTTGTCTGCAGGGGGCTTGGTAGGAATGGCCCCCCAGAAGCAGAGCAAAACAGCATAACTGTTTGCCCTCCCGTGAAAGCCAATGCCAGGAAGGGCTTGGGCACAGAGCACCATGAAATCTCCGAATTCTTAAACTTGGTAGGAACTTAAGACATGTTCTGGTTCATTATCTCCATTTTATTGTCAGAGAAACTGAAGTCAAAAGAAGCTTGATAACTTAGCCAAATTTACACAGGAGGTAAGGCCAACCCAGAGTTCAGTTTACTAGATTTTTAACCCTTGTCCTGTCTAGGCTTCCTGTTTTCTGTCCTCTAGAAGGAGCTCCTAGAGGCCAGTGGGTCCTGCTCAGGCTTAGCGACATTCCCCTAAGCTTCCTTTTACGACCCAACCCAAGTTAGGTCACCATAACAGTGAATCTGGCACAGGACTTTAAGGTTACTTGTACCCATCCAGCTGTCTGGGACATGAGCAGAATGCCCTAGACAAAGAAAATAGAAGTTTCTGTATCAGAGCAGGAAAAACAGCAGTCAGTAATAGAGACTACTTGTAATTCTAAAATATCAATATATAGATATTTTCTTTTTAGAAGAGAAATATGGAAATACTGATATCAGCAAGAAAAAGCCACTGATAAGTTAGCTTTGAACTAAATTTTTTAGGTCCTTGCATTTCTGGTTGAAATTCATTTCATTCTTTGGATAATTTTGGCAGAGAAGAAATATGCTGTCTCAAAAGAAAGAATAAACAAAATTAAATCTGTTCAGTGATTTCTCATGGGGCAAATGCCAACCTAAGCATCAAAATGAAAGAGAAAGAATTCTTCATTACTGAAGAGGTGGATATGTGTGTGAATTTTCTGTAAAAAATGAAAAATATGAAGATCTGACTTACTTGCCAATATTACATATATTTCAAAACAACACTTGTTAGCTCTGTTTTTATTTCTCCCGCTACAATTGGAGTTAAGAGTGTATTTCACAAACAAGGACATCATAAAGTACTTGGGGTTCTTGATAGAAAGGTGCACATACAGCAATAAAGGTAACATAGGGTCACCCTCAGACATTCTCAAATATTTTTCATCATATACATCGTTTCCCAAGGATTCAATATTGAGGAAGAAAACAAATCCAAAAGGAGAATTAACGAAAAATGGGCATCGCTTTTAATAAGACACTAATATGAAACTGCCCACTTTTTAATATGTAGCCAATCGACAGACTAGAAATACAAATAAGGGCTGTGTGGCAAGATTGTGTTCTACAGAAGCCTGGGTGGCATGTGGTCCACACAGAAGCTCCTCATGGATAGTTGGAGAATAACCTAGCATGGGAATGGCAACCCTGTTCCATCTTTCCTGTGTACTGGATCTACCCATTGCAGATGTCACAAATCAATCACAGCACCATTTCCTGCCAAGTTCAATACTCAAGGTAGAGGCCAACATCTGATGATCCTAAGATGAAAGTAATTTACTATTCCAGGTGGTCAAACAATTCTACATACAGCAGTATAATTATTACAAGTAAGAGCTTTGGACACAGAAAGAACCAGGTTTACACACAGCTCAGTCACTTACGAGTGACCTGTTCTTGGCTACGTTCCTCAGCCTCCCTGACCCTATCATCTCTTTCTTCTGCAAAACTGGGACGACGACAGAATCTGCACCAAAATGTTTCTGTAAAAATAAAATAATTGATATAAAGTTCTCAGCAAAGTGCCAGGCACATTGTCAGCACACAACGAACGTTAGCTATTATCAGGAGTTACAGAATAACGTGAATATTATTAGCAATATCTAAAGAGAAAGCTCTGGTCTTTATTAAATGAAGCCACACTGTGAGCATGACAGCTTCTGAGCAGCAAATTTGCTTCCTCCACATGACATACACACAACCCGGAGAGGAATCAGAAATGGAACACAGATCAGTTTTCTTGCTTTAAAAAACTGCAAACTTAGCAAGCACTAACATTAAATCGTTGAAGAGAGATGCAGGGCTCTGTTTAAAATGCCCTGACTGATTGTGATGGAAAACGACAGGCTAAAATCATACTTGCAGGCTATCCCAAAGTCACTTCGGCCCGCTGTTGGGCTTGACATCGCTTAGATTTCCACCTCAGGTCTTGATCATAGGTTATATGACTTTAAGAGAAAATGAGCCATCAGATTTACTCCATGAGGTATAAATATCTTCCCTATATTTGCATTGAGTCCAATCCATGTTTATTCATAATTGAACGCAACTGCAATTTAACAAATGATGCTGCTGTTTCTTATCTGCTCTTGAGGATTGAATAGGATTCATTAGTCTTCTTAGGCTGTCTCGATAAGTTTGTCCAAAAAAGTGCCTGAAATTCAGGACTGCTTTATGATGGACATATTTATAATGATCGATAAATGGCCTTTACCTAGATTTTAAGAGGTCTAGCTATTCTATGTCTTGCATTGACTTGAAAGAGATCATCTGCTTTCTCATCCCTACAAGTCCACAGGGACTGGGGTGGCAGAGGGGGGAGCTGGAGCCCAGGACGGACTCTGAGATGGAGGGTAGAGGTCATTTGCAAATAAAAGAGCATGAGGCTTGATTAAGAGTCACTAGAGGAGTTTTAATCTTATCAGCATATTTTGCCTCTTCCAAATGCAAACCCAGCCGAAGGCATAAAGAATCTAGTCTTGGTGTCTCTGTTATTAAGGACTCGCTCACAAAATTAACCTCTTAGAGATCCGCCCTCTGATTTTTAGTATCTGAAATGCAAATGAAGTACCACTTCAGTGCCTGGGGATAATTATAATAATCTTCTTAAAGCTAAAACATTTCACTCTAAGTCTCCATTGCAGCCCAGACCTAAGCCTTCACTTCGTCGAAGGCCAGATGGAGGAGGATGGGGCCACAGGAGAGTGACACGTCTGTGGTTCAGATCTAACCCCAGCAGTGGACAGACCAGGAGGCTCCGGGCTCTCCCAGGCTGGGAAGGGAACTCATTCCCCCAGAGACTGTTCCTTCAGGAACCGGGCTGTGTGGTCCTGCTCAGACTGAGAGGCAACAGAGGGACCACAGCCCGGTCCCTCTCTCTTATCCTCTGGTACAGCCCTGTGCTGTGGAGGCGGTGTTCATCTGTTTAGTGTGTTTGGGAGTGCATCTATTATTGGGAACCATTGGCAAAACTGTGACCAAATGTCAGGGGGGTGCAAAGCCTTTGCTCATTGTTTTCCTATGGTTAGGGGAATTTTTATTTTTATTATTTTTTTTAATGCTAAGTGAGCCTAAAAGTTGCCAACAAAGCAATGAGGAGAGAAGGCACTGTACCAACAGGAAGTTTTCATGCATTGAGGAGACAAAATAGACATTCAATGAAAGAAGATGTGTTAGAGAAGAGAGCTCAGGCCTCAGAGCTACTTATTCCCTTTCCTTCCACCCTTCGCTTTTTCTGACGTCAAGGAGAGAGGTATGTAACCAGCTTCCCCCAAAAGAGGCTGAGGAGGGGACGAGCGCTCAGCTATAAGATGAATGAGGCCTGAGGATCGAATGTTTCACATGGTGACCATGCGAAATGATAA
>NW_011888940.1:318979-320441 GCF_000151845.1 Pteropus vampyrus
ATAGACAGGAACATGGCTCTGCTACAGTTTGATTTTCCTACTGTGGCCCGTGTGACCTTGGGCGAGCCACATAGGAAGGCTGAACATTCACAGCTTCACCTGTAATATAATGGTAACTGATGCTGAATTGTGAGCATTAAATGAGATACTATGAATGAAGTTACTTTATGTATTTAAAATCTCTCTACAAAAACCTTTTTAAAAGTACTATATGTGATATTCTTTTTTTTTTTTCCTCTCTTTTTTCCCTCTTGAATTGCCTGCTCAATCTTAGACATTGCTAAAACTTCTTTCTTGGAAATGATTTTCAAATAGATGCTTTTCTTTCTTCTTTTACACCAAATACAACCTCATTTAAAAAAAAAAAAAGAAGAAGAGGAATCTTTTTCTGCAGTTTCCGTGATTTTATAAAATGTGCAGTGAAGCAGCGTTAGCCCAAATGGATGGAGAGAAATATGGTACAAAAGGAGCCTTAAAAAACATGTACTTAAATTAGAACCAACATTTCTTTGCTTTGCCTACATTAACCCTTGAGAAAACACACAGTCTTCTATTTTTAATCATGGTATATGGATTTCTTGAAAGCTCCTTTCGGAAAGGCCAAGCTTCAGTAAATGCCAGTATATTTAAGAATAACAGCTGGGAGGAAGTGGCTAAAAAAAATGTTCACATTTAACCAGGAGATAGAATGACTACTGATCAAGACGCAAAGCAGTATGGAATTTTAACTCCTTCCTTCATTTATTTACTCATCACAGCGATGGAGAAAATGTTAGCATCGCTCATGCGAAAGGGTCGCAATGTGCCATCTTAAAGTCTTGTCCCAAACAATCTGTGATCGCAGAAGACGGCTACACAGGTCACCCATGTATAAGAAGCTGCAGAGTTTTCTCCTAAGGCTATTGTCACATGCAGCATTTTTTAAAATATGTTTTTAAATTTTGGAGATAGATAGATAGATGATAAAATCTGTCATTTCAATCCTTTTTAAGTGTACATTTCAGTGGCATTAAGTATATTCACTGTTGTGCAGCCATCATCATTGTCTCCCAAAACTTTTTCTTCTTCCCAAGCAGGAACTCTGAACTCATTATAACGTAACTCCCCATTCCCCCTCCCCGAGCACCTGATTACCACTGTTCTCCGTTCTCCTTCCTGTCTTCATGAATTTTCCTACTCCAGGTACCTCATGTACTATTTGTCTTTTTGTGACTGGCATATTTCACTTAGCAGAATATCCTCAAGGCCCATCCATGTTGGGGTATGGGTCAGAATTTCATTCTTTTTCTTGGACAACTAATATTCTACTGTATGGAGATGTCAAATTTTGTTTATTTATTCATCTGCTGGTGGATACTTGGTCCGTGTTGTTTTCATTTCTCAATTTCCATTGGGAAAACAGACTTAAAATATCAAGGTGTCCACTCGTCTTTTGCCATTCCATTTAATCTGAGGGGAAAAA